>NC_133757.1:24950000-25252777 GCF_036562045.2 Rhinolophus sinicus | reverse complement strand
GTCGTGGACACAGGGCACCTTGAAGTTCTACCCCCCACACCCCTCCTGGCCCTCCCTCTTTCTTCTCCTTACGTTCCTCCTTCACTTCCCCACCCTAGTCTAGACTCAGGATCAGGGCTTCACCAGGAAATAAGAGCCTTACAGGAATGATGTTAACAACTAATACCGCTTTGTGCCAGGCACCAAACTAGTTTTCTTCTCACCTTTCTACTGAAGTGTCATAGACGTGCAGGCACAGCAACATCCCAAGTATAGGGCTGGGTGAATTTCTCAGAGACTGACCGTACCTGTGTACCCATCACACAGATCAAACCTCAGGGTATTACTGGCACCCGACATCCTTTCTCAAGCTCCCTTCCAGCCCTGAACCCCCTCAAGGTGAATCTCTGACAGCATAGATTACTTTCGCTTATTTTTGTACATTTTATAAATGGAATCCTACAGCCTGTATTATTTTGTGCCCGGCTTTCTTGACTCAACATACCAGTGTGGCCTGTGATTCTAGGTTGTTCATTCTCGCTGCTGAATAGGATTGCATTGCGTGATGACACCACAATTTACTTCTCTATTCTACTGCTGACGGGCATTTGGGTAGTGCTGCTATGAGCAGGCTAGCATGCCTTTTGTTGAACACATATATGCACGTCTGTTGGCTATCTACCTGGAATGGAACTGCTGTGCTGTAGGGCACGCATGTTTTGCTGAGCTGTGTTTATACATGCAATCCTCACATCCCCTATGTGAGGAAGGTGTCATCAGCTCCTATGTGCACCGCAGCTTTGGAGCCAGACCTATGCTCCCTCCACAGGTCCCGAAAGAGCACATGGGAGGAAAAGCCCACTGGCACAGTGGGGAAAGTATAGGTCTGGCTCCAGTGCTTTTTCACTATTGACAACCCTCTTTATTACTTTTTCTTCTTAAGAGACCCATTGTTTTGGAAGATTACTGCATACCAAGTCACCAAGCAAATATCATTTGCTCAGTATCATTTAATTCATTTTCTAATTCCTTTATTTGTCAAAGTCCTATCTAACCAGTTATAGTGCTGTTGGTCAGACAACCTGCATAATAGAACTGATGTAATTTCAGATAAAACCGAAGCAAGCCCAGGTTTGGGTTCATCTCTGTAGCCTCCTTACTAGAACAAAGGGTTTCTGTTGGGCTGTGGACACATGGATAATATGCTGCCCTTCCCTTTTGTGATGTCAAGGGAACTTTAGGTGATGGAGAGCCCCATCCCTCCACCAAAGAAATCTAAGACCCAGACCATGTCTGAAATCCTCTGAATTATGATCAATACATTAATGCATAAGTAATTCACAAGTTATTTGGACCAGAATTAGACCATCATTTTAAACACAGCTTCAAAGCCCTATCCGTTTACTTTGGGCTTGTTCTTAAACTAAGATAGGCTATTTAAGGGTAATAAGGAACATTTTCCAAACTGCCACCAAGTGGTGAGAGAGACTTCAGGCTACTGTTAGCATTTGTCTCTGTTTCTGTTCTCCATCTCAGTCCCTTTCTCTCTCTTTCTCTCTAATCATATGTGTGTGTGTGTGTGTGTGTGTGTGTGTGTGTGTGTATAATATCTCTAATATATATAAATATATATGTACATCTATATTAGAGAGAGAAGTTTCTATTTTTTTTATCTCTGTAAACAAAATTGGAGTCCCACTTATATCTTACTTTTTATTAGCATTTTTCCATGTGGTTTAGAAAAGTAATTTCAAAAGTAGTTTGTTAAAAATTGCCTTTTGATATGCCATCACATGATTAATTTAACTAATTCTCTATTTTGGGACATTTAAGCTGTTTCCAATATTTTGCCATTGCAAATAACACTGAACGAATATGCTTGTACCTAAATCCTGCGGGAAAGCTCTGATATCTTAGGCTATATGACAAGATGTTGAGTAACCCACCAAGTGAGTTGGCTTTTGAATATTGTCTTCTGAATCTCCTTATCAAATACAAATTTATGCCACTCTCAACAGCATATGAGAGTGTCTTTTTCTGTCCATCCTGGTAATTTTCTGTTATCAATAATTTTTCTCAGTTATATAGGTAAAACACGATAGTTTGGTTTTAACTGCATGTAATTGATTCCTGGTGAGGTTAACTATTTTTTCAGGTTTGCTGTCCATTTGTGTTTCTCCTTATTTTGCATGGTGTGTCACTTCTCATTTTATACGTTCTCCCCTTCCCCACAGAATGCCACCCTGTGCTCGGGCAAGTCTCTGTCCCTGCTGCTTCGGCGCTTCTACCATGGCAGTAATATCAGTTCCCCCAGAACAACTCAGCATTGTCAAATGCGTTGCGAACAGAACATGTGTCAGGAACACGCATAGTCCGCAGGTGGCTCGGCTGGCCACATTTGTTGTTCCCCCAACCAGGATGCTCGAATTCCTCCCAGAGCTGTAAACCTCACATCTCACCCAGACTCTGGACACCGTTGCCCACGGGTCCTTGGGGCAGACAGGGCTGGCTGTGTCACCTAACGACTTAACCAGGTGAAGTTCATGTGCATTTTGGGTTTTCACATGATTGTGCCTCAGAGGAAGCGTCCCCCACTGCTCTGGGGAAACGGGTAACTGTAAATCAGGTAACAATAAGGTGCTGACTTATTTATCCTCATAAGAGATTTACATTCCGAAGTCAGCAAGGGACCCCTTGCTCGATTCATGGTCAATTAGAGTCATCACTTTAGGGAAGTGATGAATCTCCCTTGCTCAGCTGGATGGCATGTGCCGGGACCTGGAAGAGCCAAGGCACCCCACAGGGCTGAGGCCCGATCATGTATCTTGGTCTGAACCAAATGTATCTTCCAGAGACGTGAGACAGAGACAGGAAGTCACCAAACAGTGGGGAATTCTTCCTCTCGGTGCTAAAACTGCTCTTTCGCCTTTCCCTGGCCTCCTCTGAGTTCCTTCTTTGGTAGACAGGATGGTGAGTCATTCAAGTACACGGGATAAAAAGAGTAGCTTTCGGGGCTTTGGCTGATGCTAATTAGCAATCAAGGCCAAGGCTGAATTCAATGTCCCGTAATAAATTATGGTAGATCCTTACCAAAGAATACTAGGCAGCTGTTAAAAATCATGTTTTCAAAGAATTTTTGTAACACTGAAAAAAGCTCACGACTTGAAGTAAAATGAAAGAAAGACATAAAACTCATGTAGAATTTGGAATGTGATCCAAATTATGTACAAGACTAGCTAAAAACGTTGTAAAATGGTAAGTAACCATGATTATCTCTGCAGTTAAGATTATGTTTGAGTTTTATGTTTTCTTTATTATTGTATTTTAAAAATTTCCTAAATTAAGCATCTGTGACTTTTATTTACAAAAAAAAAAAAAAAAAAAAAAAAAAAATCGAAAACCCAATCATTAATATTTTCGCAAACCGAGTCTGATGTGATCTGCCCCAGGCCTCTGGAGAGTTCACAAGTTCTTGGTTATTCAGTTCTGCCCTTTACATGAGAATTAGGAAGGGGTGAGCTGTGAGGCTGATGCCAACAAGCAGCTGCCTTCACAGAGAAGGGACACATCTTGCCACAGGTATTAGCCAGCCCTTGCCCTCACCCATGTGCTTTTTCCGTTCCTCTCTCCCTCCATCCTTCCTTCCCCTTTTCCCTCTCCCTCCTTCCTCTTTTCGACAGAATACAGAAATGACAGTGACATCACCACCGACAGTATTAGCAGCAAGCCCACCCCTCCCCCAGGCACTGAGTGTACTGAATGCTTATCATGTGCCAGACCCTGGACTGAAACATGACCTACTGTCTTATTTGATCTTTAAAACAACTCCTTTACAGATGAGAAATCTGAGTTTAGCGAAGTTAAGCAATGAGGTGGGTGTCTATATAAATCTAGATCTATATAATTTTTTCTTAAAATTAAAGTTTATTGGGGTAACAATTGTTAGTAAAGTTACATAGATTTCAGGTATACAATTCTATATTACATCATCTATAAATCCCATTGTATGTTCACCACCCAGAATCAGTTCTCCTTCCATCACCATATATTTGATCCCATTTACCCTCATCTCCCACCCCCCACCCCCCTTACCCTCTGGTAACCACTAAACTATTGTCTGTGTCTATGAGTTTTTGTTTCTCATTTGTTTGTCTTGTTCTTTTGTTGTTTTTGGTTTATATACCAGATTATCAGTGAAATCATATGGTTCTCTGCTTTTTCTATCTGACTTATTTCACTTAGCAGATCTATATAATCTTAATCTAAAGCTTAATCTGTATAAATTTCCCTGACGAAAGGAGGGAGGAGATGCCTCAGGGAACCTTCCACCTCCTCTGCCGATGGGACCCTGGACGGTGTGGCCTGAGCTGTTGGGATTGGAGAAGCTGCCTGGGAGGGTTGCATGACCACGTGTATGAATCTTTCTGACCAAGAGCGACAACCTACTCACTTTAGAATAACGTGGGTTTATGTGGAGAGATTTTAGTGATGTGACAGGTATGTCTCGCTCATGGAAATAAAGAAGGTGAATGTTCTAGAATCAGGAATGTGGGCTCCAGGTGGCCCTCAGCTGCACCCACCTTGCATTCGCCCTTGACTGCTGTTTGCCTGACTGGTGGTTTTGAGAGTTTGAGATTCCAAGCATTGTTCAGGCCCGTGGCCCCTGGGGATGACTTGGTGGGTCCCTGGGGAATGGGGTCCTTTCCTATAGTTTGCCTGGAATGTGACAGCAGCAGATTGGCCCTCACCAGGGCCATCCTCCAATCTGCTGGTGGTGGGGGCCCAGCAGCGCGTCGGGGATGCTTGTTGGTCCAAAGGACTGTTTGGAGCCGATGTTGTGAGAATCCTGAGTGTCCCAGACAAGTATATCCCACCTATCATCACATAGCGTGTCATTACAAATGACTGCATGTTACCTATTCTACTAATATATAGAAAGAATAGAAACTAGCTATGAAACATTATTTTTAATAAAATAAAACCCGCTCATTCATGAACTCATGGGTACAAGGTTAACCAGTACCAAATGTAACTTGTACGTTTTTTCTAAAATAGTCGCTTGAGCCTTGAGGGCTGGTCTGCCTCAAGCCATAACCTGGGCAGTTGACCCAATGGGGACGTAAAAGCTCAAGGGTGGATTCTTTGTCTTGTGTCAGAGTTAGCTCAGGGTCACATGCTCTTGAGGTCCCCGAAGACCACGTGGGCTGCATTGCGTCCAGCGGCTCCCATGACACCTCCTCCTGGAAGGGAAGCTCCCGTGAACCAAAGCCGTGCTGAGAACCCCGCAGGGAGCAGGCAGGCCCAGGCCTTACAGAGAGCGGTGGTCAGGCCGAGCAGGATGCTTGAGGGAGGTGCTCGGGCCGTGGGCATCAGAACCACCTGGGACAGCTATGGAGACAGACTCTGGGCTCCCCTCCAGCCTTCTTGCCTCGGAGTTCTGGGGCAGGGGCCCCTCTCAGTCTGAGAGCTGACGTGCTAGATGTTGAGACTCTCAGCAGGCGAAACTAAGACATGGGAGCGAGGGCTTGAGGGGGACCATGTGGAAGTACAGAGCCTTTCTCGGAGGCCGAGGCCCACACGGCTCCGAGAAAGGGTCAGAATGAAGTGGCCACCTTGGTGAGGTCGCTTAGGCTCGGGATAGGTGCAGGGGCGGATTTTAAAATTGAGAAACTTAACTTGACTGATTCTTGCTGGTCTAAAATATGGAGGGGGATCTTAGGGACGTGGTTCTCTCAGAACCCCAAATTGGAATTTGGAGAGATGTCTCGGGGACATACCCTTAAACCTCAGGAGGAGATGCTGGGAGTTAACTCGTGGGCTGTGGCCGGTCTGGCCGAGGCCACCACTGTTAGTTTACCCAAGCGCTGAGGCTTCTGAATATGGGGTACGGCTTGTTCTCAGGGGACTTCCATGCTCCCTCCTGCTCTCCCACCGCCCTCATTGTTTATCCTATTCCCCGTCTGTGAGCCTCTGATGTCCAGCCAGCCCTCACTGGACACACAGGGGAGTGGTGGGAGGGAGGGCCACTCACCGGGATGGGCCCCACTTCCGCAGAGATACAGGCCCCGGAGAGGGCAGCGGTAGCTGGAGTGCAGGGGCAGGGGGCGCGAGAAGTAGAGCTGGTCCAGGCCCATGGCGCAGTGGAATATGTTCTGTGGGAGGCAGGGCCACAGCTGTTAGCGTGAGGCGTTATGGTCTTTACCACCTTTGTGGGTGTCTTCCCCTCGCCTGTTCTCTGAGGAAGGTTGTTCTCCTTCCGGGATGTTTCCTTGGTTCTTATGATGCAGAAAGAGAAGAGGAAGAGAGAGAATAGCCACAGGTCCTAGGGCAGGAGGGTGAAGTTTTCCAGAGGCACTTTTTTCAGGAAGAAAGAAGGGTGGGGAGCATCTTCAGAGCGCGTGGAAACTGAATGGGAAAGAAAAGGAAGATTTGAAAGGTTTTGCTGTGGACTAGGAAACCCACTCTATTGAATAATAGAGGAATTTGACTTATTTTGGCTTCTGGCACATGTTTCTTTGGCCAAGACACCCATCTGAGCCTGGACCCCGGGGGTCCAAGCTCCAGCAGAATCACAGTAAATGGCCGACAAAGGGCATTGGGACCTGAACTCAGTTCTGCTCCCCTGGCCTGGGTCAGACTAGCCAGGAAGGGAGGCAGCGTGGACATGGGAAGGCCATACTTGTGGGGCACGTTTGGGCAAGAAGACAACGTCTGCTGGACCCGCCCTGGGGATGTACTTCCATTAACCCTCAACATGTCCCAAACTGAGCTCATCCTCATCCCTGAAGTCTGCTCTGTCCCTTCTCCCCAGCCCCGGTGGACGACACCACCCTCCTCGGCCTCCAGGCTGCATCCTGCACTTGACTTCCGCCCTGACCTACCAAGACTTCTCACTTCTGCCTGCCCCATGCCTTCCTTCCACATCCATCACCCTTTACCCTCCTTTAGTTTCTATCTGGGCCAGCGTGGGCCAATAAACATATAACGTGAATCATACATAATTTTTGTTTTCTAGTAGCCACATTAAAATTTAAAGAGAGACTGGTGAAATTAATGTCAATTATATTTCATTTAACCGAGTAGATCCCAAACATTATCGTTTCACCATATTAATATAAAAATTACTAATGAGACATTTCACGTGTGTGTGCGTGCGTGCTAAGTCTGTGCAATCCGGTGAGCCTTTTACACTTGCAGCACATCTCGATTTGGCCGAGACTCATTCACGCGACCCGTAGCCATATGGCTGTGGCTGCTGGATTCCCGTTGGCCTCCTAACGGGTCTCCTTGCCTCCAGTCTCCATGAGTTTTTGATACATCGGATAGAAGCCTGAGGACATGCTGCCTGAAGAGGAGAATTCCCTCTGGAAAGTCCGAGGGCTCAGGCTGACATGGACAGGCAGGCAGAAGGGCCACCATCCTGGTGACCTCCTCAGTAGGCACTGTCTGTCCTGTCTGTGTCTCCTGACTCTTCCCCACTCCCTAGGTCTGACCACTCCTCTGTCCCCCCTCCACCATGGTCTCTGCCATTGTCCCCGTTTCCGATAAAGGCTGAGTGTGGAGGGCTCACTAGGAAGAAGGGGGTGTAGAGAGAAGAATGTATCAGGGACCCCCCAGGCTTATACTCACCCCTCCAGGAAGCCCAAAGATTCTCTCTAAATCAGGTGGGACGAGGATGTCCCTGCCCAGCACGGAGCTCTTGAAGCCCGGGGCGTAGCCCTCAATGCAGTCAAACACTGGGCACCGGGCAAGCACACGGGGTGGTGTTAAGAGGAAGAAGGGAGGGGTTATCATTGCACACTTGGCAAATTTACTAAAATTCATTAAAACATACACTTAAAATGGGTTTCTTTTAGCTTATGCAAATTACATCCCAATAAGCAAACAAAAACAGTCCACAGGCAAATAAATAATTCAGTGCAAAGACCTATGGATTTCAGGCTGGTTCAGCCCCCCACCCTTTCCCACCTCCTTCCCCAACCCTAAACACACAATTATTTGTCCCCCCTTCACTATGCGAAGCTTCCTTCACCTCATTGCTGTGCTCAAGCTGTTTCTTGTGCTCAGAATGCCCTTTGCTGCCTGGCCAACTCGTATTCATCCTTTAAAACCTAGCTCACATGCCCCTTCCTTGGAAAGCTCTGCTTGTCTCTCTGGCTCACAGCTCCCTCCTTTGGTGCACATAGTACCTTGTACTATAAGGCTGGTTTCTTTGTTACTCAACCCACTAGACTGTGAGCAACTTGAGGGCAGGAACTGTGTCTTTTTCCCTTTCTTGGCTCAGTGCCTGAACCCAGGAGGTACGCACTATGTTGACTTAAGTTCCCTCGGCAGTTCTCTTCGCTTGGGACAGAGCCTGAGGTGTTAATCCTGAATGGGGCAGCCAGGAAGAGAGAGGTCCAGTGAGCCCGCGTGGCCAGCTGTCACTCTGCAAACAGGCCCGTCCAGCCCTCCTACCTTTGTCTGCGTAGGTGTTTCTCGCCTGCTCGTCCCAGACCTTGCCACCAGCCAGTGTGTAGGGAGTATACTGAGTGAAGAGGGAGATGACATGGCAGCCGGCGGGAGCCAGGGTGGGGTCCAGCGAGGAAGGGATGCAGAGCTCAATCATAGGCCTGTGAGAAGGGGCAGGAGAGGGTCAGAGCGGAAGAACAGCAGCTGCCCCACGGGAAGGAGCTGGGGGTGCTCTGAGATGACTGGGGACAAAAGGAAGGCCTGGGATGACATGATGTCAAGGCAGGGCCGATTATCTCTGTTAGGACACAGGGGTTGTTCCCCTGCATGGGCTCAGTGACCATAGGACGGTCCAGACTACTCCCGAGGGGCTCCCCCAGCCCCTGGCCCCAGGTCTCTGGTCCTGCACAGCTGCCTCTTGGTGTGTGGCCTGTCCCTGCCTTCGTCTCACAGCCTGTACTCTAACCAGGGTCTCAACTGTCTCCAAGCTCCAGACAGAAAATATGAATAAGTGACAGGGCCAGGCTAAGACAGCAGGTGCTCAGGCGGCCAGATTTCAACCAAGCTCACCCCTGCCTGGTTACCTGTCATGAGCTGGCCAAGTCAAATAGCTGCTGGGGCTGCCTGACACCCCCTGAACTAGGACCTGCTTCCTGCCGCTCCCTTGTTTACAACACCTGTTCTACTTGGATGCATTCTTCCTCTGCTCTCCAAATATGACCACCCTTCAAAGCCACACAAAATGCCCCGTCTCCCTGCATCCCTCACTTGCAATGTTTCTCCTGAACTCGGATGTCTATCCACTAGGCACCTTGACGGTTACTTGTCCAAACCTGAATGGCTGCTCTCCCCTAAAACCTGCTCTTCCCTGCATACACCATCTTCCCCTTGTCACTAGAGGGACACACCATCATCTGGTGGCTCCTCTGTCTCACTCACACCCTACTTCCTATCCAGCAACAAATCCTTTCAGCTTTACCTTCAAACACCCAGTATCTGGCCACTTCTCATCATATCCGCTGCCCCAACCCTGGTCCAAGCCACCGTCCCGTCTCCCTTGGATTCTGCAGTGGTAACAAATTGCAACAGATGGCCCTTTTTCTCCACACAGTGGCCAGAGTGGTTCTTCTAAAATACATGTCAGGCTCTGCACACACTTCCCTGGCCAGGAGTGGTCGACAATGCCCGCAGGTGGTAGCAGCTGCAGCTCAGACCCCACATCCTATCCTTCACTCCCAGGTTCTGTTTCTCCAGCCACTTGCCTCATCCCTGTGCCTCCAACAGAGTAGCACATGCATGCCCCAGGGCCTTTGCATCTGACTTTCCCTCTGTGGGAATATTCTTCCTCAGATATCCACAAGACCTGTATTCTTATTTCCTTCAGGTCTCTGCTCAAGCATCATGTTATCAGAAAAGCCTTTCCTGACCTCCTTATAAAGACTAGCAAACCCTCCCCTCTCCTGACCTAGCTTCCTCCATATCATCAGTGCATGTTTGCTGACTCTCGTCTCCCATTGTAGGTCAGAGACCTGAGGACAGAGGCCATGTTGACCCTGCTTGCTGCTTTGTGCCCAGGTCCCAGAACGAAGCCTGGCACAGAGTAGGGGCCACCAAATATTTATGTATGGATAGGTGGTCTTTGCCCTCTACCCTTCTCTCAGGACACACATCCTCTTTACCTCATGCTATAAATATGTGTGTGCCCATCTTATGATAAGCATTTTGTTTCAAGCCCCTGCCTGATCCCCAGTGCCCCCAACGTGTATCTATATGAGCCTGGTTTTGGTGGACAATTGACAGTATGGAAAGATGCTTGTTCCTGCAATGTCCCTGCCTGTTCCCAGAAGGATGGGGATACAGCTGCGGAGGGAGGTAGAAAATACTTTTAGAAGTTTTGCATGAAGGCAGCTTATCAGAGATAGGAGAGAATGTGGAATCGGGTGAGTGTGTGCCTTCCAACAGGCTGCTGAATCAGAGAATCTCCTTTTCTCTCCCAGAAAGCATTTTCTCCAGTTCTTCCCAGGAGCCAGCACTGTTATCTCTGCAGCTCTTTGCCCCTTCGGCTAACCCGTGACATTTGGTGGAACAAGTCCAGTTCTTCACCCCTTGCCTGCCCCGCCCACAGATTTCTTGCCTGGGATGCACTTCCTGGCCTTAGAACCTAAGTGTGGATTTAGGCAGATTTTACCTCATGGTCAATGTTTAACCAGGAGTAAGAGGCCATCCCTGCTGTGTCTGGACAGTTCCTCCCGCCTCCCCAGGACCACATTCATGCATAACAATACCCCAGCGGACACCAAGCCCAGGGCCCACCCACCTGTGGGAAGGCCAGCCATCCATAGCATCTTCAAAAGCCTGATGGAGGAGGGCGGTGTGTTCACAGTTCAGATGGATGGAGCACTGGTGATGGGGCAGCGGCTGGCCCCTGGCAGCATTGGGGGCCGCCAGGAAGTCGGGCAGCCTGTCGACAGCCACTGAGGGACCGATGGGGAGAGTCAGGACCCAAAGGCCTGTGTCCTCAACGCCCCTCCCCGCCCCCACCAGGGTCCTCCTTCTCTACCCATCACCCTGCTCAACCAAGTGGTGGACTGGGAAGAGAAAAGTAGAAGAGTGTTTCGCCTTCAAATTGAGGGGCAGGCTGGAGGTCAGGGGATAGAGATGATGATGTAATTCAGTTTTCCCCAGACCTGGAGACTGCCCACTCAGATGATGTCAGAAGAGACAGCTCTGCAGTGTGGTAGGTATGCCTCTTACCATTGATCTTAGTCACGGGTGACTGCGTGTCCAGCTGAGAGATTCTCTCCACGAACTCCTCGGGAAGCCACTCCTGGAACGAGAAGTTTCCATGAAAGGCCTGGGGATGGCCGAGGCCCCCAAGGGGCTGCCTTCCTCCTTTGCTCAGACTGGTCCCTTGACCTCTACTTCCGGAAATCCGCTCCATCCTTCAGAGCTCAGCCAAACCACCTCCTCTGTGAAGCCCTCCTGGACCCCCTCCCGCTCAGCGCTGAGCACTTCTTCCCCTGTACCCAGCCAGCAGTTCTGCCTGCAAGTGGCCCACACCAGCTCCTGCTTTGGAGATGGCCGGTGGTCTGCAGTCCTCTTTTGTCCTCTGGTCTGGAAGCTCTCGGAAGTCTTACTATGAGCTCAGAATAGCCTTACGAGAACTTATCTTTGTTATTTTACTAGCAGAACCACTCAGAAAAAGTGGTGCTTGTCTCCAAGAATAGTTCCAAGAATGGTTGGGAGCGCCATGCTCATATACATGTATCTTTTGGGGACAGGGAAGGTATGGTCAATTGCAAAAGTTGCCCCAATCCTTGCCCCTCCCTGTATGCATGCCCCTTTGTAACACCTTCCCATTCTAACTCTGGGCTTGGCCATGAGACAAGGCCGATGTTGGTAAATAGGATACAAATAGAAACTTGCAAAGCATTTGCATGATTGAATTTGCTTGCTTTGTTTTCTGCCAGATGCTGAGACTATGCTATAGGATGAAAAGACACGTGGAGCAGAGCTGAGTCACCCCGGTCATTCCGGCCGAAATTGTCCTGGACTAGCCACAGCCCGCTGACCCCTGGCATGGGAGTGAGCCCAGCCAAGTTCAGCAGGGCCCAGTAGTTGACTCACAGCTGATGGCTGATGTCTGAGTGAGCCCAGGTCAGCTGCACTCTCCAGCTCTGTGTGCTAAATCAGTATTTCTTGTTAAAGGCCCATAAGTCATGTAGTTGTTTGTTATGTGGCATTCATACAGAAATAATTGACAACACACAGTGGAATTAGAGTTGATTACAAGGGAGAAATTAAGATAGCAGAAAAGTTGTATAAATAACTCTGGATTGAAAGTCAGACATGGATTCCAGGTCTGGCTCTGCTAACTGCCAGCTGCATGGCCTATGGCACCTCCTCTCTCTGGATCTTTCTCCTCACCTGTGAGGCTTCTTCCCTGTTTGCTACCTGCCTATTAGGTAAGAAAGAGAAGGGCTGGCTTCCTGCGATGCAAAGAGGCTTGGCACTTGCGTATCCTACCCCGATGCAGTCCTGCCTCCCTCGATCACCCCCATTTCCTAGTCCCTGTCTCAGCGCACATCTTCACCTCCACCCCGCAGGCCTCACCTGTGGGGTGAGCTTCAGGAAGGTGACCTGTGGCGATGCATTGGACAGCACTACCTTGCTCCTCACCTCCGAGCCATCTTGCAGCACGACTCCTTGAACACGCCCTCCACTGCTCACCTGCACCTCAGCCACCGTCTAGAGCCCGTGGGAACAAGGCCCCAGAAACCCCCAG
This sequence comes from Rhinolophus sinicus, assembly GCF_036562045.2. Taxonomy (NCBI): domain Eukaryota; kingdom Metazoa; phylum Chordata; class Mammalia; order Chiroptera; family Rhinolophidae; genus Rhinolophus; species Rhinolophus sinicus. The sequence continues at coordinate 25,240,062 of NC_133757.1, read as the reverse complement.
GAAGGGAAGGCAGGTTGGATCCTGAGGGATTCCCACTGTCTGTGCTGCTCTTCGGCACTCACAGCCTCCTCATCCCGAATCCACCCTGCCGAGCTCTACAGCCCCTCGGAGAAGCCTTAGCCCCCCGCGCCCTCCCCCCCACCCCCCGCATGGGAAGCCTTAGCCTAAATGTGGGTTAGTGGTGGTGCATTCACAGGGGACCTGAGTTCACAGAAGAACTGGAACCTGATCGACAGCTGTTCAGCCACCAAGAGGCTGCATAGCCCGAGCCCCTTGACTCTGAGCCCTGCCTTGTCCGTCAATAAAATGAGGGACCTTCCTAATCTGAGACTGTGTTCTATCCTGGGATTCTAACCAATAATTGGGGTACAGGGTAGAAGAGGGTTCACCTTTTCAGTGAAGATACTTGCACCGTGCGCGGTGGCCGAGCTTGCGATGGCATCAGACAGGGCACCCATGCCACCCTCGACGTAGCCCCAGGCCCCCTGTATCCCCTCCAGGCCCCCCATCACGTGATGTAGCAGCACATACCTGAGGACAGACCATTAGAATCAGTAGCTGGAGGAGGAATTAATCTCCCAGAGTTCCAGGTACAAATCATCCATTCCATTTGTACTTTCAGCCTCTCCCTCCCGCCTCCAGCCCCGTCCCACTAGGCTTTAAATGAGCCCTAGGCTTTTGTAAGAGTCCTTTGCCTCCCCATCCGACATTCTCTCCCCATGCAAATGTATCTGTGTGCAGAGGTTGGGTGCCAACAATGTAGCTGCGATGCCAGCTCTCTCCTGAGCTCCAGCCTGTGTGTCCAGCTAGCCACAGATCTCTCCATTTGAATGGTTTTTTGGCAGGCATCTTAAACTCATTCTTTTTCCCATCCCAGTGAATGGCACCTTCCGTTTCCAACAGAAACCTGGGTGTCAATCTTGCCTCCTACTAGTCACTCATCACCTACATCTAATCAAGCGTTGTCAACTGTGCCTCGTAGAGAGCTTTCCAACACCCTTGGTCCCTGCCACCTCTTCCCTGGTCTGGGCCACTCTTTTTTTCTTCCTTAAACTGCTGCGGTGCTATCTTCCAAATTGGAACACCTTCTCCCACTCTTTCTTCCCTGCAGACCTTTCTCTATGCAGAACCTGGAGCCCGATCCCAAAACCCAGCTCTGCACCTGTTATTTCCATCCTTTCAAGCCTTCACTGGCCCACTGTTGCTCCTAGGGCAATGGCCAGTCCCCAAAATTGACCTCCAGGGCTCCTGCCTGCTCGTCAGCCTCATCCCTCACCATGCTCCCCCAAGCACCCCACATTCCTACCAAACTGAACCTCTTTCAGTTCTTTGCATGGACTCCCTGCATTTGCACATGTTGGTCTGGAGCCCAGAATCCTCTTCCTCCCGCACCTTTTCTTGGCTGATTCCTCCCATCCTTAGAGTCTCAGATTAAACATGGAGGGCGTCTCTGACCCCAGACCACGTTGTTCCCCTGCTTTATTTCCCTGATCTAACACTCACGGCACTCCACTAGTATTACTTGCTCTGTGTCTACCTCTCTCTCCATAGGATTTCAGTTCCATTCACTACTATGGCCCCAGCACCCCGCACGGCCAGGGCTCCATCAATATTTATTGAAAGGATTAATGAAGAAAGAAATTACTTAAAGGCACATTTTATAACCATGGGCAGCAGCTAAGCCTCCTGGAGACCCACAGAGAAAAGGATAGGAGGCCCAGCTGGTAGAACGAAACTGGCCATTTTATCATAAAGCTTGGCCAAGGTGTGGCAAATGCTGCCACCCCTTTCCATGGCCGTGGGGAATTTGGGGCTGGCTTAATGTGTGTTGAAAACCACTTCCAAAGGGTGCTGTCATCCCTTGAGAGAAAAGCCACATTGACAGCTTCTAGCTGCATCTTCTGGTGCATTGGACATGGCCCAACACTTGGCAGGATCCTCTTTCCCAACACACACACACACACACACACACACACACACACCCTCCACCTCCATTCCGGCTTCCACACTACAGACTTCACTGTGTTTGACTGCCCCCTCTTGGATCAGGCTGTCACTACACCCACCCAGTCACAAAGGGAAAGGCAGCTTCCCTCCCTTACAAAGGTGTCTGTGTGAGAGCGTGTTCTGGAACCCAGGAAAAGGATCAGTGGGAGAGGCAGGGGCAACGGGGCTTCCTGGGAGGGGAGGAGAAGTGAGAAAGAGTCAGGAGAAAGAGAATGGGATAAAGACATTTATGTTGAGATAACACAGTGGGAGGTGGGAGAGAGGCTTTCTTTACTGAAGCACTAGAGAGTAGAGGCTAAGAAGGAAGATTGGGTGGGTGGGGGGTGGTCAGACAACTTGGGCTGCAGATCTGCTCTGTCACTTACTAGCTTCCCGTCTCTGAACCACACCTCTCAGCTGTTGCCTTGAGGGTTAAATGAATAGTATGCGAAGTGCTTGGCTCTCTGGCCAGCTCTGAAATGACACTTGTTATTGCCTTTGTTGAGGCGTTCACTCCACGCCTGCTGCCCGCCTCGCCTCCCCCACTCACCCACTCCCCGGAGTGTGGGGGCTTATCATGGCTCCAATCACAGCATCTGTTGCTAGAGTGGCTTTTAGAGGCTCGGATTCAAACCACTGATTCAGCACCTGGGACAGCAAAATAGCAGAGAAGGGCTTCCGGACCTTGGGATGAGAGAAGCTCTCACTGGCAGGCCCGTCTGAGGCTGGGGAGTCCCTCACCTTGGTAATTGGAGCTGTGAGGACCTGGTAATACTGGGGCAGCTGGACTCCTAGGATGCGGCCTGAAAGAGAAGATCCGTAAAACATAAACTGAGACAGGCAAGAAGGAAACGCTCTAATCTGTAATATCTCTGTACCTGTTTTCTTTATCTGTATAGGAGTAATATTTCATACCCCCAAGAGCTACTGTGAGGATTAAATGAGGTATGTAAAGTGTTTGCAAGTTCATAGGCACTTAACACATTTTAGTTCTTAGCATTATTTTTGGAAACATTTTGATTTGTCCCGTATTCCCTTACTTTGAACTCTGAGGGCTGTGCCGTGGGAGGTAGCCAGTGTGGCTAGTCCACTCCTCTGATACGGATTCAGATGCCCTCAGAGAGGAAGGGCAGTAAGGCCTTGAGACATGGTAGCCCCAGGGCCTAGCTTAGCGTCTGGCACACAGCAGTTGCTCCATAAATGCTCATTGCATGAATGTCTGGTGCATGTTTATTGCACGAAGCTCTTTGGGCTGGTACTCTGAGAAGCAATGTCTACTTTTGGAGTATGTGATGATTCTACTGGCTCTGATCCTGCACCCCTTCCCGTATCCACACACTTTGCCAGGTAACTCTACAGTGCCCCCCACCATAGCTGCATTGACCTTTCCTGCTCCTTGATTCTGAACTCATGCATATGATTTGCTTGGCAAATGGAATGTTTGCAGATGTGCTGCAAACAGGGGCTTGAAACTGGCCTGTACACTGGGGCTTACCCTCTGTGCTTCTGCCATTGATGTAAGAAGCCCATGCCTGGACTGGCCTGCAGCTTCCAAGAGGAGGATGAGAGGCACCTAGTGCATCTGCCCCAGGCAAAGACATATGTGTGAGACCAGACCAAATCAGCTGAGCCCAGCTGGGATCAGTTGAACCATGTAGATTCATGAGAAATGAATTTTTATATGCCACTGGAGTTTTATAGTTGTTTGTTATGCAGCAATTTTGTGACCATAGCTAACTGGTTCAGCATTTTTTTAGAATATAGACGCTAAACTGGCCTTTATACCCTCAAGGAATGGTAGAAAAGAATAGTGTGCTTCGCAAAACTTCCCTTCTCATATCCGTGGCAGACATCACTAATTGATCACAGAATTTTTTTCTTGCTGAGCTCAAACCTAGCATCCTTCTTGTATGAGGGCACCTCTTCAAACTCTCTTGGCTTCTATCTCTGATTCTACCCATGGCTGTGGTGATGAGCTCCATGTAGGCTTCAACCACCTTCACACAGTGCAACCGACAGCATCTCACCTCACACCTGAAAGATGCACCTCTTCATTTCTGCCCTTGGGCTTCTCTGGTACTACAACAGGTCCCTCACAAAAACCATCTGGCACCCATGGATACACAGCCCTATGTGAGCGTTAATACATCACAGGACAACCTGTGACCAATGGGGGACAGAACCTAATGGATAAATGTTTCCCCGTTCTTCTCTTGGAAATGGTCCTCACGTGCATTTCATAAGGCTTCTCAAGGGTCCTCACAAGCCTGGTACCTTGTCACCTGCATGGTGGTCAGCACAGCAGCACAGCCTGGTACCGACTCTCGCTCTTTCCAGTTTCACTCCTCCTCTCCCTAGGTCACCCTTCGGAATGAACTTGCACATAAGCCTTTGTGTCAGGCTCTAGTTTAGGGCCACGCTAGGACCTTCTCACTAATGTGCTCCAGGCAGCCCCTGTTAATGGATGGCAGTTGGCTGGCTGCCTTGGATGGTCAGGTTTATGTCCAGTCATTGAGAAAATGGGCTCAACTCCATGAAGGTCACTCATCATGCTCTGATGCCTGCATTGTGGACTTACCTGCCTGCAGCAGGGGTGTGAGGGTGGAGAGCGACTTGAGCCTTTGTAGCAGGGAGCCCCGCTGGAAGGCCTCCATGTCCACGGGGGCTGCGTCCAGCAGAGGGTCGACGGCCAATGCCAAGCGATTCATGAAGGCCTCATATTTGGGAAAGGCCTAGAACAGAGCCCCACATCAAGGCCCCAGTGCCTAGAACCCTAGAGGGACATTGTCCCCAGGCTCTGCCCTCCGTGCCGCCCCAGGTGGCCTGCTGCTCCTCAGCTGAGTCTCCATGGTTCCTCAGGGCTCCTGCCCAGCATGGCTCAGCGTGGCTGTGCTGAGTTACTCCCAGTTCTAGGTCTGTGTGTTGATGTCAACACCAGGAGAGGTCAGAGAATGCCTGCGCAGTAGGAGAGCCACCGGGTGGCAGCAGGGACAAGGGGTTAATACTGGCCAAGACCAGTAGTCAGCCCCAGAAAACTGGCAAGTATCCCTAGAATGTGGTCTCTGTGATAAACCAAAAACCACTTAAAAGTTTCTTCCTTATCGCCTGTCTGTCCATATATTACCGATCCAAGTAAGATCTCATTCCCTGTATTCCAGCTGACGGTTCGTGCCTGGTCTGCAAATCTCCCATGTCCTGTCATCATAAACAAGGGCAGCAGCCTGCATCCCTTCACCCCACCAGTTTCTGCGACAGAATCCATTTTGACAGCCTGGTTAGGACACCCACCCCTCCATCAAGGAAGGGCGACAGGAGCAGGGGTGGATGCCCGTGCTGCTGGAGGCCTTATCTTAATTTTCAGCCCAGAGCTTTTAATTTTTGGTTCATCTAGACTCACTCATGGATGTACCCATGGAATTTTAATAACTCTTACACAAAGCAAAGTCCTGTGCTGAAGGACATTTGAGAAGTCTTAATAAAAATGAAGTTAAACAGCTTTCTCTGCAGCAGGCCTGCAATACGACAATGTGCAAAGACAAAACCAGAATTCAGATTTTTGACTTTCCACAATGGGGTGTGGCCCCTGCCTCCGGCTAGTGGTCACAAGTACTCAAGGCCGCAGCCACTGTCTTATAGGTCTAAGGACCTGGCCTTGTCCTGAATCCTTTCTAGTGCATCTGAGATGGGCAGGATTTGGAGAATGGGGTGTAGGCAGGGGTCCCCAACCCACTGCACAAAAGAATCACTTCTAAAAAAAGCAAAGCTCCCCATGTGATTCTGATTGTCAGCCAGGTTTGGAAATTGCTGGTTGAAGAGATACACTGTGTGTCTGTGCTTCTCTTGGCCTTGTCCAACACGAGAGCAACACAACAAAAAAGCAACACAGTGGTTGTATTAACCTAAATTCTTCTTATAATAAAAATGTCTCCACCAAGATATGAGTTAATGCTATGCCTTCAGCTTATATTTTGGCATAATACAAAAAATAGCCATTCAAAGAATCTTTTTATGTCTGCAAAACCAGTCACGCCAGGCCCCTTACACTCAATAACTACCCAAACAAATTCCTTACAGTGCAATTCGGAGGAAAAAAGGAGCATCCTCCCTCAGATGTGGGCACTTCCCTTCACCAGACCTGTACGCCATCGTGGATAGTGTCTGTCCCTGGGCTGTCAGGGGATTGATGCCAAATCGAATGAATGTTTATTACAACTCTCTAGTCCTAAATTCCTGATCCAGTTCATTCTGTCCTTAATTGTCTCTGATCTGCCCTTTATCCCCTTCCTTTTGGCTTTCAGGTGCGTTAGTATGGATGACCACTGAGAGTTCTCTATGAAAGCAGGTGGGATAGAATAGAAAGCACAAACAGTGTAAGTGCACACCTGTAATCAGCCGGCAGAGGCCACCCAGCAGTGGCTTCATGTTGAACACACATGGGTTTGAGGGTTTCTGATGCCCACTGGCCTTCATCACTGACCTCCATCCCCTTCTCTGCACAGAGCCCAAGATCAAAGGCTGGAGCCCCCCAGGGCAGGTGGAGGAGCCCCTCTAAGCGCCCGGGGCCTTTGGCCAGGTGCTCTCGGACAATGCCAACCAGGCCCCTTGCCTTTCAAGAGCTGCCTCCAGTGGAAGGCGAGGGAGAAGGAAGTCAGTTGCTGGGCAGCTTCCCTACCTGGGCATCCTTCCGCGAGAACTGGGCGATCTGCTTCTGGTTTTCTACCATGTCTGTGCCCAAAAGAAGGGACCTGGGCACCTTACTCCCTGTGCCTTCTTCCAGCATGGGGGTGAAGGAGTAGGGGTTTCGAAGATGAAGCCTCAGCCCGTGTTTCTGCAGAACACAGCACAAGCAGCATATGAAGGGATCTGAGTCCTCTGCCCTTGACCCTTCTCTCATTGTGCTTTTTCCCATTTAGGTACCTGCATACAGGTTCCCAAGGTCCTGGTTCCAATTTTTTCATGTAAGTATATAAAAAGCCCTATTGCCCAGGCACTCTGTGGCAGACCACACCACACCATACCACACGATGCCACAACATCCGACACCACACCATGCTGCCCCATACGACATCACGCCACGCCACACCTGCCACACCACACTATCCTGTTTCAGGAGCTGTACTAGGGTTTACAAAGATTATCTCACAACAACTCTAGAAATACATCATTCTCATTGTACAAATACAACAACTGACACTCAGTGAAGATAAGTAACTTGTCCAAGGTCACACTGGGAGGTGGATCTGGGTTTCAACACCACATCTCTGTGACTCTAAGCCCCGGTTCCCAGCACTAGTCTATCACGGCCTCCACTCCAGAAATAAATAATTAAGATTTGGAAAAACACATGAAAGCAACCGTTATGTGAAAATCCATTCTTACAAGGTAGATGAATTATTCACATCCAAAAATGTTATTTACTTTGCAGACTCAGACTCTTGTACTCCAGGGTCACCTTAAATGGAAGGTCCCCTTCATGCATTTAAAATATAAAGAAAATAATAATATGGAAATTTTCTATTCTGTGATTCTTAGCTTTCAGAAGCTAGATTTTTCAAAAGGAGGGTCTACCCACACACCCAGCACCATGGCTGCCACTATGCATAACTGGTGGGTTTGCAAACTGCCTTCAGCTATAGTCTGGGGTGGGAGGGGGGACTGAAAACCAGAGACCCGTTCCGAGGCCTGGTAGGTGGGAGGCTCTTCCTCTCTTCACTCTGTCTCTCTGTCTCCCTTTCTCTTAGGGGCTCAGAGAATAATGTCTGGAGTGGGTTTCTATAGTTATCTAGTTCAGAGAACTCATTTCCATGAACCGGTTCCAGCAGCCAAAGAGCTGTGAACAGAGGCTCAACGTCTTAGTAATTTCAAACATTCAACTTAATGTCGGTGCTAAGTTCATGGCACCTGCTTGTATGGATGGCATAGAGCACCTTTGTCTCTGAGTGGTGGTGACAGAGGCAACAAGCCGGCAGAAGCTAAGGGGGCTCCAGGAATGTGGTGACTGAATTTCTAAACGAGGCAGTAAAAGGTGAAAGGAATGGGAAAGTGTGGGGGCAGAGTCGGCAGGCCTGTGGACCAAGGTTAAGTTGACTAAGAGACTGGGAGTTCTCAGGATCCACTTGAAACAGCCCAGGAGCCAGAAAAAGTGAAAGTCCCTCCGACTTCCTGCTCAGGCCGCCAAGAATGGTAACAGGAGCTAAAGTTTAACTGGGCTCATGTCCTAAGGCAGTTTTGCAAAGTCAGAGGCCCAAGGGTTCAGGCCGGTTCCCTGGGGGGGCGGACGGGACACCAGTGAAGGGGGAGGGCTGGGACTCTGTCCCCTGTGGGGTATCAGCCAGTGCTGCACATAGGAACACGGGCCTGATGCGGACAACGTTTATCCATCAAAAGGAGTCTGATTTTTATGTGAAATGTCTCGACTTTTAAGACGCAAAGGTGGGCTACTCAAAACCCATCTGTGGGAATGTACCAAGGAGACCGTGGGAGACAGACAAACCCCCAGATGGAAGAGATGACTCAGATGTGAGGAATCACCACAGGTACATAGTAGGGAACGCAGAACTGCCCCCCAACACCATCACGCTACAGGGTGGGGGCTCTACCTTCAGCTCCAGCTCAGTGTAAATCTGTGGTCTCAGCAGGCTGAGAAGGTAGGACGCGCGGGAGAACTTAAATCCTGAAACCGAATCAGACGAAGAGAGTCACCAGTGTCACCAGGGGTGACTCCCTGCTGCCCCCCACACCACCTCTTGGGGCTCACCTGGGATGATCTCCTCAGTGACAGCAGCACCCCCGATGACGTGGCGTCTCTCAAAGACGGCTGTGTTCACCCCCAGTTTCTGCAGGTAGGCAGCCTGGAGGGGCACACAGGGCCCTCCCTTTATGCCGGGGGACTGACCTGTGGTCTGAGGGTCATCACTACAGGGCCAGCATGTCACCCCTCGACTCATGCTGTCCCCCCTCTGGGAATGCCATTCTCCTTACTTCCCCTGTAAATTGTCACTTTCCCAGTTGTCTTGAGTTTCAACATGACTGTTCCTGCCCCTCCAGTTCCCAGCTGAAGGTGACCTTCCCTCCTGGCAGGCCCAGGTGACTCTGTGAACTCAGGCCCATCTCCTCCAGGCGGGGGTGAGGCTCCTCCCTCCTCACACAGCGAGCTTGCCTGTGAGCACTGAGCCACACTGCCAGCTTCTACTCCTTTCTCTCCTTCTGCGGCGCCAGCCTCAGCACCTACTCCACCTGGCCTCCGTTTCCTCATGAGTGAAAATGGGGCTGATGATAATAATACCCACTTTGCCTGCGTTGCAGGTCTGCTGTGAGGCGTCACTGAGCTGGTCCCTGGCACATAAAATGTGCTCAATAAAAGTAGCTATGATTATAGCATGGTGTTATTTGGGAGAACAAATGATGCAGGAGTTTTATTAATTTTTCTCTGGCACTTAGTGGGAAATCAATAAATATTTCTTGACTTGAACTAGTCCTGAGTCTATAGACCTAAATGCTGGTCCTCCTACCCGCCCCCGCCCTCACCCCGCAAGGTGACAATAGGGACGATGTAGTTCAGAACTCAGACTTTTAAAAAAACTTCACTTGGCAACTAGTATGTGCCAGCCACTGCAGTGGGTCATCCCATTGAATCCAGCCCAGCATCACAGAGGCAGGCACCATGGTTCTCCCCATCTCACAGATAAGGAGACTGAGGCTCAATGGGGTCAATGGCTCTCCTCAGGCTCACGGAGCTGATGAATAGAGGTGTTGGGAACTGAACCCAGATGATCTGGACCCAGAATCTACACTCCTGACACATCGTGATGCGAAAGGAAAAAGAGCAGCCCCGACATTGGGAAGCTGGGCTGGTCCTCAGAGGCGAGTCGTGTTGTTCTCCTGTTAGAACGAGCACCTCAGACCAAATAGTCTGACAACATATAGACCGAGACAGAGCAAGCCCTCTTCACTGTTTTCGCTGAGCACAAAACCGGGTCTCAGGGCCACCCACAAAATACCAAACACCCCCTCTCTGGGCCAAGTGATGGCTGCCTCTTCACTAGTACCACTCTCTTCACACCAGTGCCCCTCCCTACAGACAGGACTTATTGAGACGCCTGGTCACAGTGTTGTCACATGTTGTGACAGGGTCCAATCTAGAGCAAACCCCCACTTCCTTAGATTCACTCTCAAATCATCCCATGAAGAATCGGTTCCTCCCAGCACCCTCTCACGGAGAGCCACACGGTTCCCCATAGTGTGCGATCTCCTGGCTGCAGGGAGTCACCACCCAGCTCGATTAATGGCAGAAGGTACCCAGGTGGGCCTGGGGCTGGAAACCTCCCGCCATGAGTCACCATTCGTGTAAGTGTTTGTGCCAGGCCCTTGATGCACGTTACCTATTCCGTTCACTACCCTGCTGAGGCTGGGCATCTTTACTCTGGTTTTACCGTGGCTCAGAGAGCCTAAGTGATTTGCCTTACCCACCACAGACAAAAGTGCAGAGCTGGGAGACAAACCCAGGTTTATATCAATATAAAATTGATCTTTTAAATTATTGATTAGCTGAGTTCCAGAATGTCCCCTGTAAAATGTTCAAGTAAAACTGGTAAGCCAGGGAAACTACTCAGATTCAACAGACGTCTCATAGCTCCTGTACTGGTGTTCTAAGTCCCCTGTATTGATATTCTGGAGCAACCACTGCTTCGGGAAGATGTTCTGTGTTTGCCTTGCGGCCTGAACACCTGCTAACACACACTGTGGCCTCCTAGGGGTTTGAGAAACATGGCCTCAGGTTTGAGAAACATAGACCTGAGGGTAACCCTGACCAACTCAGCTTGGGATCCCCTCTGCTGGACTGTCTTCCTCGTTGTCTCTGGGGTACGTGTGGGACCGTGTAGCAGCTGTGTACTCCAGGTTGGTACATGGCCTAGACCCAGCTGGGAGCACAGGGCTCTACACACAAGAACGTCCCATAATCTGGAGTCATGGGAACCCAGCCTCACAACTCCCAGGCTGTCCAGTTATACACTTCCCAGCTTTTCATCATCTCGCCTCTGAAAGTTCCCTGACTCTCTCAAGGCCGGTGGTGGTGGTGGTGGGGGAATCCATCTGCATGGAGAGGAGAAGAGGGGAGGGGAGGGGAGGGGAGGGGAGGGGAGGGAGCCCCTGACATGCTCCTTAACTACTGCCGATGTCCATTTGGCCCAGCCACTGGTCAGCACCAGAGAGAGGACGCTAGCCTGCCTTTCCTTCTCCCCTGTGGTTGCTGAGCGCTACATGCCCAGGAGCCAGTGGAGCAGGGCAGAGAGGGGAGGTACTCACAGCCACCAGCCCGTTGTGACCTGCAATGAGACAGGGGAGAAGGGAGGAAAGCAACACCAGTCAGCAGGCAGACAGACACATTCCTTGAGGAGTGTAGCTACCCATCCCTGTCCCCAAACCTGTGAAGATCCTTGGAGGACCCCGCCAAACCTGTACCTGGGTGTTGGAACAGCATCTAGCTCAATTCCACAAAACACCTGGTCTGTAGGAAACCAGAAAACCTTAGTTCTTGCCCCGGCTTGAAAAACGCCCTGTTATTTGTCTTGGCCAGCAGCTCCATACTGGAGTGAGGGGGCAAGGAGAAATCCACGGTCACCCGACAAAAGCTGTCCCACAAAGCCTCGTATTACGGGACTTCTGTCATGTAGGGATGAACGGGTGGCCATCGGAGGAAGCGTCCCAGTTTACTTGGCAGAGCAGAGAAGGGAAGCATGGCTGGTCCACTGATGTACCAGGAGAGCCGGTGTGCTGGTGCTGGATGTCCCTGTGGGCCATGGCACCACTGGCCGCCAGGGGAGTGCTGGTCCTGTGGACAGCTGCTGTCCAGCCTGGCTTGATTTGCCAAGTGAGGTTCACAGTCATGCCCCAGAAGGCTTTAGGCACATGGGTTTGTCTTTATCAACCCCCAGTGTTCCCCAAATAAAGCAGAGACAGTTCAAAATGAAGTAATTAAACATATACAGTTCCCATGTGTGCTAGAGTAGCTAGTATACGTCAGGGGTCCTAGCTGGTTGGGCAAACTTACCTATCTTACATATAAAGATTCTTTCCAAAAATCTTAGGAGGGCTGCCTCTGGGCTAAGAACGCTGACCTGGGCTTGGGATCCCGTGTCCCCCGGTAGCAGTAGCGAGTGCCTCCGCAGGTGTGAGAAGCTTTAGGATCACCTGAGGATTCCTGTACATGCTGATTCCCAGACCCCTCCCCAGGGCCTACTCAGCAGGCTGGGGGGTGGGGGCCTGGACCGACTTCTCACAGGCTCCCAGGTCATTCTGATGCCGCAGCCTCAGGCCCACACGGAGCGCGCGGGCACTGGGGCGAGCGGCCTCCTCTTCCTTTCCTCCCAGAGCAGGCGCAGCTGCTGATGGAGACTCTGCACTGGGCAGAGAACAGGCCCAGCTCATTTTCAGGGCGGCGGTCCGGCCTTATCTGCCCCACTTGGCACGTGTCTCTCCTTGATGACAGCAGGTCGCTCTGCATCTTCAAAGATGTCAGAAGATGACTGTTCTCTGAGCAGCAATCTGCACTCAGTGTTTACTCAAATAAAACGCTTAGCTGATAATTTCACAAACACCCATAAATAAGGGAGCAGCAATGACCCACATGATGGATTTCTTCACGGCTGAGGTGATTTTGTTTTAAATTTTGCACATAGAAACTCCAGAGTTTTAGAGGTCATTGAGCCCACCTGTCATCCATTAACGGAATCGCTACAATGGAGTTTTTCAAACCTCTGTGACCACGATCCACAGGAAGAAATGTATTTTATGTTTCCTGAGCTAATAACTCTTATCATGTGATAATCAGGTGATGATCTATTTTATATATAATATATATATATATTTTTAAATAATGCTGGTGGATATACTATTTTTATATACATGTGAAAATTCTCTTTAAGGTTTAAAAATATTGCTGGGTGGGACTCATTGCAACCTGCAGTTTGAAACGCCTGGCTCTCAAATACGTACAACTTAAGGACTGACTGTCCGGGGCTCAAGCTGGCTTCTGCTGTTTACCAGGCATGGCCTCAGGAGAGTTAGTTTAACTGCCGGGAGCCTCAGCTGCTTTCTATGTAAAACAGAGAGGATGCTGGGAAGTGTGCAGTGTTGCAGAGAGAATAACGAATAATGTATGTGAAGCCCTGACCCTGAGCAGACCCTCAATAAATGGTAGCTATTTGTCCTTTAATTAGTACCGATTATAAAACTTGGAAAACTAATAAAGGCTTCCAGGCAACTGGGTCCTGGTTCAATCATCACACATAAGCCCACACATGCACACACACAGACCTCAGATGACCAAGGTCGAGGATCGGATACCCTCGGACCCTCCTCCTCTCACCCCTCCCCCACCCTAGGCCTGGCTGAGCCCTCCTGTGGCTTCTGGTGACCTGCTCTTGCTGCTCAAGGGCCTTAAGCTGCAGGCTCAGCTCATCTTCAGGCCTGACCCACAGCATCCTTAGGCAGCAGGCCCAGGCAGCTCTGGAGGGACGCTGCTCTGAACGTGGTTTCTTGACTGTGGGCTGCAGCCACCTGCATCGGATCCACTCAAAGTGCTGGTTACACGTGCTGACCTCCAGAGTCACCTTCAATCCTCAGACTCCTGATCATCGGGTCCGGGCCCCAGGAACTAATTGCATTTGAAGCAGCTCCTGGGTCATTCTGAGGCATGATGAGCCAGATGACTAAATCGGGGTCATCTTCAAGGTGGCTCCCAGGTACTGGTACGACTTTAGGGAGGCAGAGATGAGGCCTAGAGTCAGCCTCCTTCCCAGGAAACAGCAGGGGGGAGCTGTCATTAAGGGCAGCCGTGGGGGTTCCTCTCTGAGGCTGAGGCCTGGGTGCTTCCATTCACTGAGCTGTCAGTGGGGGCTGGAGCACGTGAGCGGTTGTCAAACACGCTCACACTGGTAAAACTTAAGTTATATTCACTTACAACAAAATATATTAAACACAAAGGTAATAAGTACTCAAAACTTGCCGCTTCCTAATTATTTTACATTTTCCTATTATCCGTTCTATTGTGGTTATTTACTTGCATGTATCGGTACAGCAGCCAGACTATATAACGGTGACTGACCAGCTGTGTATCGCTCCCCAATTCCCATTCGGTGATGTCATGTTGGTAACTTGAAAAAGGCCACGCCCAGAGTACTTACACCATGGAAATCAGCAAGCGTTACCCATCAGGGCTTGATTTATTATTGTTATTAGACTTAAGAAAGTGATGGAAAAAATGCTAATAATGCAGATTAAACTCAACACTGTTTGTGTTTGTAGCTGTTACATTGTGAATTGCACAAAAAATAGAGGACATGTTCTTCCAGTAGTCAAAGAAGATTATCTGATGAAGGAAAGTCAGCCCCATCATTAAAGACAGAGTTAAATTTGGACATAAATCCTCATTTCACGTTCATTCTACTCTTTAAAGTAACAACATTCCTTTCGGAACTATCCTCATGTGCCAAGTGGAACCATAGGTTGGCTACTGAGTTTGGCAAAAATCACAGAAATTGGGTGAGAATCAATCGGCTAGCTGGAATTTAGAGTTTTGTTATTTGAAATGTAAAAGTGTGCCACGCTTCTTTTCTTAGCATTTCTAGTAAGCTGATGCATGTGTATAAACGCATACACTCTCCCCTGGAGGGGTGACTGCTAGGCTTTCCCCACGCACGCCTGCTCTCAGTGCACACAACATGAAGAAACGCCCACACGCGGCGCAGCTCTGGAGCTGTGTGAGGGGTGTGTTCTTCCTTCAGTCCTGTCACTGTCCCTCTGGATCAACCCAGTTGGAAAGAATGTCAAAAGCTGAAATTGGGGTCCTTTGTGAGTGAATGGGAGGCCCCGAGGAAAGGGACCGGGTCCCTGGCCCTGGCTGCAGCCTCACACAGTCACCTGGTAGAATCGGGTGCTCTGCAGCCTGGGGGGCAGCAAAGTGCAGCAGGACCACTGCAGCAGACCCCCACATGCCCCAGATGTGCAAGGCAGTGAGGGGGGCTGTCACCCTCTGCGACGTGCACTAGGATCTCTGGGACTCGTTTCTAGTTTTTCCTAACTTCTCTTTATGAAATGCTTCCAGTTTCCTTTGGGAATGGGTGAGCTTAGTGGTGAAGTGGTGATGACCCAAAACTCAGGGCACTTGAAGTGGTGGATTTCGCAGGTCTGTTGTCCCAGGGCGCTTTCTTTCCAACCCTTATAATTCAAGAATGTGGTGGCAACCAGCTAATTTCATAGGAGGCACAGGAAAACCCCTGAGCTCACCTAGTCTTCCCTGGTCATTCTAGATAGGAAGACCCAAGCCCAGAGAGGGCAACCATCTGCCCCAGACTACACAGCAAGTCGACAGCAGAGCCAGCCCCAAAACCTTGGTGCCTGTTTGCAGACTGGTGGGCTTTCCACCACCCCCTGCTCTTGCCCCAACTCCTGGCCATCTTGTGCCAAGAGGGAGGGGAAGGGGTCCCTCCAGGCCTCTGAGCAGGGCCGCCCTCCCCAGCCCTCGGCTCTGGCTCAGCCCGATTTACCTGCTCCAATCACCACCGCATCGTACTCAGGCTTCAGGCGACCCTTGGCTTCCCAGTGAGCTGGTCTCCAAGCAGGGCAGGGAGAGGCACGCATGGCCCTTCTGAGACCTCGGCCACTTGCAGCCATTTCTGCCCAGTACTCGGCCGGGAATTTGCTTGCAATCAGCTTTTTTGTCCGCTCCAGCAGGGGGAGGAGCAGGGAGAAAACAGGAAGAGAGGAGGAGCTGCCATCCAGCTGCCATATTTGGCCCAGGACCAGGGCTAAACAGAGGCCACTGAGCTGCACACGCCCCCCATGGAGTCCACACAGGGCAGAGTTGAGGGAGGTTGGCTGTTAACTGGACTAAGCTGTGTTGCCTCCGGGCTTTTGGATAACCATTGCCATGCTGATAATTCTCTAGCCCTGTGTCAGCTGAGCAGCCTCTCATGTAAGCCCCCGAGTTCCCATTTTACAGATGGGGCAGCGAGCCCTGAGGCTCAGACAAGGGTGTGGGCAGTGGACGTTCTGGTGGTACAGGGTCCCAGGTTTCTCTTCTCCCTGTGCCATCCTGCTTCTCATTAAGGAATTAGATGCCCAGGGTGTGCTGGAGTGGGACTCCTAAGGAGAGACAGACCCGGGTCCGACTCTGCTTCCACTCTGTCCTACCAGCCTATACAGAGGTGAACTGCTCTACACCCACAGCAGACTTAGGGAGCCTGCTGGCCAACACCCCTTAGCATCGCTGTGACCAGGGCCTCAACAAAACAGCAGCGAGGGTCACACCGGTCAGTGGGCCCTAGAAAGCCATGCGTTCTCTCCCTAATGCTTCAATGCCATGAGGTGCATAGGCTGCTGCAGTAGGTGATGGGCTTGGGGGCCAGTTCACTGGTAACTCTTCGGGTTCACCTTTTTCTGGTGAAGGCCTGGACATTTCTCTGCTGCCCTTTGGCACCTTTCCCGCTTCCCAAGAATCCTCGGGGTTAGGATCACATCTGTAAATCCCTTCAGCTGAAGCACTTCCTTTCCGGCCTCGGGTCTGTCTTGAATTAGGAGCCCCTATGTTCTCTGCCCATTAGTTAGCAGGCCAGGCCATTCCCCTGGTAGAAAAAATGCACCCCAGGAGTTGGAAGTGTCTGTACTGCTCCGACATCTGTCAGTGTTCTAGGAACCTGCTGTTAGAAACGCATCCCCAAAGAGAGAGACTATGTGGAAAAGGTGTTTCCGAGTAAGAGGGTTTTCTGAGGATCTTTCTACTCTCAACTCAGACCCCCCTCCACAGCACGACACCACAGAAAGTTCACCCCACCTGTGTATCTCTGCTAAATCCCACTCAGGATGCTCACCCTGGTGTTAAATTTAATATTGGAAAACGGGGGATTAAACTGGACACGTCAGATCATGCAGCTGCTAAAAATTAAGGGAAACTACTAGGTGACCAAGGTGGGGACCCTAAACGGCTGGGGGCTTCCAGACTATTTCCCCTTTGTACTCTTTCGTACATTCCGCAGTTGGTACTTGAAACTTCTGTCCGCTATTAAGAGGAACGTAGTCCTGCTCAGCTCCGTGGAGACTGTCCCTCACGGCCTCCTTCTGAGGACTTCAACTCGCGCTTTGGTTCTAGTTCCCTCAGTACCTCTGTCCCCCCAGCTGTCCCCATAACGGGGAAGAACAGTCTTCCTGGCATGAATTTCAGCTCCTGACTGAAGACAGAAGGCCCAGCTGCTGTCGGCATGTCATGAATGAACCCCCACTGTGCTGCGCTGCCTGCTGACTTCTGCCACGTCGCTGCTCCAGACCCAGTACTCCGATGGCCTCTCGTCCTTGTGTCCACTCTGGGGCGGGGGCTTCTAGGTTGGAGGAGAGGGGCTGCACTTCTCGGGCAGAGGTTCTCAGTCCAGGGCACCAGGACCACCTGGCAGGGTTTATAAAACCTCAAAGCCTGGGATCCACAGAACCGAGTACACGAATCTCGGGGGTGGGGCTGGGGCAGGAGATGAGAAGCGCGTGCGGCAGCAAGAGGCCGGACTCGCCAGGGTTTCTCAGCACCAAGGGTCCAGCCAGGCATGTTTGGCTTGAATATGAATAACCATAACCAGTGTTTATTGAGCACCTGCTGCACGTCTGGCAGCCCTGACAAACACCTGAGAGGGAGGTGCCGTCACTCTACAAGTGGGGAGACAGGTTTCAAGTTTAGGAAACTGGCCTAGCATCGCAGACAGGAAGCGGCAGAGCTGGACTTCACACCCAGCCAGAGAGCGCCTTTCACTGGGAGGAGACACCTTCCTGAAGCTCTTCCTCCACTCGGACAGCAGTAGCGAGAGGGGGTCTGAAGACACCTGCAGGCACTGGGGACTTCCTGTCTCCTGGGGATAAACGGAGAGCAGCTCGGAAAGAGGGGCTGCCCCAGCTCTAACCTCACAACCACTGTTCTTTTAATGAGACCAAAAGCACACCCTGGCCTCCCTCCTCCTTTACAGGGAAGAATTTGGGGGTTTCGTCATTGCCTGGAGTGCGGGCTGCTCTAGGTGAAGTTTAAGAAATCATGGGGCTGCCCTGGGGACTGTCCCATCCTCCGGTGGCCACTATGGAGGGGAGGTGGCTCTTGCTGCGAGGATGTCTGCAGGTGGGTGGGGGCTGGAGAAGTGGGGTGCACAGGCAGACTGCACCAGGGCAGTCCGCCCTGGCCTATAGCAGGGGGACGCGGGACGCCTCCCACAGGCGCCGGGCCAGCTCGCCGGCCTGCTGCACCAGCACGTCTATGGGGATGACGGACAGGTGGAGGGCCAGCAGCTCGTGGCACCTGACAGCCTCCGCTGGGTGGCCCTTGCTGTAGTAACGCAGGAGCTTCCTGGGGAAGGAAAAGGGAGGACAGGCTGATTCAGGAGCAAGGCCACGGCACTCCCTGCAAAGCCAGTGGCCTCTCCCAGCGCCATGCAGACACTGTCACCTCACTGGGCCAGCCACAAGGCTGGCAAGGCCTTCCCCACCCCTCACTGACCTAACTGTACAAGGCTCAGCCCCAGGCCACTGTGGTCCATCCCTTGGGGTTAAGCCTGTGTGGGGTCTGCTGACAGCAGCGTCCTAAGTAAGAATGCCACAGAGCCAGCAGGGAAGTGGTGAGGCCCCCGTGCATGGCAAATTGCAAATGTTGCCAAGAGGGTGCCAAGAGCCAACCAAAAGTGCTCCTCACTCACTTCCTCTCTCTGGACCAGGCCAGGCTATGGGGAGCTGGCACTTGTCACCATCACCCGTGTGCCCACTGTCCCCAACAGCCTTCTGATTGGCGTCACCTGTAGTAGTCTCCTCCCAGGATGCCCACGGGAGCTGAGTCATCGGAAAGGACAGGCACCTCGATTATCTGCAGTTTGTACCCCTGAGGAAGGAGGAAGAGGGTCTTGGTTGGGGAGGCGGTGGGGGTGGTGGGAGAGCATGGGTTTGGGTTGGGCCCCGGGCTCAGGGCTGGCTCATTCCTGCCTGGTGGGTACTTGCTGATGGGAAAAACGCGTGCATCTCTTTACCTGGTTTTCTCCTCTGTAACTTGGGACTAACAATAATCCCCAACAAACATTAGAAATAATGTATATAACGTTCCGAGCATCGTGCCTGGCACGTGGTAACTCTCATGCCCATCAATGAGTGGACCTGGGTTAGCGACCAGAACGTGCTCAGGAGGGTGACCCAGGGAGGTGTCACAGAGAGCAAAGCATTATGAAAAGGCCCAAGTCTCCCTTTGAAAACGATGGGAATTCCCAGGGTGAGACAAGGAGAAGAGAGTCAAGATCCACCGAGCACCCAATGTGCACCAGACATGCTCACATGGGCACTTTGGGACCCGCCTGCAGGTGAGGAGGTGAACTTGGCAGTGGTAAGTGGCCACACAAAGGTACAGGTGCAGCCAGACTGCTCACTGGGTCTCCCCCCACAGAGCTCTGCCTCAGCCTGTGACCCCAGGGGGACAGCCATACACACGAAACCATGTCTTGCCCTAGAAGCTAAGGTCAAGGTCATATATACACTGGGGACTTCTGAGGGCACAGAGCAAAGATGGGAACTTGCAGGTCAAAAGAGCTGAGTCTGGATTCTGGCTCCATCACCAATGACCTTGGTGGCTCTGGCCATGGTGTTTCATCTCTAGGGCATCAGGGTCTCCACCTGCGAAGTGGGTCAATGATACCTGCCCCAAACCATTGTATGGGGCTTTGTGGATGCCAGATTGTGAGAACAGCAGTGAGAGACCCCAATAACCACTTCCCTGTGGAAAGGGTCTCCTCTCTCCAGGAGCAGAGAGAGGGTAGGGAATGAGGAGGGAGGGAAAGGTGCATGAGGACCAAAGACATGTGAGGGGTAGAAGGAATGACCCTTAGAGAGCTAGAATAATGACTAACGGTGACAAGTGAGAAAACAAAGAGAAACAGGAAAAGAAAGCAAACGAAAGAGGAAAGACCCAGAGATAGAGCGAGAGTCAGAGCAAGAGAGAAAGAGGGGCAGGCGGAAGACACACACAGGAAGTTACCACGCCCTGGGCATACACTGTCATAACAGTGAAGTCTAGAAAACAGGCCAGAAGGCAAGAGACCCGAGCCACGGTCAGCGTCACCTTGGCAGGCTGGTTCATTGCTCTGAGCCTCCTGGGTGTGTCCCCTGCTACAATGGGAATGACAGTGCTTCGTAAGTGCAGTGGACGATGACCAGGGACCACTGAGGAAGCACGTGACCTGAGCAGCCTTTCTCACACAGGCGTGCGTCTCTGTTCACACATTACCTGGACTCTGCCTTGAATGACAGCATGAGTCTTTCACACAGCTGGGTGGAGGGCTCAGAGTCTGTGTGGAAACGGGTCCCATACCAGCTGTGCCTATCTGTCAGCTCCACCAGGGACGAGAAGAGATGAAGAGACAGACAGAACACAGTCCAGAAGAAAAGAATCCAAGCATTACAGGAAGGGAAAGCATTTCAGGACCGCGCTGCCCGGGGGCCTGGCCGCACCCACCATCTCGTTCTGGAACCACAGGAAGTAGGAGCAGTAGAAGTCCCCCTCCTGGAACAGCAGCGTGGTGTAGCCCTTCTGCAGATACCTACGGGCCAGTCGGATCAGAGCCCAGACCTGGGGAAAGGAGAGATCATGGCTGCCCTGACGGCCACGGCCTGCGGGGTCACCCTCTCCCCACGCAGGGGCAGAGCTCAGGCTCTTGTCTCTGGGGGAAGAAAAGTCCTCAGAAGAGCAGCTCCTTGAAGGTCCAGGGCCTGTCCTGCTCTTCTCCCTTCGTGCCCAGGCATGGCCCTGGCTCAGAGCAGCAGCTGAAGAATAAATCCATGTTGGATGGATGGGTGGACTACCCCTCCAGTGACGATAAAATATACGTAAAAACACTTTATATAACTGTACTATATAGACACACCCGCCATAAATTAGTAAACTCATCATTCAAGCCAGAATAGAACCAAAGACACTGCCAATTAATATAGGAGGAGATGGAGGGGTGGCCACCTGGAAACCCCTCCTTGCTGTCTAGGGCCAGCCACTCACCTGGTCCCCTTCCAGGTGGGGCACCTTGGGTATAGGTTCTGTGCCGGGAAGGTGCTGGTAAAGTATGTAAACACGTAGAGCACCCTGATCTAGGTACGTCCTCTGCTTCAGGGGTGAAGTCCAAACCAGGGCTCACCAAGGAGTGCGATGGAAACAGTGCCCGAGGGACAGCGTGCCTTACAGCCAGTCCCTCTGCCATGCTCTTGCCTAATTCAAAGCTTCCTGACAGTGCCTGTAACCTGAGGGTGGCAGCAGGGACAGCTGGCTCCCCCACTTCCTGGAGCCAGGAAAAGGCCTGATGAGGCTCTCACCAAAAAGCTGAGGGGAGGGCACACACGCTTTGCTCCAAAACCTGACCACGACATAACGTCTAATGAGATCTGCAAACAGATACATGGATTTGCTGTATCTTCAGGAAAGCAATTTGACAATGTGTATCAATAACCTTAAAAACATTCCTCCCATTTGACTTAGTAATTCCATTTCTGGGAATCCATATTGAGAAAATAATCAGAGATGAGGACAAAGATGGATGCACGAAGGTGTGTGCTGCGGAATTATTTATAATAGCGAAAGCCTGGAAACAACGTAAGTGTTCAACACTGGGGAAATGGCTAAGTAAATTATGTTACATTCGCATGATGGACTATTGTGGGGCCGTTAAAAATCATGTTTATAAAGAATTAATGACATGAGGAAATGCATCTGATATGAAATGAAGTGCAAATGTGGTAAACACAATTGCATAGCCACAAAGAGCTCAACTACAACAAAATGCACAGAAAAGCAATGAAAGAAATGTACTGAGAGAACCCAACTGTCTCTGGAAAGAGGGATGAAGAAGATGGTGGGTCTGATGACAGTACCAGGAAATGAACCCTATCGCAATGTTGTGCCACATACTGTGCTCAATATTTCACAGGCACCATCTCAGGTATCTGTAATAATTCCATGACATCAACAGTGTAACATTCTCTTTCACAGATAAGGAAACAGAACTTCGGCTAAGGGATACCCCAGCCACAGAGCTAGTGAGAGCCCAGAGCTGGAGCTCCAACGCCGGCCTTTGGTCACCCATCTTATTTTACCATTATTGATGTGCTTTCTTTGGACACACACAAAAAAGTGTGTGTCTGTGTATATACCTAGTTTTTCAGAAAGTGGCAGAGGTCCTCCCTTCTCTCCACCAAGGATACTAGTTTGTCACGAAGAAGAGTCAGTTAAAGAGAACAGAAGAACCACCAGAGAATGTTTCCTTAGCAGAAAACTCTAAGTTCTGATCGTCCACTTGATTAAGCTGTGTTTCTTCTTTCTGTTTACTTAATTCACCAAATGCTTATTGAGCATCTGTTTATGCCCTGGCCATTTCCTCCTCTGACCTTGCTGTCCAGACTCTGCCAGTCCAGGACCTCAGCAAATACCCAGGAAGGTGCCCCCGGGCATCAGCTGAGGTCCAAATGGCTCTGGTGGCCGACTGGGGCCCGAAGGACAGAGATAAGCTGCTATTCTTAGGAGCCTCCAGAGCTGGGCGCAGATGCTGACACACACAGGAGAACAGTAGGGGTGCAGGTGGGGTGTGCTGCAGAGCCTCAGGGGAGCCCCGAGAGCAGGGGCACTAGTCCTTCTGGGGCAGGGTGCAGGCCAGCACATCCTGTCTGACGGGCAGTGAAGAGCACAGGGGCCGGGCAGTTACCTTGGTTTTGACAAAAGCCGCCAGGGGCCCCTTGCCCAGCTCCGACGAAGTCCTTTCACTGCTGCTGAGGGAAGGGGCCACCATCTGGCCGGTCGTGCGGTCCACGTAGATGAAGTGCACCAAGCCTGGGAAGTCTTCTAGGTAGGTGAAGGTCTGAGTTAAGGTGCTTGTAAGCCAGGAGCCAGGAAGACACTTCTCTGTCCCTGACCTAGGCTTCCAGCAAGGTTAGGCAGTGGAGTCGGAGGCCAGGCCTACCATACCCACCTCTCCTCAAAGGTTTCCATTTCAGCCAACCCCCGAGGAGCTCCCCTTCCAGATCTCTCTGTACATCCTAACCCCCAACGCTGAGAAGTTCTGAGACGCAAATATGATAGATCCATGACACTAGAACATTTAATATGGGGCGTTCTGGACCCGACAGGAACATGGTATGTTCCTATTTTATGATTTTCGAGAGGAATGAGTTTAAATTATACACATGGTGAAGCTGGTGTGAGAGCAGAGCTACACAGCTAATAAGTGAACCTAGCTGACCGCCCAACACACACCTCACCGTGATTTTGTCACTGTGAACTTTGTTCCATCTTTACACTTCACCTCGAAGGGTTGGAAGGTCATATTTGAGAGGGGAACAGACACCCATGGAAGGGCAGTGGCTGGTGGCTAACAAGGCTGTCTGTCATCCCTTTCACTGAAGACAGAAGTTTCAGTGGACTGGAGGCCCGAGCCTTTAGAGATTTTAATATAGGAAAAGCTGCTTTGCATAAAGTTCCAGGGGAATTCCGTGTTCAATAAAACCCATGTTCTATAATAACAGGGGCAACTAGGCCTTGGACACGGTTTTTTAAACAAGAACAAGCATATTTCCTGTAGGCCTTCTCAGAGCCTTCACATTCTGCTGTGAGCTGTCGCCTCTGAGGAGGAAGACGCGGCCCCCAGGACCCTGCCTCTTGTGGAAGATCCATCACCACTTTGCTGGCTGGACACTGACAACACGAATTCCAAGGCTTTTATGAAGTGACTTTGGGACACCAGGGATTTCTGTGACTTCAGCCTTGGAGTGTTCCTACAGAGAGGCTCCCAGAACACTATCTCCTATACTTTTCTTCAGAGCAAAGCTGAGGAGCTGGAATGTATAGTCTCCCATCCTTCAGAGTCAGCAGGTGGAGGACACAGGCAGACACGAGGGCTTTTCTGGATGGGCCTGGGGCTCAGACATGAGGATATGACACCATGGTGACGTTCCTCCTGCTCTTCACCAACAGAAAGTCCTTCCAGTCCATCAGCTTTTCTCTGTGGGGGAAGCAGGGGTGTGGGGAGGTGCCCTGTCTCCCACCCCGGCTATTGAGGGGCCACACCCACACTTACTGCATGAGTGTCTGGACCTGGTCCTGCAGGTGCTGGGGCAGCTGTGGGCCTCCCCGGCCTGGAGCCGTGGTCAGGAAGCTGAGACGGTAGATGGTGCAGAGCTGCCGCTTCACCTTCCCGCACGCCTGGAGCAGCCTGCACACAGGGAGGGAAGGGTGTCACAGAGGAAGGGTCCTGGGAGAGCATGTGGTCCCCCTGCTCTGCACTGATGACAGACCCACCTAGGATAGCACCTCATCCCTGTGTGGACACGGCTGACGAAGCATTCCCTTACCCACAATGACCCAGGAGGCAGCTTCCCAGTTTTTCCCCAAGGTGGAGTTCCAAATACTTGGGATAAAGGGCACGGAACCTCATCCAACTCCACAGTTTATTTTACCAATAAATGAGGGGAAATGCTCGAGGTTGCACTGCGTCAGTGTTGACTCAGTGACGCAGGGCTAGCACCCGGGCCTTTCACCTTCGTGTGGGTGCTCAGCCTCTCACCACTCTCCTTCCCAACCTCCTCCAGCGTCTGCGAGCTGGACCTCGCTCTCCCAGGACGCCCTCTCCCTCAGAAGCGCCTTCCTGAGCATTGGCTTCTTCTTGGCCTGAGGAAACCTGCCCGTCTGCCCAAACCTTCCCCACTGTCCTCAGAGCCCACTACGCACTCCAAGGACGATCCGGGTTCAGTTCTGGAGAAGGCCTTGGTCTTGAACTCCAGCCAGGTGCTCTGTAGGAGGGCAGGGGACAGGTCAGCCCACAGTGAGGTCCAGGGGAGGCCTTCTCGACATCAGGCTCTGAGAAGGCATCGTGCCTCTCAATGGCTTCTTCAGGCCCAGCACACATCTGCACGCACACAGCCATAGCTGGGTCTCTGGCACGTCCCTCCAGCTCTCTGCACCGCACTGTACACCACATTCTACTCGGCAGTCGTTTATTTCAAGAGCGGTTTCTGTGTGCCAAGTACTGGGCTCACTGCCTGGCTGGCAGACACATAAACTAATGCTGTCAGTGACAGGGAAGTGAGCTGAGGGAGGGTGGACACGGGGCAGGCGCTGGGCACTGAGGAGCAGCCCTGGGCCATCTCCTTAAAGGGGAAGCTTGCATTCCATCACGGTGCCACCGCGATGCCGCCAAGTATGGAGAGACGCTCAGCCTTCCGACTGCTCTGAGTGGGCCCTCAGGGGCTCCAGCCGCTTGCTCTGTCTCCTCCACTCCTCTGCTCATTTTGGGACCGACATGCACTGCAGCTACAGTGAATCTCTGCTCTGCACACAGACCTGAGCACCGCCGGCTGCTGAACAAGCAATCTACCCCCTGAACTTCCTCCCAGGCTCCTCACTAGACTGCGCCCTGCTTTCTAGGCTTACGTACTGTCCCTCGTCTCCTGGCCTCGGCTCCCATCTGGGCTCTAAGTCCCCTGGGGTGGGAGCGGACTGCGTCCTGCACTTGTGTGTAACCTGCCATGCTGGGAGGGTGTGGGGGGCAGACCACGGGTCCTCACTGAGTCCTCGGGTCAGGCTCTGGTCCCACTGCTCACCAGCTGAGGAATCTTGGCCAGGTCACTAGTTAAGCCCCCGTTTCCTCACCTAAAACGTGGGAACTATTCATGTTCTGCCCAACTCACATAAAAATGTTCTGAAATGTCAGTTTTTGTTGTTTCCTAACGGAGAAACAAGGTCCCCCCAGCTGTGGTGGGGCAGAGGTAGGGCCCAGAGCCTTTGTCCCCTCGCTGGTGTGAACAGAACAGGCCCTGCCTCCTCCCCCTGAGGGGGGTATGTTGGGAATCTGGTCTCACCTGAATCTCTTGCCCCCCGCGATTTTTGACAAACTTGTCCATCCTCTGGCGCAGGTCCCCCAGGAGCGGGTGGGACCGCAGCGAGCTCCCGGCCTCCAGACCCTCCTTCAGCTTCTTCTCCAGCAGGGAAAAGCCGTCCAGCAGCTGGTACAGGACCAGGGCCAGGGGTGTGCTGGGGCTCTAAGGGAAGAAGCAGAGGCAGGGGATGGACAGCCTGGTGGGGAGGTGTCCAGGCTGCAGTGTCACTGGCACAGGCAGGGTGCACCCATACCTTGGTCAGGAGCACCATGTTGATGCCTGGCCACAGGGGCAGGCAGTACATGGTGTGGGGCATCATGGGGCAGTAAGTCTCCTTCACATTGGCATCCAGGAAAACCCTTTGGGGGCTGGCAGCTGCTGGGGAGCCAGGAATCAGCGTTTGGAGGGTGTCTTCAGCGATCTGTGGAGGAAGAGGAGCTGTCGTGGGAAGGTCGGGGGACCTGTCAGGCCACCTCTGCACGTCAGACCCACCCACGGATGCTCATAGGAAGCAAACATTTTAGCTCCAAGAAATTGCAGCTCTTTGATCCCTAACTCTGCTGACACTGCCTTAGCAGCTCCAGTTCTAATGTCTGTCTCTCTCTCTCAGCTTCTTCTGGCCTTTCTGCCCAGAGTCAGGACTGGATGCCAAGCAGGGGCGGTGGGTGGTACAGAAGGGACAAAACAAGCAGAAGAAACAGACAGGGGCAGCGTGAGAGGGAGAGGCTCCCTCCCCATGTCTTCAGAAGACACTTGAAAGTTAAGTAACATTCTACCACTCTCAGAACATCCTGATAGCCATTCCAATGGGGAAACTGAGGCATAAAATGACTAAATGAGCAAGACTCCAGCCTTATGGAAGGCTCTGAGCAAGAAACCTTTAGTGGGGAAAGGCAGAGAATTAAGGACATTATTAGAGATGCTACCAAAACTCCTCTATAAGGATGTCACTGCAGTCTTATGACAACAGCAAAAAACTGCATACAAAGTACTAGTTGTTCTGGGGATTTGCTAAATAAGTAGTAACATGCACGTGATGGATGCTTTGTGTATATATATAAAATCACAGGAAAGACTAGAAGGAAATACCCCCAAATCTAGTGGTTAACATCTAGGAGTGGGACTGAGAGTGATTTTTATTCCTTTTCCATATTTCACTTTTGTTATTTCCCAAATATATTTCTATAATGAATATATTTACTTTCTCATTAAAAACAAATTAAAAATTAAGTTGGACTTTCACTCTCAAGAACAGTGAAGAGGGTAGGGCTTTCTCAGGAGTGGAGGTCACCCCCCACCCCCAAGCCCCGCTTCTGGGCTGAGCTCTGTCTCCTGCACTGGCCAGCCCTGAGGCGGCAGGAGGAAGGCCAGTGCTCGTGGGGTCACCCAGAAGAGAAACCCTGGGAGTCCCAGCGCCCTCTGCGGCTTCTCAGACCAGCACGTGCCCTGGCACCCCTACCCCCAGGAGAAACTCACCTGGACCAAGGAGGTGTCACTGGGTGGGGTGCCCCCATCCAACCAGACGGTGCTACCTGCAGGCCACAGGTAATAAAATAACAACATAAATAATTGGAAAATGTAGACAATGACTCAGTAGCATGTCAGAGGGGAGGGTGGGGCAGAGATGGCCCCACCCCATTAGCGGCTCTGAGCACCTGGCAGGGATAAGGGCACTTAGTATGGGCTGGAGCAGCACTGCCCTTCTCGTCTTATCCCAAGCCAGCCAGTGCAGGCGAACTCTGCACTACCGGGACTGAAGCAGCCTGGGCTGGGAAGACAAGCTCCCCGTCTCCCAAAGCCAGCTGGTGGGAGCAAGCGCCCGAGGGTGCACCTGGCAATGTGGGGGGCATGTTCCTTGGCCCCTCCTCAGCCCCCTCAATCCTCTCCTTGTTTCTGCTCTATTCCTTTAGGCCCCTTCCTGGCTGTAACAGTCCCTCTTCACTAGAAGGCAGCACATCGTCCACATTTCCCCAGGCATTTTACTGAGCACCTATTATGTGTGTGCCGGGAATTGAGCGACGTTTCCTTTCCTAGTACAGTTCACAATAACCTACTGAACTCACTACATATTGGAAATATGTTTGTAATAACAGTGTTCTCTCATAGCCTATTGCAAATACTATTATTTATAACCACGTTTCTCTGGGGAAGCCTTTTCCTGTTTCAAACACTTGATTTACAAACGGGTGAGTGCACCTCAAGCCATTTGTAAGCTGAGTTCTGTGCACTGTAGAATGGCATTCTTTACAGCTCTGAGGCATAAAAACCCACTGAGAGAAAGGGGCGAGGAGGATCGTGATGAATGAGGGGAAGGAGAAGGAAAGGGAACTGCAGCCATCATCCCGCAGTGGTGCTTTCTCAATGTGTTTTGGGCTCGCTGCGCAGCTTAGAGAACTGAGGACAGCTAGGGACCCTGGCCCCAGAGAAACATACAAGTACATATGAATTGGCACATGATCTCGGGTGTCCCAGGCTCTTTGCAGCCCGTCCAAGGACCTAAAGAACTTCTAACCTAGTGATTTTCAACTATGGCTGCACATGAGGCTTTCTGAAAATCCTGATGCCCAGGCCACGCTCGAGACCAGTTAAGTCAGAAGCTCTGGCACAGGCCCAGCTTCCGTAGTTTTTAAAGATCCCAGGTGAGCCCACTGTGCAGCTGGGGGTGAGCACCACGGTTCTAACCTAAATCTGAGCATAGCAGTGGTTCCCATCTTGGGCCTCACTGGGGAACTTCTAAAAGGCTTCACACCTGCTCCCCAGCCCTCGGACTATACAGCTGGTCTGGCGGAAGCGGCCTAGGTCATTCTAACGTACACCCAGGGTTGGGAACCACTGGCTTAAGGAAGCCATCCAGTAAATTCCTTTCAAAACTCAGTCCCGAAGAAGTTTCTCCTCCTGCATCTCTGGCCTTCTGTCTCCTATCGGATGCCGTGAACATACCTCTTCTCTAAGAACTTCACAGATAAACGTGATGTCCCGTCATAGTGACGACAGCAGTGCAGGCTTTGGCTCACCTTCCTAAGCAATGTTGCCCTTTTCTGTTTTGTTGATAACATTCTAAATATTTTCAGTTTCTTGTTGTTTATCCACATACTTTGAAAAAACAGGTAAGGTATAAACTATAGAGAATGAATATTTATATTTTAAAACACTGTACTTGAAATCAAATGATTACTTCTTTTTAATTACTTGATTACTTATTAATTGCAAAAAATACACGTATGAGATGAATTTCTAAATGAAACCGGTGTGTGATAGACCGTTTTAGCAGTCATTTGAGTGGCCTTGGTAGTCCCTGCATTCAAGCTGGAGCTGGCAGGGTAGACAGAGGGGCTGCTGCTGACAGTGTCTTGTTCTCCAGGAACCTGGGTGTCTATACCTGTCCTTGCCAGGCAGGGGGTCCACTGGACCTTAAGACAGATTCCCTATGGGTTCCATTTGGCATCTGCCTCTGCCCTGCCCGCCCCTCCAGGTCTCACCTGAACCTGAACTCTGCTCCCCTGGGGAAGGAGCTGGCGTGAAGTACTCCTCAGGGAGGGAGAAGCTGTCTGTCTCCTGGGGGGAGAAGGGGGCAGCTGGGGATGTGGGCTCACCCCTGGTCCCGCTCTCTGGGGAGGGGCAGACCCTCCCATTCCCTCCCAGCCCTTCCCTGCGGGCTGGGTGCACAGCACATACAGTTCCTGCAGAACTCCTGGCGGGGCCTGAGGAGCGCGGGCTCCAGGCTGGCTGCACAGGGATATTCTGGCTGCTCCAGGACCTCCGTGGAGAAGGCTGCGACAGGCACGGAAGACTGGTTAGAGCATGTCGGACAGGCTCCACCTCCCAGCACTTCCCAGCACAGTCCTCAGAGCAGAGGGACAGGCGTGTCCCCACTGCACCTCACGGCCTGGTGTGCGTCCTCACTTTCCAGGGATGTTTCAGTTCTCAGTGGTCTAGTCTGTCTCCAGAACCACTGAAATCACATCCTATTGGCATCCAAACCACCACCTCTGATGACAGTGATGGTGACAGTGGTGGCTAGCACTTACTGAGTGTCCCCTACGCCCCAGGCACTGCTGGGCTCTCGGTAAACTGTCTCCTTTATTCTTCAAAACAACCCTGAGAGGTAGATGCCATCACTGCCCCATGGCACAGATAAAGGAACCAAGGCACAGGCAGGGCAAGGACCTGCCCAGCTCACACAGCTAGCTAGGGGGTGAAGCTGGGATGATCGGACTCCAAAAATCTGCACTTGTAACCCATGCATTCTAGAATTCTCCTTGTATCTGAAAGCACCAGAAAAAAACGTCATGCCCGATCACGTGCCCAGAACTGTGACTTTGGAACCAGGGCCTCCCCAGCTGCCTGCCCAGCACCCTCCAGACTGGTTTCCGGGGCTGTCTCACTGACGGCCTCCCGCTGCCCAGAGAGCTGCCCGAGACCTGAGTGTTGCCATCTTCTGCAGTGCTCTCGCTGGGGTAGAGGTCCTGGACCAGGAGGATGAGGGCAAGGAGGTCGGCTGGGCGCAGGGAGCTGGCACTGTGGCTGCAGAGAGAACAGGTGGCTGCTCAACACGTGCCTGGTACCTCCAGTGCCCTGCAGGTGGCAGTGGACGGGGACAGGTTGGTTAAGGGAATCTGGAGTATGGTCCCTACCCTTAAGGAGTTTACAAATGTGCCAATTGACCTCACTGATTTTGGACAAAGGCAAGATAGAAATAAAATTAACTCATTGATTTTTAAAATAAAACTTGGTTCCGATAAAAAAAAAAATTACCAACGGGAAACCACCAGGGGCCAGGAGCAGCGCTATCAGGAAGTCCTAAATTCAGACTCGGACAATGTTCTGGGAAGAAATCACTCAGGGAAGGGAGTGAACTGAGAGGGCTTGAAGAATTGAGGAATCTGAGAAGGCTTCCCAGAAGAGATGGGTCTTGAAGGTTTTCTTGGCCAGGGAAGTGGTGCTTTTCAGGGGGGGTGAATGTGAGGGGCCCGGAGGCCTCAGGCTCACCTGGAGTAGAAAGCCAGCAACTTGGAGTGGACGACCAGGAAGGCGTGCAGGGCCTCCTCGCCAGCGCGTGCAGGGCTGGAGTTGATAGCCTGGATGACATGCCGCTCCAGAGCCTCTATGCACAGCTCACAGAGCTGAGGGTGAATCAGCCGCTCCACAGCCTGGCCACAGGTGGGCAGGGAGAGAAAGCCATGTCATCTACCACCCTCTCCTGCTGCGTGCCCTGGCTGGTGGGGACATTCACTCAGTCACCTGAGCGCACACTAGTGCCAGACACTTGGGAACAGGGAGACTCAGACCAGCAGTCTGGTCATTGGACTCTAATGGATGATTCAGACAATATGCAAGGAAAAAGATAATAAGCGCCAACTTTAATAAGTGCTGTGTAGGAAATATATAGTACTGGACTAGAGAACACAGCAGAGACCCACTTGGGTGAGGTGTACAAAGAAAATGTCCCTGAGGAGGTGATCTTTAACTAATAGCTAAAGAACAAGAAAATCCTGTCAGAGGAGGGGGCGGGGAATGCTACAAGCAGAGGAAAGAGCATATGCAAAGGCACTGAGGCAGGGAGAGAGTTTGGAGTAGTGCTTTCCGACTGATGCATAAGGCAAGCACAATTCAAATTTTTCTAGTAACTATGTTAAAAAGTAGTAATTTATTTCACACAGTACATCTAAAATATTACAATTTCAACATACAATATGAAATCATTATTACTGGGATATTTGACGTTCTTTTTTTGTTACTAAATCCTCAAAACCTAAATACTCAACAGCCACATGTAGCCAATGACGACCATACTGCAGAGAGTTACATGGAGAGTACTCCTGAAATGGGAAGAAGTCGCAGGAGGCCAGTACGTAGTGAGTGAGGACGAGAGAGGCTGGGGTGACAGGCAGTGACAGATCATACAAGGCCTAGTGGGTGCTGTGAAAGAGTTTGGATTTTATCTTAACTGCGTTAGATTACCCCCTACAAGAAGCCTTCCCCGATGTCTCAGGAAGTTGACCATGCCATCCTTTGTGCCACTATGGATTTTGAGGAGAAACCTAATATGGCAGCACCCAGGAAATTTTATTCTATTTTTTAGTATATATGTAAAGCTGGTTTCCCCCCAAGGGCAGGGACTGTATTTATTCATGTCTGTATTCCCAGGGCCTAGCACACCTCTTAGCATAGAGTGGGTACTACATGCTTATTGGAAGAGTGAGAGAGGGGTATGAAAATTAGTTCCTTCACATCTATTTTCCAGTTCACTAATTCTCTTTCTAGCTATGTCTCATCTACTATTTAACCCTTCCCTTGAGGTTTTCATTTTAACAATTATGTTTTCATTGCTAAAATACCTACATTATGGGTTCTTTTCTTAGCTTTTATATCTTTTACTAGGTCATAGTTATTTTATATTCTGTACCTAACAATTTCAGTATATCAAGCTCCTTGGGATCTAAGTCTATTGGTGATTGATTCCTGACTCACTCAGGGTGGCTTGTTTTCTTGTGCATCTGATCATTAGCTGTGAGCTCCTATCTGTTTGCTCTTCATCTGTCCTCTAAAGCAGTGGCTTTCTAAGTGTAGTTCTTGGACCAGCACAGTCAGCATCACCTGGGAACTTGTCAGAAATGCCAATTCTAGAGCATCCCCACTACCGCCCCCAACTGAATGAGAAAAGCGGGGCCCAGAAACCTGTACCTGACAAGCCTCCAGATGATTCTGATGCACACTGGAGTGTGCGAACCACTGATCTAGAGAGTTTGTGTTTGTCTACATGGGCCAGGGAGTGCGACTGACAAGAGCCACGTTAGCTCCTCAGGTCTGGGCTGGACGAGGCGCACAGGCTCAGCTTTCCCACGGTGCTACTGGTCTCAGGCTGAGTTTCTGCTTATAGTGTCGCTATCACCATTTGCACTCAGGCAATCCTGCCTCTAGTGTTGCTTAGTTTTCACTACTTTCCACTCCAGTTTCAGCACAATATAAGTCTTTGGGAGGAGGGGTCATGGTTGAAGGGGCTATCTTCTGAGGTTTCCGTAATTCACTGTGAGCCCAAACACTGCGTTCAAAATCTGTTCTATCCAGGACCTAGCTGTTTTATTGGAGGAAGGCCCATCAGAGTACCCAACGCACCATGTGGTCAGAAAGAGCAACCCTCGAAAGGCATGAGTTTGAGGGTCTGCCTGTGACCTCACTCATTGGGGGCGTCAAAACATGGTCTTAAAGCTGCACAACCCTGCTGACCTGACACTTCCTGGACCTAAGGACTCCCGCACCCTGTAGTCACCTCCACAGCAAAACACTGCTCCTGTTCCCGCAGGCGGCTGTAGGTCCACAGTAGGCTCTGGAAATGCTCCCACACTTGGACGCGCTGCTCAAGGTCTGAGGGCCGCAGTCTGGGGACAGAGTGGGAGGCACTTGTGAAAAAGCTGGTTGTCCCCAGCCTCAACCAAAGGAGCACAGTCCTAGATCACTGTCAGGGCTGGGTAAGCACATGTGATACAACAAAATAACTGGGAGAGCCCACAGAGCACAGAGCGGGCTGTGCCCTGACCAGGGAGTGGAGTGGGATGGGCACGGACCCAGGAGCCAGGCGACTAAGCAAGCCGCTGCACTTCTCAGTCTCCCACACAGATATGACACAAAGCCAGTGAGAGAGACCCAGGAAGGAGCCAGGGGCAGAGTGCAGATGCCAGAGGGGCATAAACTGCCTGGCCTCAAGAAGGTGCTTAGCAAAGGACCAGAGAGGACCAGTCAGGAGCACTCACTCCTTTCGGATGAGCTGGCCGTCGACAGTGACCAGCCCGAAGTGCACCTCGAACAGGTACTTGAGCACGCGCAGCTGCTGCCGCAGGTCCCCCTCGCCCTCTGCGTGGTCTCCGCTGATGGCGATGAACAGACACTCTCCGAACTGCAGGCACAGCGGGCTCCTATCAGCCGGCACCAGGGGACCCCCTCATGGGCCCTGATGCCTGGGGGCAGCAGGGGAGGCTCAGGTACCGGGGGATTGGGTGAGACACAGTTTCTGCCTTCTGAAGGAGTGTCAAGTTCAAGATTGGGGGAAGGAGGTATGTGGACTGCCCGTGGAGCTGAGGGAAGAGGGACACAGGCCCCAGGACCACACACTCACCAGCTGGAGGACATACAGGCAGCTGCCATTTTCTGTTGAGAAGCAGGTGTATGTGTCCGACAGCTTCTCCAGCATCGTCATGGAGGAGATAATGAGCGGGGCCAGGAGGGTACTGAGCTGGTCCTCCAGGGCGGGAAACTGTAAAAGGGGAAGAAAAATTACATGGCTTAATGTGCCAGACCCTGGGGACAAAGGAAAGCACATAACACCAAGGGTCTCCATAGTTTTAGACCCACCTGGGAGGGTATCAGTGTCCTGACAGAGAGTGGGGCCAAAAGACACTGCCCCCAAACCTTGGGTAGTAGTTAGGAAGGCTGGGAGGCACCAGCCAACTAATTGTGCTGTTCAGGCTCTGAATCTAGAAGGAAACGTTAAGGGATTAGACCACATTTCCACAGCAGAAAGCTTGTGGCATTTAATGGAGAACTGGCCAACTCTCAGAGAGTTCGCTACATGGACCAAAGTCCATGCCCTTTGCTCCAGAAATTCTGCAGGGGGATCTATCCTAAGGTAAATGACCAGAGAGAGGGGCAAAGACACATGTCCAAGGCTGGTCACTACGGCATCATTAATAGCAAGCAGCTGGAAAAAATGTCCAGTACCACGGAAATAAGTTAAATAAATAACAGCACATCTAAATGATGGAAGAATAGACAGCCACTTAAAATAGTGGAGTATTTCCATGACATGGAAAATTCCTCTGATACAATGCTGTTTTGAAAAAAAATGCTTGTGAATGCTCTGTATTTTAAAACACACAGAAAACCAAACTATTGAAAAGATACTAAGAAAGTCAACATCATTTAAGTTATAACGTCTGGATAGAGGGGTTGTAATCCGCCCCCTTATATGTTTCTGTACTTTCCCTATAACAAGCATTACTTTGACTTTTTATAAGCTATTCCCCCATTCATTCCCTCTACCCTCCAAAATAAGGAACAAAACCAATACAGCCAAAAAGAAATGGGACAAATGTGTTGGAAATCTGCCAATAAAATAGGATAAAGCCAGTGGAATGGTAACAGTTCAAATGTGCAATACTGGAATGGAAAAGAGGAAAACAGCTGACCTTCCCCAGGCTGACTTTGGGAGCCGTGCCTGAAATATGGAGAAAACAGAGTCCTCACTTGGAGCTCGTGAAATCTACAAGGAGCTGAGTAAGACCTTGCCTTGAAAAGCAAAACAGGCAAGCAGCCAGGGGCAACGTGCAGCTTTTCAAACATGAGTGCTCACCGCACTGCGCAGCACCTTTTCTTCCAACAGTCTCAGCATTCAGGAACCAAGGTCTGTGTCCAGCTGCTGCAGAGTCTGTGAGTCAAGCTTGAACAGTGGTTCCTTTGCATTATTCAGATCTCAGCTCGGATGGCTCCTCTCCTGATCCATCACCCACCCTCAGACCACCCTGCCCCAGTCAGTCCCCAACCGATCGCAGGTTTAACTTCTTCAGACCATGTATCATTTTCTGAACTCATGGTGTTTATTAGGTTCACTGTATGTTGTCCCTCTTTAGCCTCTAATTCCATGAGAGCGGGGCATGTTGCTATGGTCACTGTTTTACCCCCGAGACTGGCACATAGTAGGTTCTCAATTAATATTTGTTGACTGCCCCTCCAGATAGGCAAATGTTTGTTGAATTATTCACACACCACAATTTTCTTGAACTGTCATGAACAAATTGTATTAATAGAAAAGTCCCTTAAAAATCTAGATTGTGGGGGCCGGCCCAGTGGCTCAGGCAGTTGGAGCTCCGTGCTCCTAACTCCGAAGGCTGCCAGTTCGATTCCCACATGGGCCAGTGGACTCTTAACCACAAGGTTGCCGGTTTGACTCCCGCAAGGGATGGTGGGCTGTGCCCCCTGCAACTAGCAATGGCAATTGGACCTGGAACTGAGCTGCGCCCTCCACAACTAAGATTGAAAGGACAACAACTTGACTTGGAAAAAAGTCCTGGAAGTACACACTGTTCCCCAATAAAGTCCTGTTTAAAAAAAAAAAATCTAGATTGCGTACAGCAATTCGTTTTAAAAGTAGTAGTTTTTTCTGCAGGTGTAGCAAGAAATTTTTCTGGGGGGAGATGAAAATATTTGGTGTAGGCAGAGTGAAAAGGCACATGCTTGTATATTAGTTGGTGGAATTATAAAGTGGCACGATATCTTTGAATGACTTTTGAATCATGTTTCTATTTTTAGGAACTCATCTTAAGGAAATAATCAGATGTGGAATAAAATTCAAGCACAAATGTTCCCTAAAGCAATAGTTACAGCAAACTACAAGCAATACACATGTCTAGTAATGGGGAAATGGTTAAATAAATGATGAGGCATTTATTCATACACTGGAATGTTTCCATTAAGACTTACGCTTTTGAAAATATTTTAACAAAATGGAATAATGCTTTAGATATAATGGCAAGTGAAGGGAAAAAAAAGGAAATAAAATTGTAAATGTGGCATGATCCCAACCATATATAAAAGTTAAAGACCCAAAGAAAATATATTAAAGAGCTAATAGCTATGGGTAGTAAAATTATGGGTCATTTAAAAACTATTTCTCTGTATTTCCAAATTTCCTACAATTAATTCACATTATTTATAGAATCAAGAAAAAAAATGTGTTGTGTATATAAAAAATAAAACTTCAAAGACTTTTTTTCTTTACACTAATCATTTAGAAACTGAAAAATCAGGAGGATATTAGTTTGTTCCTTTACCAGGTTTTCATTAAAGAGGAAACGAAACATCATAAAAAAGCTAGCTGAATTAATAGATTAAGAACTGAAATACTTAAACGTTCTTAATTTAAAAATTGCACATGTTGACTGCTAAAAAAATAACAGAGCCTAACAGATAGACCTGCTTTTTAGTTTCAACAAAACTATTTAAATGTCCATGATCTTGGATACTTTGTTAGATTCCTAACAATTGGAACATGAATACAAGTGATGTTGAGGGGAGTTAACTGCAGAAGTGAAGCTGGTTCAGCTGATGGTTTGGCCTGTTAGAGCAGGGAGGGCTCTGACAGGCAACCAGTCTCTGCTGCTGTGGAAACGCAAGCACACCTCTACGCATCCCCAATAAAGATTTTTTTAACCCCAAATTAATCTGGAGAAATTTTTCAAAATAAATGACTCCTTCAAAATGTAGAATGGAAATTATATCTCTGAGTTGTAATATTAAAGTGTTAAATTGGATGTCCAAATGCAAAACACAAACAAAAAAACAATACCTTACACTATATATAAACAGTAAAAATGGATCATTAGATCTAATATAAAACCTAAAACTATAAAACTTCCAGAAGGAAATATAGGGAAAACTCTTTGTGATCTTGGGTTGGACAAAGATTTCTTAGATATGCCACCAAAAGCATTATCCATAAAAGCAAAAACAAACAAAAAAGATAAATTGGAGTTATCAAAATTAAAAACTTCTGCTTTTAAAGACTGTTAAGTGGATGCAAAGACAAAGCCTAGACTGGAAGAAAATATCTACAAAATATGTATGTACTAAAGCACTTGTATCCAAAATATATAAGAAACTCTCAAAACTCAATAAAAATAATAAACAATCAACCTAATAAAAAATGGGCGAAAGATTTGACCAGAAACTTCATTAAAGAAGACAGAAAGATAGAAAACAAATACATAAAAAGATGTTCAAAATCATTAGTCACGTAGAAAATGAAAATTAAAACACAACGAGTCTGTCATGAACAAACTATATTAATAGAAAAGTCACTTTCTATTAGATACCCATGTATTAGAATGACTAAATTGAAAAAGATTGACTGCAGCAAGTGTTAGCGAGGACACAGAGGAAATGGAACTCTCACACACTACTAGTGGAATATGAAATGATACAACCTCTTTGGAAAAGTTGGGCAGTTTCTTAAAAAGTTTAACATACACCTACACGATCCAGCCACGCTACCCTACAGATTTACCCATGAAAAATGAAAGCCGATGTTCACACAGAGACCTGTATGTGAAAGTTCACAGCTGCTTTATGTGTAAGAGTAAAAACTGGAAGCAATCCGCATGTTGTTACGATCAACAGATAAATGGAAGAAGAAACTGTGGTGTAGTGATCCAACAGACTACTGAAAGGGAATGAACTACTGATACACGCGACCCGAGATGACTCTCAAAATAATTCGGCTGAGTGCAAGAAGCTAGACCAAACCAAAACCAAAACCCAACCCCGAGCACATACTGTAGGAGTTCATCATATAAAAGTCTATAAAATACAAACTCATCTGCTGTGACAGAAAGCAGATCCATGGCTGCCCGAGTGGGAGTGGCGGGGTGAAGGAGGACCACAAACTTTGGGGATGGTGGATTTGCTCATTTTTTTGACTGTGACGGAATAGGAGATATATGGACATAATAAAGTGTGTCAAATTGTACATTCTGAGTATGCTCAGGTTATAGTATGTCCATTGTACCTTAATATAGCTGTTATAAAAATTAATGTTAAGCGTATGCTAAACTTTTTAGGCAGAGAAACTGGTGAGATAACGTTTCTCTGTTGTGTGATTAACATTCTTCCTTCTCCTGCCCTCATGTAGCCCAGTGAGTTCTGGGGTGGGTTGGGTGGGGTACGGGGTGCAGTCACTACACTCTAGAGCATTAAGAAGCCGGCCTCTGAGGATGTGGGGCCATGTGTGAGGGATGCTGGACCACACACACCGCCATTAATTCCCGAGGCTGGGCCAGGAGGGGGTGGGCAGGTTCTCCTGCCTCCTGGTAGTTCTGTGCTGTCCCCACCCACCCACCCCTCCTGTCCGGCACTCACCTCTTCTCCCTCATTCTCTGAGGGACTGAACTTCAGCCGCAGACTCTCTTCAAACTCCTCATCTGTCCAGTAGAAGAGGATCTCAGCACCCTCTGTGGCCACCAAGATGCACTTCATCTGCCAGGGAGAAGCAAGGTCAAGGTCACCCCCATGTCCGTAAGCTGGGCCTGAGTCAAGAAGAGGATCGTAATCCCAGCGCATGCCTGCTGAGCCCCGACTGCGCGCCAGGCACTACCACACGGGCCTCCCTGGTGCTATTTCGTGGCACTCTCATGACACCTTGATAAAGGAGGAAACTTCAGTTCCTGCCATCCTACAGGGCAGGAGGTGGTGCAGCCTGAAGTGGCAGGGCTGGCATCCAGACCCAGGCCTGTCTCATGCCAAAGCTGGGGCTCTTTCCTCTGTTTTCCCCACAGCATCGGACCCACTACGGGCCTCCTAGACCGAACCTAAGGAAGGGCCCAGCTCTCGATCTGGACACAGAGTCAACCGCACAGGGAGGCGGTCTGGTGGCAGACAGTTAGACCCTGGTCTGGCATGGAGAGCGGCTTCTGCACCTCCCTCTGGGCAGTCCAGAAGTGTTTCTCCTCAAGTTGAAAACAGCTCCAGCAGACGAGCTTCAAAGCCCACGAGGAGTGGATGTAGCATTACAAGAATTTCAATCACAAGTTCCCCCTGCTCTGCGTTGAAACAGGCTGACCTTCTCCACGTTTCTCCCACCTGCTTAGCTGCTGCGTCCTTAGTCACATCCTCCGGTATCTCCGGTCCCTCTGAACCTCCTGCCCCACCACCCACACAGGTGTCCTCTACGACACACACTTTAATGCTTGATTATACAAAATGTGTTTTATTTTTCACCAACTGGTAGATTCTTAATCCCGAGTTTCCCCCACTGTGCCTTGTTCCTCTGGGTGCAGGAGGTCAGTGGTCCTCTCGCCCTCGGGGCAGCCTGCCCAAGGCTCCTGAGGCCAGAGCTCTCAGGCCAGCTGCCTGCAGCTGAGAGAACCCCAGGCAGGGGCTTCAAACCTCCTCATGTACGCATGTGCCACACAGATGTGACCATGCTGCACATGTGCTATGATTAGCAAGCTCTGTTCTGACTCTTTTGTGAGTGGAGGTCAGTTTCCTCAATAGGATCATAGCACCTTGAGGTCTCAGACTCAGTTACACTTTTTAGGATTCCCTAGGAGACCAGCTTAGTGGTACTTACTGAATTCCCCCCAAATCTCTAGTTTATCAACTCCAACTCAGGGCCCCTGGCCTTAAGGTGTTTGCAGCAAAGTGAAAAAGAGCATGTAGCCTATTCCCGTGGAATTGCTAAACACGAGGCAGACTGCGAGAGCAAGGGAGTGTAAAGAGGTTGCTGGATTAGGGCAAGTGGACCTGGAAGAGGCTCACCTGGGACTGCCAGGTGAGTGTGACAAAGATGGGGGCTTGAGGGGCCAGGCTAATGGGAAGGGAGTATAAGAGTTGGGGAATGGCGGGCTATGGAATGGAGGCCGTGGTTAACAGTGAGAGCCCCTGGTAAGGGTGTGGGAAGTGGTGTGCAGGTCCTCGATGGGGAGGTTAAGGTTATGGAGGCCCATCATCCTGGTGTGGGGTCATGAGGACCCACTCCTTGGTGGAGGCTAGGAGAAGGAGGGGCAGATTCAGAGGTGTAGCTTAGAGACACAGCAGATCTGGATGCAAAGGAGGAAGGAGAGAAGAGGCAAAAGTGACATGAGGATGGAGAGCTGGGCAGGGGTGGGGAAGAAAGGGCTCTGCAGAGCCCGGGAGGGCTCAGCCCACTGCCTGCGACTCTGTCCACCTCCCACAGCCCCCGAGTAGCCCCCGAGTGGGTGCTGCCTGCCTCCGTCTGCCCCAGATCAGGCACGATCATCTACCTTGGTAAGGAGCACAGCAGAGCTTCCAGCCGGCCAGAGGTTCAGAAAGGCCTGCCGCAGACAGACTCAGTGGGTCCTGCAAATGCTTAAAACAGAGAGGTCATGAGGGCAAGCAGAGGTCCTTGCTCTGACTGTTGCCTGTTCCTGGGATTGGACAAGGTGGTGAAGGGCTGAGTGGTCCAAGGTCTCTCTCTGGCCCTGCGGCAGTCCGCTCAGAACATCCTCCCGGTGGCCTGAGGTGACTGAGTGCCCTGTATCCCTCCCACTCCCACCCTCCCACAATGGAGAACAGGAACACAGTCCTTTGGACGTAGCAGGTGCCCACAAACCTTAATTTCCACCAACAGTTTCCTTCTAAGACTTCTTATTTCACTGTGGGTCACTCAGAGCCATGGTGTGGGCAGCAGACCCACCCTGAGCAGCCCCAGGGAGTGTGTCAGCACTGTCAGGAGACA
Organism: Rhinolophus sinicus; assembly: GCF_036562045.2. Taxonomy (NCBI): domain Eukaryota; kingdom Metazoa; phylum Chordata; class Mammalia; order Chiroptera; family Rhinolophidae; genus Rhinolophus; species Rhinolophus sinicus. Next base: position 25,198,919 of record NC_133757.1, on the reverse strand, counting down.
GCAGAGCACAACCCAGGCGCGTGGGGAAGCAGTCCCAGAAGAGAGGGGGTATCTGGAGATGATGCGATGAATGGCAGTAAATAAACCAACACAAAAGGAACCTGAGAGCCAGCCGGTTCTAGTTTTGGCTTTGCCAAGACCCTTAAACCTCTCTGAACCTCAAACTCCTGCTGTGAAAGGGAGAAAAATCCCTGCTCCACCTCCCTACAGGGTTATAGTGACTATACGCAGGCAGGCCTGCCCTCAGCAAACTCTACTTTCTTACATAGAGTTGGGGGCGGTGTTGGGGGGGTCTTTATTCTTATTAACCCATGGCCCTTCATCAAATAACAGGATGAATTAAACTGGTTCCAGATCATTCACATTTTGATGACAAAAGAAGAACAATATAAAGAGTTAGCTTAATTAGGAAACCAACCAGATTCCGCAAATGAGAGGCATGAAAGGGCTGTTAGCGGCTCAGCATCTTTAGTCACGTAACTGAGACTGACAACACGGCGTGGCTGGCCTTAACGCCGTCTTCCCAGAAAAAACGGGAGTGCGTTTTAGTGGACATTAGGTTCTACTTTTTATTCCACAAGTCCGATGGTAAGAGCATCTCACCGGTGTCATTTCATGATTTCCCTGTTCTCCTCCCCACCCTGCTCTCGGGAGGGACACAGGGCACGCTGGAGCGATAGAGGGCACCCACCAACCTGGGGGAACCCTCGGGGCTTTTTCGCCATCCTGCCCAGCAAACCGCCCCCAAGGGCCGGCCGCCGCGCCTGCCCCCAGCAGCTCCGTCTCGGGCCCGCTCCCTTAGGGCCTCGCCTTGCCCCCGCTGGGCTGCAGGACCCAGGAGGGAGAATCCGCCAACGCGAGCGAGCCTTTCGCCTCCGTGGGCCCCCAAAGGCAGCGTTCCGGTTTGCCGCACGTCTCCAGTTTACGCAGCAGTTTCACCCCCAAATCCTCCCAGACCTCACAGCTACCCTGGGGCGAAGGCCTGGATTGTGGCACCCGCCCCACTTCGTAGCTGCAGAAACTTTGTGAGAAGTTGAAGCGACGAACCTACGGCCACACAGCCCGGGTGGTGGGTGAAGCTGGTGGTGGGGCCCGCTCCCCCAGTTCCGGGAGGGCCGCGCGGGGGTCCCGGAGGAAGCCGGGCCGCCACGGAGTGGGCAGCCGAGGTCGGCGCCGGAGCAGTGGAGGAGACCCACGGGCCAGATCGCGGCCCAAACGCCGCCTAGCCAGCCCCCAGCCCGCGGCCGCGCTTCCGGGTGGGCCCACGTGACCTCCCACGTGACCGCCCAGCCTGGGGAGGGGCTGGAAGCTGCGACACCGCTTAGTAGGTTCGAGCCCCGCCCCGGCCTTGGTGAGCTTTTGCCCGCGGTGCAGTTTGCTGCGGCTTAGTTGTCCGGCCCAGCGAATTCTGAGTCCTGCTGTCGCGTGGCCACCTTCATCCTGTCCTCAAGGAGGGCGCCTAAGGATTGGGGGTCTCGCCTACAACTGTCGGGGGCACCTGCTGCGTCCGGCACTGTGCTAGACCCTTCCCCTTGCTTTAGTTCAAGCAATTTCCCACTGAGGCACTGGGAACGTCCCCATGTAGCCGCGTTTTAGAGAAGAGGAAACTGAGGCCCAAAGAGAAGAAATAACTTGCAGAGGGGCCGAATTAGGATGAGCACCGTGGTCTCCCGGGTCCTGGCTGGGCTCTTACCCACTGGCTTTAAGTGATGAACTGCAAGTCTGGACGAGACCTGCGTATTTCCCCGACCTCCTGGGGAGGAGACACACTGCAGAAGCGCCCAGCTGCCACCAGAGTGCCAGCGCTGGAATTTCTTTTTAAGGGTTCTCAATCCATTTTGGGGGTGGGGGATACACATTACGCGCTTCGTTCTGAACCTGTGTTTGCAAGATTTTCTTAAACAGTGTGACATTTGTAGTGGCTGAAAGTGGGGCTGGAGCTGATGAAGGTCGTGAAGGAACTAAATGCACACACCCAAGTCACCCCTCAGTGCCCTGGTGCCTCCTGGGAACTTTGAATTTTGGGGACCGTCTGGGGTACAGCAGATGGAGCGCCCTCTGGGCAAAGGCAGGGGCCAAGCACTAATGCCCCTACCACTTGCAGAGAAAGCCGACATCACTCCTCCTCCCCTTCCCCAGTCACTGCCCACCCCTGGCAGCCCACCTTAGCCCAAACCTTCCAACTCCCCATCTACAGAACATAGTCTGACTGCAGGCACCTCTGTCTCCAGCCCACAGTTGAGATCTTCTGGCTGTGAACTCTTTATCCTGTTATTTTTCACTCACCATGTTTCTCTTGCGTCAAACTCTTCATAGCCATGAATTTCAGTGGTTGAATAAATTCCATCAAATGGATATGCTGCTATTTACTTATTCCCTCCCTCTACTAGCCCATTTCCCACCAGCAATGTATAAGGGTCCTGATTTCTCCACATTTGTGACAACACTTGTTATTGTCTATTTTAGCCATTCTAGTGGGTGTGAAGTGATATTCATTGTGATTTTGATTTATATTTCTCTAATGATTAATGATGTTTAGTATCTTTTCATGTGCTTTGCAGCCTTTTGTATATCTTCTTTGGAGAAATGTCTTTTCAAATCTTTTGTCCATTTTAAAGTTAATTGTCTTTTTATTATTGAGTTGTAAGAGTTCTTTATATATCTTGGATACAAGTCCCTTATTAGATATATGACTTGCATAATTTTTCTCCCTTTATGTGGTTTGTCTTTTCACTTAATGGTATCTCTTGTAGCATAAAAGTTTTCAATTTTGATGTAATCTAATTTATCTATTTGTGTCCAGGTTTTTGTGTCAACATAAGTTTTTATTTCACTTGGGTAAATACCTAGGAGTGAGATGACTGGGCTGTATGGAAAAATGTATGTTTAAGTTTATATTAAGCTGCTGAACTGTTTTTCAAAGTGCATGCACCGTTTTACATTCCTTCAAGCAATACTGAGAGTTTTAGTTGCTCTGTAGCCTCCTTAATATTTGATATTGTCTTTTTCTAACTTCAGCCATTCTAGTAGGTCTGTAGTAGTATCTCATTGTGGTTTTAGTTTCCATTTTCCTAAAGACTAATGATGTTGAACTTCTTTTCATGTGCTTATGCCATCTATATCTCTTTTCTGGTAAAGTGTTCACATCATTTGCTCATTTTTAAATTGGATTGTCTTGCTTTGTATTATTTATATGATTTCTTTATATATTTGCATGCAAATCCTTTATCATATATTGGTTTTGCATTTTTTTCCCAGTCTGTGGCTTTGTCTTTTCATTTTCTTTACAGTGACTTTCAAAAGAACAGAAATCTTTGTACTTCTTATTTACTGTCTAAAAGAGCTTTGCCTGAGCCAGGGTCACAAAAATTTTCTCCTGTGTTTTCTTCCAGAAGTTTTATAGTTGTGCATTTATGTCTATGATCCATTTGAGTTGTTTTTGTAGATGGTATGATAGAAGTATTCGTTATTTTGCACAATGTCCAGTATGTCGAGTTCCATTTGTTGAAAAAATATCCTTTCTCCACTGAATTACATTGACACATTTGTCTCAGATCAATTGACCATATATATGTGGATCTATTTCTGGACTCTCTATTCTGTTCAACAAATTTAGAAGGATTCAGGTCACATTAAGGATTTTATGGATTTTCTTAAATAGCTTTTGGTTTCGTCAACTTTCATTTTTTAATTTTTTTTATTTTACCAATTTCTGTACTGATACGTACTATTTTTTTCCCTCTGTTTGCTTTGAATTTAATTTGCTCTTTTTTTGTATAGTTTCTTAAGATAGAAACTGATCCATTGATTTGAGACCTTTTGTCTTTTTTTAACACAGAAGTTTACTGCTATAATTTTCCCCCAAGGTGCTGCTTTATCAGCAAAACTTTTGATAAGTTACATATTTTTTCATTTAGTTCAAAATGCTTTCTAATTTTTCTTTTGATTTTTTTTGACCCATGGGTTATTCAGAAGTATGTCATTAATTTCCAAACATTGGGAGGTTTTCCAGGTATCTATTGATTTCTATTTCCATTCCATTTAGTCCGAGGATATGCTTTGTGTGACTTCAGTCCTTTTAAATTTATTGATGACCTTGGATACGGTCTATCTTGGTGATGCCCATAGCAATTCAGGAGGCCAAGTGCTGAAGATGGGAGAACCCACATCAGTCTGGATCCCGAAAGGACTACATGGAACAGAACACCTGCCCACCTTATCCCATTACCACTAATTGAATTTTACACGATCTATGAGCAAGAAATAAACTTCAGTTGTGTTAAGCCATTGAAATTCTGGGGTTTGCCTGATACTGCGGCTAATAGTTATTTTAACTAAGATAGACAATGACGTCTAACTTGGTTGGTACAATTTGATTTCCATTTAGACTACTTGAAGCAAAGATTGTGGGGGAAGAGGGCAGCTCAAACAAACTCCTCAGTATATGTTAGTTCTCAGGTAGTCAGCCTTAAGGTCAAGGTGTAGCATCGACAACAGCGGCCTCCCTCTCCCCACAGAACACCCCGAGAACAGAAACTTAGAGTATTCACATTTTATTACTTACAGAACATTACCTCAAAATATAAACTACCTCATGGACCCAAACTCTGTAATCACTGGGATCATATAAGCCTTAATATAATCTGTTTTCTGGAAGAAAATATTCACACCTGTTCAAATCCCCTGCACAGAGAACAAACTTTCCCTGGGAGGCATCCCCACACTCATTTTGCCAACTTCCAGATAATAAAACTAAGGTTTCTTTTTGCTTCTCTCCAAAATATAATTTATTACATAACATTTACAACATAAAAAAGAATCCCAGAATAAGTTCATGAATAATAACTAGAAGAGTTAAGTTTGTGATGTGGGCTGTAAAGAAGGGCCCCCTTTTCTCTGCTGGGTACGTGGGACAGTCATTTGGAACTTGGTCGGCTTTTCACGAATGCTCCCAGGGCTCTCAGGGGCTGCTGTGGGGTTTGGAAGGAAGTGGGTGCCGAAGCACTTGATGTGCTGTCTTTTGGTATTTTGGCTATCTTGTTTTAGAGTGATATTTGCAAATACTACCCCTAGGGCAACGATTACTGGATGTATTATTTAGTCTGGGAAGATGCAGAGAAACTTCCAAACTGCTGGGAGTGGGGTGGGGGTGGGGAGGAGGAGCAGTGCTTGCAGGCAGCGCAAGTGTGGGTGCTGACTCGCTCTGCCACTTGCCTCCAGGGCGCATGACCAAGAATGATCACGTGTGATGGGTGGTGGTGGTGGGAGTGGCCTTTTACATTGTTCTACAGGAAAACAGAGAGGGAGAGGAGCAGACCAGGAGGGCCGCCTTGAGCCTAGATTCAAAATTCTATAGCCAAGGCTCGTCACAGCCTGACTCACTGTCCTCAGAGTTGCTAGGTGGCTTCCCCCAACCCAAGACTGACTGTACTGGGTGAAGGCACTGCTAGGGTTCTCTGTAGACACACACAGGACGTTAAGAAAGCTAGCTGTGAACAACATGGAGATGAGACAAAGGTGGCCACAACCAGTCCAGTGAGTGGGAGCACGGTGCAATGAGAGCAGGCTTTGGAGTCCAACAGATCTGGGGGCAAGTTGCAGCTCTGCCCCTCTGCTTATCTGGTGTCTTGGATAAGTTACCTCTCTGGTCCTCCCCAAATATTCACCGCTGAGGCCTGGGATAGGAAGGCAGTTACAGAAACCTTTGTGTCCCTGTTAGGAGAACTAGGAGGCAGTGAGGCCCCATTACAATGGAATGCCTATTGTAATGGCACAATGTTTGGGTCTTATAATAACCGTTTCTCTTTGAGAACCCCTTGCTATCTTATTTTCAATTCCGGTACATCCTATGACAAGATTGCAAATGTTTCTACAATCAAAACTTAATTCCCTCTCAGTGGGCTCCAGGTTGGGGATAGAGTGGCTGGCAGAGGTGAGGCTGTGGAACTAGCGAGTATGTTAGTGGAAAAGAGCCATTGGCAGTGTCCAGTCTGAGGCTGCAGGCAAGGGACGAGGAGAAAGCCAGGCTGCACAAATGTGTATGCTCCTTCTTCCCTTGCCTTCTCCAAACTTTATCTCTATTTTGGTTGCTATACTGATACTCCAAAATTTTAAAGTCTTTCCCTGTTCCAGCATTTTTACTGTCAGAGGGATCCACCTGGTTCACCTTTGCTTCTGCAGAGATTAAACACTGCCCTTTTGTTTTCAGAAATAAACTGCTCTCAGTGGATTTCCAAGGTGAGTCATGCATCCATCCCAAACACAGGGATGCTGAGTACACATGGTAGAGCACACCTGCAGATGTTGGGCCTGGCCTGGTTGGGACCACTTGTGGGGTCCTCCCTGCTGACCCAGCCCAGGAGGCTGCACAGGCTCCCTGGTGCTGAGAGCTGGTGAGGGCCTCTCAGGCAGAATCCACCAACTACCTCTGCCCTGTCAGAGGTGCGGGGCTTGGGCCCATCTGCCGGCTGCTGGGGAGGCTGACCGCGCCTTTGGGAATTGCAGGCCTCTGTCTCACTGTAGCTCAGTTCTGGTATTCTCAAGCTTTTCTCCAGCTGGAGATAATGCTAACATCCCACTGTTGCAGGTTTTTCAGGGCACTAGAAGAATTGGGACGCTCTCTCCAAATAACAATGGGAATTTTTTCTGAGCCTTTGCGATAAGAAAGGAGAAAAATCATTCCTAGAGGCAGAAGCAGCAGAAAATCATCTCAACAAAAGGCACAGACTTCTCATTACACATTATCACGCTTTCAAATAATCACCTCTGAAGCCCATTCTTTGGTTTAAAATAAAGTGGTTCTTAAAGTCGTAGATTATCTCAGCCATGTCTTGTTTCAGGAGGAAACATCTGATCTGGGGAGGCTGGTGGATGAGCTCTTCTGTGCAGGGGCCCAGCCTGGTGAGCTGCTCCGTTGATGTAGATGGTGATGCTGAATTTTGCCACAGGCTGTCTTTTGGGGGGAGTGTGACAGGGGAGTCCATTATAAGGAGTGCTTCCCACTGATCTAGTCATTCCCCCCACCCCAAAATGAAAAATCCAGGACAGATGCCCTGTACTAAAGTCTCTATGGAATGTGACGTTACAGTGAGATTCTCAGTTTCCTTTGAATAATGCAAATACTTCCGTGAGATAGCTGTAAAGTTAGAATTTCAGGACTCCAAAGATAAAGTTCAGTGATTCCCTTCTCCTTTTTATTAACTAAAAAACAAAACAAAACTGAAACCTCTTAGGAGCAGCATTTAATATACAGAGAAAGACAGAAGCAGCAGGAACTGCCTATATTCTGCATGTGTAGAGGCTTAGTGAAGAATCAACACTTACTTACAGAAGGTTGGTTTGAATGGAGCTTTGGAGGTCCTGGCTGTACTGAATTAGCAGAATCTATGACGAGGTGAGGGGGTGAGTCTGAATTGGGCAGCCACTGAGCTCGGTGGTTAAATGAACGGGCTCTGGATTGATATCAGCACTAATTTGTAAAACTTTGGAGAAACAACTCCTTAGTCTCTCACTTCTCTTTTCTGCTCTCTTCCTCACTTTGGCCTGTCCTCTGCCACTTCTTTCTCCTCCTTTCTCTCTCTTCCCCTCTCATGGCTGAAGCTTCAGTGGGAGGCGCCTGCTTTCAGAGAAGAGGAGGCCCCTCTAGGTAGTGTTGTGGCTGCGTGTCAGGGTCTGCACTTCTCTTCCCAGCTGCGTCCAGGCTGAGACACCCACTGATTGGGTCCAACTGGTCTTTGGTCTCCCCCTTTCTTGATGTACCTACTGTGTGCTGTTCTTCCTGTACCTAATAATAAGCCTGTCAAAACTGAATCCACTATCTTCCTGACACATAAAACTCGCCTGATGGCTTCCCTCTCCCAAATTCCCAGTTCTTCAAGCTGAGAATCCTCTACCTCTTCTCCTGTCAGGTAGTCTCCCTCCTGTCTCTCCCCTAACCAGTTACTTTGCACACTTGGCTCTAATCCTTAACCCCTTGGGCATCTGCTGCAGCCTCCCTTGCCTCTGGCCTCAGCGACTCTGCCCCCCACCTCATTCCTATCCTTTTACAATAGAAATTGTATCACTCTCTTAGTTGGAACCCTGTGACATTGTCACATATCTCCTCCTTTTCAAAAAGGATCATTCATGTCATGTATCCCAAAAGAGAAAATCACATCCACAGAAAAGAAAGTCATTTCGGTCACAGATTGTTTGTAGAGACCCACACACCCCTTGACTCATACAGAAGGGCTGTGTCATGAACTTCAACCCACTCCACTTGCCCCCTGCCCACCTGGGAGCTTCCCACCTACTATTCCACCGTTTGCCCATCAGACCTGTCTCCAGATTTCACCTTCCCCAAAACGGCTAACCGAAAGCTTGGTTCACTGATCAAATAAGCTGGTCTGGGACAGGATGGTCCTGGTCATCTTCAAGGACCAGACTGGATTTCTGCCTTGTACATGCATTGAGAGGCACACAGCTACTTGGGAAGAGGCAGACATGTTAGTTGTGTCTTGCAGTGAGGACCTTTGATATTTACACCTCTTTTTTTTTTTTTTTTTTTTAAAGATTTTGGTCAACCAAAGCATTGAGGGCTTATCTCTATTAAATATTCTCTCAAATTTGAAGGTCTAATTATTTGCTCTGTGTGTGTGTGAGTGTGTGTGTGTGTGTGTGTGTACATGTGTCGTGGTGGTTTGTCATGCTTTCTCTTTGTACTAAAACTCTCTCCCTCAGAGCCACATGACAGATGATAATTACTTTTTGTGGTGCTGAATACATTGCTCTCCACTCAATGAACACTGTTACCTGACTCCCATTTCAACCCCGGGGAATCCGGATTCACAGAGGAATAGAACCTTCTTACAAAATCCGTAGAATGATTGCAATTTTACTTCTGAAGCACCCGCTTCCCAGCGGCATAGCCAGTGATTGATGCCACTGTCAGAAGCCCAGAGGCACACACACTCATACATCAGCTGGGAAATGACATCAACAGCTCACCCAGCAGGCCAGTGCTGACTCACCCACTTGCTCCCTTCTGAGAAAAGAGCTGATAGGAAACCCAGAGCAACAGCAGGGAACAAAGGAAGTAGTTGGAAAAGGATCGGGCTCTTAAAAGTCCGCTAGGTTCTTTCCTTTCTCATCTTCTGCTGAGCGCAGCAGCCATAGGCTGAAGTCTGTAATTCTACTGCTGTGCGGCCAGGATCCTGGGCTGTTATTCAGTTTGTCCTGGGAGTGTGCGGTGAGTTGTTTTCATGGTACATATACAAAGATACATACAGTTCTAAACACATACCTTCATCCCTCTGTAGGTACAAATGATGTCCACATTTTCCTTTGGGATGGATGTGACCTGTACAGGCGAAGCTCGTGCTATGACATTTGTCTTTTTGGAGAGCAAGTCTATGTTGATTCCAGCAGGATGGGGCAGCAGAGACTGGTTTGTTGCTAAGAAAGTGTCTGAAAAATAAGGATACTATTGGGGCAGAGGAGTAGAAAGCAGTCCAGTAGGCCCACTGGCACCTTGTGAGTGTGAGAAGGGTTTATCGGTAGCGGCAGGCCAAAGCGTTGACATTCTTGACCACATAAAAGCCCATGGTGACTGGAGGGATGACCAATGTCCGGCCGGCCCGCAGGGGGCGGGGCTTCAATTCTGGGAGGGTCCCATCGTCCACCATCGCTAAGGGCTGGCCGTTCAGCTGCACTGCTCTAAGGTGAGGAAAAACAGCATTGCATTAAAAGGGAGCCATTGCAACAAAGCCTAGGCAGCCCCAGACTGCTGCCAGTCTGATATGTGCACAGCTATCACTTACTGACACTTGCTATGCCCAGATCTCACTTCGGGGCTTGATTTTAATAATGAATTCAAGCATCCCAGCAACACTCTGAGGAGGAAATTATCATTATCTCTATTCTACAGGTGGTGGGTAATTGACTTGCCCAAGGTCATGTAGCTTGTAGGTCTGGGAGCCAGGCTTTGAACACAGGTAGTCTAGTTCCACAGGCATATCATTTAGACAAGTGACAGGTCTCCGTGATGCAGAAGCTGAAAAGTGTCTCATGCTTAATTTTTTAAAAAACTTTTATTTAAGTATGTTTTTCCAGGACCCATCAGCTCCAAGTCAAGTAGTTGTTTCAATCTAGTTGTGGAGGGTACAGCTCACAGTGGCCCCTGTGGGGATCGAACCGGCGACCTTGTTGTTAAGAGCTCCACGCTCTAACCAACTGAGCTAACTGGCCGCCCCTCATGCCTAATTTTTTAAAAATCATAATAGCACTTCAGTTTGACTTTTCTACCTAAAGAGTTTTTGCTTGTGGAATGATGCACAGGCTTAAAGTGATTTCAGAAATCTCCTTTTTAACTCAAATTTTTCATTAATTTATCTGACAGATTAGAGAACTGACATCATATTACTTGTATTGGGTTGTTCTGAAGGACAGAGACATACCTTTAACAACTCTCCTCGTAACCTAAGAATGAATTTTCATACCTAATATTTAATGTGTGTTTCTATTTTAGCAACACAACAAAGTGGGTGATGAAGTAGGCATTTGTGATCACAATTCATCTGTCTTCCCTGCTTTTTTTCTTCCTGTGGACCAGCCACCTTCAAACCTAAGAAGGAGGCCACATATGTAGTGCGTGTAGAGAGCAAAGAGAAACAGATCACCTATCTTTGGCCTATGGTGCAGAATTCACACAACTTCCCAGTTTTTCCTGACTGGGGAGTGACTCGTACAGCCATGTACCAAGGTCAAAGCTCAGTTTTATGGGTCAGAAAAAAAGGCCTGAACCAGGCCACCAGCTGGAAATAAAGCTGTGAGTTACCCTCAGAAAATCAACACTCCATGGTGATGACTATTTCTGGGCTTTGCCCAACCTCCACTGTGATAACACTGCAGTGCTATCTCATCTGAGCTGTAAAGAAAATAAAATGTTAGAAATTGATACAAAGGTCTTTGTTTAGTGTTCCTCCTGTGCTGTGAATGATAGACAGGTTTAGAGAGAGATAATCAGACTCATGCCCAATAGAGCAGTGAATTCCCAGAGATAAGTGTGTTGTAAATTGCTCCCGGTGGAGAGTGAGGCAGAGAAGCAGCTCCAGACTTGAGCCCACATGAATAAGATTGGGTCCAGTCCAGATCTGACTCCTCCTCCTCTTGTTGCTATGCCTGAGGAATGAATGAGTGAGAAGGGAACCGACTCCTGTTTGGACAGCCAGGCCTGCCTCTGGGAGGTGCGGCGGTAGGAGAATCAAGATCTGAAGATAGGTGTTGACTTCACCAAAATACGCAAGGAGCTTTTGCTCCAAATTTAAGTGACCCTCTCTGTTGAAGACAGCCTCCTCATGGAGTGGGAGGCAGGTGAGGAGAGGTGGTTTTGTTGCAGAATAAAACAAAACAAAACAAAACAAAACAAAACAAAACAAAACAAAACAAAACAACAGCCCAGACACGTCTTCACAGTGCATTTTCATTATTTTGTTTCGGATGGTGTGACTATCCAACAATCAGACCTATGCATTGGCAATTACAAGTTCTATAATACGAATTAATCTTTCCACACCATACTCATATAAATATCACTTCTCTCCTTGAAAACCTTCAATGGTCCCTCTTACACACAGAATTAGGTGCAAGCGTCCCCTTGAGGAATTACGTAGATAACGCCCTTTTAGATTCAGCTGATCCCAGAGTATTGACATCTTTGGCTTCTGGGAAGTGCAAAACCAAGTGTGATAAGCAAGTCTTTTAATGTCTATACTAATAACGAGTAGTTATTCTGGAACAGGCCCCATTCTAATTTCCCTATTTGTTGGTTAAAAAGCTAACTCGGGTGTGTGGAACTTGGGTGTGTGGAACAGGGAGCATGGTTGATTCTGGATGGATCTCTAACTCCAGGAGCTGGACCACTAACTTGTTAGATACTATGGGAAATCTCTTAACCTCACTTCCTGTCATCTTTGCATCGGTAAGAATGCTATATAGGCTATAGTGTGAATGAGATGAAATAAAAATATGAAAGTGCTTTGAAAGCATAATGAGCCATATATGTGGGAGATGGTGGTGTTCTTTTGTTATCCTTTTCATTGCCGTTACGAGTAAACATTTTGGTCCTTGTACGTGACTGCTTTATGGCATCGACAAGTTTCATGGCTCCCTGCTTAGAGCCCTCTCTTCCCTTGGCACCCATGGTCTCTCTCTCTCTGTTTGCCTCCTTCATTTCTGCATGTTGTTTCTTTTTCAAGGGGATGGTTCTCTTTGACCTGCCTCTCAGATATTGGGGTTCCTGGTGCTTTGTCTGTGGACATCTTCTCTTCCCACACTACGTACTCCCCCTGGGCGCTATTAGCTACATCCGGGACTTTGATTATTAGCCACATGTCTTTGCTTCCCCAACCTGTACCTCCAGCCTAGATCCTTCTCCACTTAGCTGTCGCACAGGAACTTCAAAGTCACTCTGCCCAAAGTCAAAATCTTCTACTCAAACCTTATCCTTTTCTCTGCCTTTTGATCTTTGTGCTGGTACCACTACCTGTCTGATTACCTAAGCCAGAAAGCTGGGAGTCATCTGAGACTTCTCGCTCAGTTCCCATATATAGGGTCACTAAGTCCAATCAATTCTACCTTTTAATATTTGTCAAATCTGCCCCTTTGACTGCTATTGTTTTAGTTTAGACCCTCACGCTCTCGCATGCCACATTGTTGACCAAGAGATATGCTGCCGTCACTGCTCCAAGCTCTGTAACTCTCCATCCCTTCCACGTGAATATGGACAATGACGCCTTCTCTCAATAGGTCTCCAGTCTCAGACCCCACCAGCGCTCCAATGCCAAGTAACTGTGGATAACAGACCTCTGGGTGAGGGTGTGGGAAGAGTTGGCAGTCTTGTAAGTCTTTCATCAATATACGCATGAACAGAGATTGTTTCACAATGAAAAACTAGTAAGTCTTGCACATAGATGAGACTATTTCTCAAATGAAAATGCAAGTAGATATTGTTAGGATTATGACACACAAGTTCCTTAAATGGATAGTAAATATCTTTCAGATGTGAATGCCAGTAGACACTGTTGGGATAACTAAGACACACGTTGATTTAAAACTGTCATAAAATTCCCAGCAAGATTTTTTGAGAGGACAAGGGCATCATGAGCTCTTTTTCAAAAAAGAGATCGTCAAAGGACAATTGCTATAAGGTGAGAGGGCTACGACATTTGTTGACATTGCAAAGGAACCCTCCTACCTTTGACAAGGCCCGCACCCTTGTCCCAGCAGGACCAGATGAGGTGACTTGCAGTTCAGCTTCTGGGCGGTTGCATACGGAGCTCCCTCTGTTGGACTAACTACTTTGGTCCTTGTAGAGTCTGCCCAGGTGTTGTTCCCTCTGGGGAACCTTCTCTGACCCCGGGTTAACAGCCTCATCCTGGGCTCTCGTGTACCCTAAACTTCCCTATAAGCACCTCACTGAATTGTAGTGTTTTACTCACTCTGTCCCTCTGGACTGTGAGCTTGGTGCAGAAAGGGATCCTGTCTTTCATCCCTAAATCCTCGGTGCCTAACAAGGTGCTTGGCACAGAGTAAGGATGAAATATTTTCTGAACAAGTGAATGGAATTTTGAGGCTCTTTTGCATTATTTCTGGTCTTCCTGGATCGAGTTTCTCCAGTTCTAAAGATGCTCTCTGGAGGCTCGTTGAGTGTCTTTACAGATTTCATTAACGTACCAATTACTCTTGCTCTCAGTGGCTCTGGAGATGTTAGATAAGACCTGAATTATCACTGGTTCTTATAGTCACTCACTGGATTCCTTATCCCATCCTGATACGAGGCCATTGATCATTGCTAGTGTTTTTCCTCCTTAAAAAAGATCTATATGACCATCTCTTAGCTAAGCCAATATGAGTCAAGTTTGTGAGAACTTGAGTCCTCCTATGTCCTCTACAAAGTTCCTTCATTATAAAGATGGACTGTGTGCTTTACCACTTCCATTCTATTTTTCCTGCTTATATTTTTCTTTTAATATTTATCCTGTTATCCAGTGAAGTCATATCAAGCTAAATATTACAGGCATCTTTCACTTTCATGCACTGAACAATTTGTAAATTTGCAAACATAATCATGTTAATGAAAAAAAAATCATTGATTATTGAGTACTGTCAATGCAAAAGTCACTATGCTATGACTTACTTTGACTATCGCATTCAGTCCTTACAACCAAGGCAGGTATTAGCATCCCTATATTACAGATGAGGAAATCCAAGTTTAGAGGGGTTTAAAACTCACCGAAGTCACACAGCCAGTAAGGGCAGAGCTGAGACTGCACCGCTGCCTTTCCCCACAGTCTTATCTGGCCTTTCTTGTGATTGCTAAAGAGCCCTGGGAGGCACATAGGGCAAGATTATTATTATTATTGTAACTTCACTATTGAGACAAGGTCAGAGAGGTTAAGTGGTCTGGGCAAGGTCACATAGCTAATAGGTGGCTAAGCTAGGTCTCAAATTCAGGCTTCCTGACATTTCTTTCTACTATTTCATGTTGTTCTCCAATTCCAGATGGCACTCACCAGGATCGTATTTCTTTCTCTGAAAACCTTTCTTGTCATATTTTCATCATATTCTGGCACCTCCTCACTGCCCATGGTTTTTCCAACCAAATGCTAAATGATCCAGACTATGTTGAACTATGTCTCTTAATTCCTTAGCTGCTGAGGGCATTGAAATTATCCAAATATTAGGACAACTGGGTTTTATCACCGTTTGTTTTCACAAAGTCTGAGGTACTTTGCAATTCCTAACGCTGTTTTCTTTATGTTGCATGCTATTTGAAATGGGATTCTATGTCTCAATTTGGAGTCAAGCCCTCTGCTCTTCAGATCTCTATGGGAGTCCCTTGGTCAGGTCACTCTTTCCCCCATCACCTGTCTATAGTCTGGTCTTCATGTCTTATCATGGCTCTTGCTAGCCATGAATATCGAAGCAAGCTTTCCATTGTTCTGAGGTCTCAGAAGCAAGTCTAGTGAGCCTGCCCTTTGACAGTCTGGAAGATACGTGGCTGGAATCTGGTCTGGCTCCTGGTGGGCTTTTGTAGGAGCAGAGACAGGGGAAGCCTGTGTATTATTGGGAGCAGTCTTGGGACCCCGTGTCTGGTTCAGGCTGGAATACTTGGGGCACTGCATGGGAAGTGAAAGGACTAAAGAGATAACCAGCTCCGTCTGAGCAACTTTGAAAAAGTGATTTGCCTTCTCTGAGCTTGGGTTTCTCAGCTTGTAAGACAACCTAGATGAACTCGAACATTCCTTCTGGCTTGAACATTTTTCTGGCAAGTGGCCCACAGCCTAACAGCGAGCCTGAGGCAGACTTTAATGTCAAGTTTAGAGTGATTGTGCACAAATAGAAATCTGACCATGACATTGACCTACTAAATGTTCTGTGCTTCCCTGCTAATCTTAGAACATTGTCCCAAGTCCTTACAAGACCCCCTAAGCACCACCTTTTACGTCGTTCTCCAGCTCCTTAGAGGCTCACTCTAGCTCCTACCCATTCCAGCTCCCCACCACCCACCACTTCCTTTCACTCTGTGCCGCAGTTTCTCCCATCACAATCTCTCTAATCTCAGGGTTTTGTACATGTTGCCTCTGCCTGAAACCTTCTTCACACTCCTTTCCTGCTTCCAGCTTCTTTTTCCTACTTGTCCCTCCAAACCGCTCCCATATTACCCACAGTACATCTCGGGTCTCAGCACTTACGACGCGGTAGTGGGATTGCTGACTGCTTGTCAGTCTCTCCCCAAGACAGGAAGACCATGTGTCTGTCCTTTTCCTCCTGCACGCTCCTGTCCACCCACTCACACAGTAGATGCTCAATAAAAGAAGGATTGGCTATAAATACGTGGGTAGCAGCACTACAACCTAGACGAACGACACTGGACTGGAAGGCCTGAGGCTGAATTCTGAGCATGACATGTGCAGGCCTAGATATGCCACCAGTCCGCTCTGCTCTGTTTCCGGGTTGTTAAATGACGAGAGGCAGGGAGGGAAAGAGGAGTAGGGGTTGGGGGAGAGGGAGAAGAAGGAGAATGAATAGACATCTGTGTGTGTGTTTGCGGGGGGGGGGGGTGTTGCATGGAGGGGGTGTTTAGGGGATATCAGCTCGCTTTGCTCAGCAACCCGCACACCTCCTAGTTCTGACCCTATTCCAGTGTGCTTCCCCAGGAGCCACTAGAGGTCACTCTTGCTCCACACAACTGCGCAGGAGGGGTGTGTGGGGGGGTGCTAGGCAGTGGCTCCCAGGAAGCCAGAAGCACGTGAGTCTGCCCCCACACGCCCCTCTACCACCGGGGGATGGCCGGGAGTTGTGCCCTGTGCTTGGCCTAATGAGAAACAAACCACAGGATCAATCAAATCCCAACAAAAACTTCGTTGCGGTCCACTCGGCTGGGTTCCCACCTGGAATAAGGCTAATACCGTATTAACGAAATGTGCGAAGCCGGTTGCGATTTCTGCCAGTGGTGCGGGCTTCCCGGACAGTGTGCAGGGAGGGGATCCGCGCAGGTGCTGGGCTGGTGGCGCCTGAGTGACTTGGCGCCCAGCTCTCCAGTCCCAGGTCCACAGCGCCTCCGCCCAGCCCGCCGGCCACCACCGGTGGGTGTTTCACAGCGCCCCCCCCTCCCCCCAACCCCCTGCCAGGCCCGAGCTGCCCCATCGAGGTCGCCTGCCTGGGTTAGCAAGGTTACGGTATGTGCAGCTGCCCTTCCTTTGTCCAGGTCAGGGGCAGGTTAGAGCCAGAAGAGAGCCCGGCCAGGTTTGAGGACAGAAGGGCCTTGCTCCCCTCACTGCTCTGGGAGAGGCTGTGCTCTGGGGTAGCTGAGAGGAAGTTCATTTGAAATGGCCATGAGTGATTACTACCCCGCTGAGAGGGCTGCTCAGGAGTGGCCACCACAGGCCAGTGTCCCTGGCCCCACATGCCCAGCTGGAGCAAAGGCTGTCGGATGCTCATGACCCATCTTCTGCTGCTCCTACTCCTCAGGGGTCATGGGAGGTGCACTTCCTCCCAAGTGTGTCCTGCAGCTTTCCTCCTATGTGCTTTCTGCTCTGCACAGAATCTGGTTAGAATTTGTCAAAAAGTATACATGCACTTTCCTCCGGGCCCCATAGGATGCGGCTTCCTCCACCAGGGCCTTATCTGAGAGCCTCAGCTGGAGGAGAGGCACACTGTCTGCTGCTCCCTTTTAGCACACATCCTTCTCAGCTTTATTTTATCCATGTGCAGGAGTCATTTTTCCTGCTACACAGAGTTGTTTTCATTTCTTAATTTTCAGTACCACGCCATCCAGTGCCTTCTTGCCCATGACAGTGCAAATGAATGCTTGTCGAGCTCCACTCAGTCAACCTTTCTAGTTCTCATGTGGCTGGTGGGACACGCCAATCCCTTCTTCTGTTGTTGTTATAGAGAGGAGACTGCGAGAGAGAAACAAATGGAGACAAAACCTTCCTGTTTCCCTTGCCCCTTCAAAAGTCCACATCATATATGAAGTTCCTGGCTGCCGAGACATTTGGAGGCTGATAAGATCATTTGCCCTTTGTCCTTCCCTTTGAAGGCATATTGAAACAGTGAGGAGTATCGATCCAGCTTCTGTATCACTGAGCAGAGAAGACACTATGCAAGCAGAGCTGGGGGATTTTATAGGCGACTTGTTAGGGATCTAGGCTTTTCCTGTTTGCAGTTAGGTGCGGGGGTCCTGATCTGATCTGTGTTCTAGTCAAGAATGTATAATAATTGTCCAAGCCACAATGGGATTCCACCGTGCACTTCTAATGGTTTAAAATAACTGAACATACTTGGCAGACAAGATGAGAGCCCATCTAAGGAACCTGGATTTATACTGATATTGTTAACTCCCAAGAGATGAGGGACTCAGGTAGGGGCAGTTTGGGAAGAACATTTGATTCTGTGACCATGTCAAAGGTCCATGTCCTGGGCACAATCACACTGAAACCACAGGACACAAGAGGAACCAGCTATAAAACTCATGGAGACTTTAACATGTGGTTACCTCTGTTGCCTTCCCATTGTAAGGAATGGGTGCCATGATCACCGCATTCACAAGTGGAGTGTAAGGGACATTACTTATATCCCTACTGTTCTCTGTGTTGTAAAGATTCAATTATAATAGACAGAAACAGAAACATGCAAATGTGTGGTCAGACACACGGTAATTAACACATTACACAAGGAGAGAGACAGACGGGAAATCAACTTCTTGGCCTGGATTTCAAGGCCTTCTGCCTTCTGGCCCTAATATATTTTTGTGGCCTTTCCCCTCACCCCATAAAGCATCTCTATTCCAGTCATGTGAGATGATGTGCCATGCCCCCAAAGTGGCCCTGCAGACGTTGTCCTCCCAAACTTTCAGTAAGCCTGAGTTCCCTCCAGCATTTCCCAGACATGTAGCACGTTCTTCCAGCTCTTGCTCATTGGCCCTCAGCCCTCAGGATTTCCCAGGTTCTGTTCGTTACACTCCCCCTCGCCTATATTTACCCTCTTGGGGTCTGTCTTGTCTTGTCTTCAAGTATTCTCTAGGAGAAGGGAGCAGGTTTCTGCAGCCCCAACTGTGTGAAGCTGGAAGAGGCAGTGGAAGGGGGGCGGGGTGCAGGATCATCCCCTTTACAGGCAGCCTGCAGGTGAGATGGAGAGTCAGGTAAGAGGGCAGGAGTGTGTGTGTGTGTGTGTATGTGTGTGTGTGTGTGTGTGCACGTGTGCATGCCTGCGCACATGTGCACAGATAGGTTTTCTGTATGTAACAGTATGAGATACAGTCCATGAGCCATGCCCCCATTTAGTTCCATTACTATTAGGTCATGGCTCCCAGGATACCTATTCAAATATGTTAAATCAAAAGGAAACATATCTCAGTTTTATCAGCTGTTGAGTGTTCTCTATAATACCAGGTGCACGGGCGTACCCTCAATAGGGAAGAATAAGTAGCACAGGTTGTGTTCCAGGGTCCACAGAAGGCAAAGTACAGAGTGCGGTGACCGAATCATTCTTGCAAAGATGAGCGGGGAAGGGGTAGTCTGCCAGGGATTGCTGGTGTCTGGACGTTGGGGCACAGGCTCGTGTTCCAGCCCCTTGTTTGGAATGAACCACATCCTGTCACGGGCTCCCAATGCTTGGCAGCCAAAGAAATACAGATTCAGGGCCCAGGCCCTGTTATAAGGATGAGGTGGATTAGGACTTTTTACTTCCCTGGGGCTTGTGTGTGTCCATCACCTGAACCACAGCCTCTAGAGTGTGTGGAGAAAGGAGAAGACAAAGGGCCATTTCTTCTCAGTCCACCAGAACTGCCTACATGTTCTGCTTCCCTGTCCCTCAGTTTAGAATCAACTGCTCAGAAACATGTTAGCTTTACCCTAAAGCGCTCATTTACCAGTATTTCATCCAGGTGACAACTGGAACAGAATGGAAATCTGTGCCTGCAGCGAGGGTCCCCCAAGTGAGCGGAGGTGGGGAGAAGAGGCCACAGCCCCAAGGGACTGCTATGCAGAGAGATTCCAGCTGCTGGGAGTGAGCTGGAAATAAATATATCCCGGAGCCGAAAACAAATGAAAAACTCTTAGAAAATAACAGTGAAAAAACCCTGGATTTCCAAACATCTTGGTTTAAGATGTCGAGTGACTGTAAAATATAAAAGCATTTTATGATGCTCTAATCTGCAGCGTGATCTGTACATTACTAATCTGGGAGTTAAAACAAAACAAACAAGGAAACCTTTGGGGAGCCGTACACATCCTTCCACTCAGTTACAGAGAACCCTCTAGGGGTTTATGGCATGTTCACACCTTTGGCAAAATGGCTTAGTGCCTGAATGTAGAACAGAATCTGGGTGAAATCAAAGATGCAAATCAGCAGGGATCTTGTTCCAATGTTTTCTAGAGGGACAACTGTTCTCCACTTTGGCCACATATTTGAATTCCCTGGCGAGCTTTAAAAAATACTGATGCCTGGGTCCCAGCCCAGAGATTTTGGTTTAATTGGTCTGGGGTGAGGCTTGGGCACTGGGGTTTTTAAAACTCCCCAGGTAATTCAAATTGCAGGCACGGTTGAGCACCAGGGGTAGAAGAAAGAGTGAGAATTATGTTTGCAGCTGGGGGTGGAGGGGAATCAGCTTTCTAACCACTGCATTCTGAATTTATTTTGAATAAAACCAGCTTTTCTTACTTTTTTAGAGCACCATGTCAGGAGGCCACATTTTTTTATCCTAAAAGGAAGATAGGACCTTTTAAAAGGCATGCTTTTTGTTGACTAGTCTGAAACGAGCATTTTTGCTCTTTCCATAGAACCACTTCATTTCATGTTTCCCTGGATTGTGCACCCTGGGGAGACGAGCACGCTCCTTGGGGAAGAGTGTGTAGCACTTTACAGGACGGATTAAGAACCGAAATCAGGTGAAGCATTCGCACGGATGATGAAGAGTTCCTTTAACAGTCAAAGGAACTACTTTGTCCTTTTCTACAAGTACAAGTTGTATAAAGTCTCAAGCTGTGTCACAGAGAGCTCCTCACAGACAGTGCTTCAAGCTCCCTTTAGGCAAGAGGAACTAAGGGGATTAAACATATCATTCAGTACCCTCACTGCATCTTCTAGATATATATACAATTTTTTACTTAGATAGTACTATACACATTGGTTAAAGCTAGCCATCCCTTTCTGAGCCACAAATATCCTCAAATGAGCATGCAAAACTCCTCTAAGTTTCAGGGAGTAAGCTTACATTGACTAAAGATTGGTAAGGGTCATTTCTCTAAATACAGAGAGTGCCAAAAAAAAAAAATGTATACACATTTTAAGAAAGGAAAAAAACTGTATTAAAATTGTAATACAATGAATGACGCTAGCATTCATTTGATTAACGCCATCTTTTGAGCGAACGTCATACTCCACGTTGCTACTGTAATTCAATTCAACTTCAAAAAGTAATACATAGATAACATCTCTTAAAATGTGTACATTTCCTTTTGGCACCCCTGGTATTTACTTCTCTTTGTTTCTACAGACTGACTCACAGCCTTAAGTATTTTTATAAATATAGACACTCATATATATATTTCTAGTTCTACTTTTACAGTGTCTTTCAGACTTTCTGAAGTGGAACACTAACTTGAGTGTTGCTGGTTAGAGTAAGTATCACCTTCCTGTCACTCATGGTGGCTCAAACGCTTCCTACTCGAAGGCACCTTTCTTGCCACCAACTGCTCCCAGCCTCTGCAGCTTAGCTTTCCTCCTAAGGGACTCTGAGTGGCCTTTCAAAAGGGCTGCAGATGCAGTAAAGATGTAGTTGCATCTTCACTGGCAGGGCCTTTTCTTCCAGGTCAGAGAGCTCTCTATTCTAACCCTTATTCTTAAAAAAGGATTTTTTATTTTTTTTAAGGGCATTTTAAAATTAGCACCTGAAGCCCTGCATGGGTGAACAGGTTCCTTCACACTCAGCTTGAACAGCACAACTATTGATGTTCTTTACCTCTTAAAGGATAATGAAATAAATTCCAAATGCATTAAAGAGATGAATATAAAAAATGAAACAGAAAAGAATCTAGAAGAAAATAAAGATACCTATTTATCCAATTTCGGGAATATAAATACATACACATATAAGTAGAAAAGAAGAAGCCACAAAGCAAAAGATAAATAGATTTACCTATGTAAAAAGGGAACACTTCTGTACGTCAGGATAAAAATGAAATCGTTGGAAAATAGCAAATAATATGCTGGAGAAAATATTTCAACACATATAGTAGATAGGAAAGGGTAAATTGCCTTATATTAGAAAAAACTTACAAATCATTAATAAAACAGGTAACACCCCAGTAGAAAAATAAACAAAGGACACACAAAATTCATAAAAGCAATATAATACTAATAGACATAAAAAATTTCAACCTCTCTAATACTCAAAGAATACAAATTAAATAGAGATACTATTTTTCATTATAAAGTAGGCAAAGATTTAAAAATCTTACTATTCTGTGTTGGGGAGGTAAATTGTAATAACAAAATGTTCACATTTCCTTCTCCTTCTCAGACCTCTGCAGCTAAGAGTGTCTGAGGTGAGAAAATTGAACTGTTAATCAATGTGAAATAAGGTTCTAAAACTCAATGGATTCCAAGCAAGCAGGATAGTGAGCAATCTGTAAACCAGGCTATTTGAGGACTGGGAGTGGTTGAAAGAGCTGAGAGTGTTGAGCTTGGAGACTAGAATTCTAAGGGGAGACATATTGAAAAGTTGTGGTGATGGAAGGAGAACTGGCTCTGAGTGGTGAACACACAATGGGATTTATAGATGATGTAATACAGAATTGTACACCTGAAATCTATGTAATTTTACTAACAATTGTCACCCCAATAAATTTAAAAAATAAATAAAAAAAAATTTAAAAAAAAGTTGTGATAAGGAACATATAGATTTACTCTGCTTAATTTTTCTGAAGCAAGGGTGGAAATGAGAAGAAAACACCCTTTGGCCACAGATAAAGAGGATCTTTTCTACAACTGAGCCACCTCCTCCTAGAGTAGGCCAACTCGTGAGATGAGCAGTCTCATCAGACAGAAACTGACAGGCTTTCTGTGCAGGATGTTATAGAAGAAACACCTTGATCTTTAAGAGTACTTCCAATTTTTCCTCTATAAAGCCATCTTTTAATAAATGTGCAACTTTAACACAGTGGTTTATTTTAAAAAGAAACTAATGTAACGGATGCCAAACAAGTGAAGATACTAGAAATCTGCCCAGAGTACACACCTCTGGTCGATCAGAGTTCAGAACCTCCAGGTACCAACTAATATCCGCAGTGTAGAAGTTAAACCCTTAGACGTCTGGAGTTGGCTGAGCTAAACTCGTAATGGCCCTTTGGTTCCAGAAAACAGGTCTTCAGATTTTATTTTTGAATGTGTGAGCAAGAAGTCTTGGTGCAGTATTCTCAGGGTTAAGGGTTTTTCCAAAGCTCCTTTCGCCAGATCTGTCTATGTCTCAAAATACATGTGGTGCTTCCCATTATCATCAGAGAGAGATTGTGGGGGGTCAGGTGGTGGCCAGGTCAGCCCTCAGGACTTTTCACACCAGCCAAGCTCTGAATCTGGAGATGAAGTATCAGAATGTGTTCTGTTCCAAAAGGGACATGAAGTTATTTTTAAAATCTTAGCACCTGGGAGTTACTTGAGTATTTTCAGAGCCATTCTGTTTGGCTATCATTAAATGACACCTCTCCAAAGGCATGCAGTTGGATGCCAATGTTTTTCTTTGATATAGGACTTAATGAGGGTGAAATCAAAGAAAAAGTTTATTCCAGAGAGATGGAAAAAAGAAAAGCAGTATGTAGAAAAAGGGGGAAAAATGATATTCATTTCTTCTCAGAATAGGCAATAAGATTCTTGGTTCATAAGAGACTTGAGATTCTTTCAGCTAAAATCATGGCAGCTGAAGGAGAGGCTCGTGAAGATATGAAATTCAGACATTTAATGTGGAACCTATTATCCCCAAGGCAGAAATACTCTCTCTCTCTCATGGCACCATCCACAGACTGCTTCCTGCTAGCTGATTGTTTCTAATAATAGAGATGAACTCTTTGAGAGCAGAGACCTCTCCCTCAAACATCCCACATTAAATAGCTCTGAAGGCCAGGTGCTGACATGGACTGTCATTAGGTCGATCAAGAGACATTCTGATCTGAAGCATTCACATTAAACTTTACATTCAGACTTTTGCCCCTGCTCTGTCTACTTTGGATCCCTGAGTTCTTCTAGTTATGGGACCACAATTCATTTAAAGTTTTAGCCAGATTAACTGCCACTGCAAGTTTGGTTGCTGAAGAGGGACAAGTTATGTCTGGCACAAAGTATGGTCTCAATTAAAGTTCGTGAATGGATGAAGCTATATAATCTCCAGTGTCCCTGGGAAACCTCGCCTGCCAGCATCTTTCCCTCAGAGCTGTCCCTCTTAGGGGGGCTCCATTAGGTGGAGGGCAGCTCGCAGTACCTGTGTGTATGGGGTCAAAATGGAATACGTTGAGACTGATTTTTAGAGACCTCAAATTAAATCAATTTATGGTCACTCCTGGTAGTTTATAATCCCTTTGTTTGAGAAGAGCATAGAAGAAACAGAAGGGAATTCCTCAATTTTGCCAAGATAAAAATTTGCTTTGACTAAAATTTTGTGACTAGGAAACAGAATCTTAGAAGCAGCTCAGAGAAGAACTTTTAAGAAGGATCTGAAATTAGGGCTTGTGAAGAAAAGTTAATGGAACTGGGATGAGTTTTGCCTAAAGGAGAGAGCATTGCTGAGTAACCTAATACTGATAAAATATATTCATTATGTAAAGAGCCTAAGATGAAGTGAATCTAGACAGTATCATGACAGAGTTCAGTTATCCACACTGTATATGTGTCATTATGTTATTATAATTTTATATTACTGGACTCTTGGGGTAGCGCAGTGTTGAAGGAAGTACTCTGAATTTGGGGTCAGGAGAACTGGATGCTAGGTGTCTTCCAGGTTCGTCACCTACCAGTTGTGTGACTCTTGAATTCAAGTCACGAAATGCTCTAAGACTCAGTTTCTTCAGCTCTAAAATGGGAGAGAAACAGGAATTGTTCTACTTGCTTCATGGCCCTGTTCAGAAGGTTAAATGAGATCATGGCTATTAAAGCTCTTTGTTATCTATGCAGTCCCAGCCACAGGCACAGCAAGCCCCAGTGTTCTTATAAAGTTAAGTGTTCTTAGAAAATTCAGACAGGATGGACATTGTGGGCACTCCATCCCCAGAGGTCTTCAAACACAGAGCGTCTTCTGGTCCAGATGTCCGAGCCACAGACTGTCTGAGGACAGGGGAAGGAACCAGGGAAGGACACTGGGACCTGGCCAAACACGTGCTCTTGGTTTAACTTTCTCCCCAAAAAGTGACTCCTCCTGTTGTTTTGATGTAAGTTGACTTGTTTGGTCCGACATCCTGTTGCTTCTCTGCTGAAGATACTGGAGATATTTATGTCTGGGGTAGAAATGATTCCCTAGAGGGCAATGTTTATTGATTTGTGATCATACGAAGTACTGGGCAGAGTCTCTCCTTTGTAGAACGTAAAGCTGTCCCTCGAAGTGCCCTCTGACTTATCCAGAAGGGCAACTATGACGGTCTTGGGTGTGAATGGTCAGTCTTCCTTATGGAAAGGTGAGAAACCAGGGAACATGACAAGGAGGGACCTGAAGCTGAAGATTTTTTGAGGAAAACTAGACTGATAACCACTACTCCCTCCCCTAGTACAGTCTCTTTGTGTGGCCTTTTTTTAGTAGCTTGAAGAAGCTACTATACTGGTGAGCATAGAGTCAACAGGCTCCACAAGTGAACTGGGAGTGGGGGGAAGGTGAATAGAAGAGAATACTAGAATTTTAGAGTTTGGTGGGAAGCAGTCATCTTTCACCTCAACTTCCCACGAGAGGAGGAATCTTAGAGCACCTCCAGAGCACCCAGGCCGCTCACTCTCTGATTAATAGGCTACCTCCCAAGAAAGCCTGTCCTGCCCTTGGTCGGTACAGGCAAGACTTTGGGAAAACAAGCTCATTTTGTGGTGAAATCTTTCTCTTTTAAACTGCACTCCCTGGTCTTCTGTCATTTTAGAGGATTCTATGCCAAATCTGTTTTCTTTCACTTAGCAGTCCTTCGAATACCTGAAAAAAGACCTTACGACGTACCTTATTTTTCTTCTCTGAATTAAATCTCCCCCATTTCCTCCAGCCATCCTTGAAAAATATGTAGTCCAGCCACAGAATACCCTTCTCTTATACACATGGCAGTTTTATAAAAGTTTCCCTTCCCCTATCCTGGAGGGGACAGGGGACCCATCTTTTGTCTAGTCTGTAGAATGAGAACTATCTCTTATATAAAGAGTTAAGACTTGAGTGGTGGGTCTTGTGATTGGTCCACTCACTGAGATGAGAAGCAGGAACTGTCCCTGTACCTGGATGCCTGGACTACGCCTGCTTGGTGGCCGCAGTGGTGCCTCCTGGGCATTACCTGACATGCCCAAGTGCTGAGCTAACATGGAGACACCCTTTCAGATTTCAAATATTTCCAGCCCTAATGGCAATTCTAAGAAAAAGAGAATTACCCCATGTTCCCTACTAATCTAAAAGCTTGCCAACATCTCCCTCCTCTTGAAACCCCTGGTCAAAACGCTCTACTGGTGGCTTGAATGGTACACTGACTTGCTCTGTATCCTCTTCTTGGCCCCTCCAGACAGGAGCAGTTATAGGTTCCCCTGCTCCCAGAGCTTTCCATCCTCTCCTGAGCTAATATGGCTTCAGGCTGCAGCTAGGAATTAGCAGACACAGAACACAGAATCTGGCCCCAGAGGCTTATAAAAGAGAGAGGGAGACACCGAAGGCTGAAATCACTTCCTAGCATTTCCTTTCATCCTTTCCTGCAGAGTCTGCTGCACTGAAACCACACCCTTCCTGTGGGACCCCCCCCATTCCAGAGCCACTGAGGGCTCTTGCTCTTAGTAGTAGTTACTGAGTAGATGTTGGACGTGGCACTGAACGTGTACACGACAGTCCCTGTGGAGCACCTACAGTCCAAGATGGCACAGCGCAGGGTCAGAGCCACTGAGGTCTAGAGTGGGAGAGCTATTCAATCAGCAGTGGTTTACAGGACAGGAACAGGTTTAGAGATGTGAGTAAAGGGCCCCAAATTCCACAGTGAAGAAGCAGTGTGAGAGCTGGAATCCAGTTCCGTTGACTTCCAATGCCAAACTCTCTAATACAATATACAGAGGGTGCCAAAAAATACATATACACATTTTAAAAAAGGAAAACAAGCTATTAAAATTGTAATAATATATACTGATAACAAAAGATGAATACAAGTCACGTTTGACTTCTGCAATTACAAGAGGTGCTCAAAGTGGTTACCTTCAGCATCCAAACACTTCTGATTACGGCAAACTACTGCTTGAGCAACGTTGACCAAAGTGTCCACTTGTATACATTTTTTTGGCATCCCTGGTATGTAAAATCATATGTGGTGTCTATACTTATATATGTATGTGTATGCATGGATATGTGACATTTTCATTTGTAGGAGGCTTCATTTCACTCATATGCTCTAATTTGATTCTCACAAGCACCCTATCTGACAGGGAAGGGAGCTGAGGTTTGATCACAGAGATAAATGGTAGCAACTCGATTCATATCCAGGCCTTCTGATTCTCCCTTTTCTTCCAGTTGCGTGACATCATTATTTGATCTCAGTGAGTGTTACCAAACCGCTCTTTAGGGCCCCTGTGGGATGAAATTCTCTTTTTCCCTGTCCCTCTCTCACATTCTCAACAAAGCTATAACACAAATCCTCACCAATACGGTGACAAGGTGTGGTAGAAGACAGCATAATTAGAAATACAGCATATCAGGAGCCAGTGAGAGTCACTTCAGTCCCTCTTTAGGACGGGTGTAGGTAGAACAGGGCCAAGGTATGGCCAGATTCAAACCTCAGAGGAGTAATCCTGGGGGCACGGAGGTAGACTGGGGGAAAGGGTTAGAGGCCTGTGCCCTCGGTTGGTGGAGAAACAAGCTCATAAAATGATGCCACCCTCTAACTACCATCTCCTCATGTTTCATGGTTTTGCATTTATGCAATTCTTATGTCTTTTTATCATAATCTTAACAAATGTCTTTGCAGCACATTATTTTAAAAATGTGAGAGGATTCTGCTTTTGAACAACATTCTTAGAACAGTTGTTCCCTTCTTCTCCAACCAGCTAGAGTTCTAAGTCAAGGAAAAGGCAGAAAATAGGCATTTACTGTGTACTTGCTATGTCAGTAATTTTACATAGATTTCCTCATTTACTCCTCTCTACATGAGAAGCTTTATAGAGAAGGAAACTGAGTCTCATAGATTATGTCACTTGCCTAAAGACACACAGCCAGCAAGTGGCAGAGCAGGGATTGCTACCTTGGCCTGGCAGACTAGGCATTTGGTCAGTTCCTTCCGTGTGGTACACATGGTTTTCCTGACACTGGGCAGACTCACCTCCCAATCTTTGGTTCCAGAGGATGCTGAACTTTCACAATCACTGCTGAAGAGTCAGCCCTTCTGCCAGATGTGACTTTGCAGGTCATTATTGAATGGCAGGGGGAGACTTAAACAGACACATGGTCCTCAGAAAATCAGACCCAGGATGAAAATTTTAGAGCTGGGAAGGACCTCACCAAATATACAGCAACTCTTGAATTTTGCAGGTAAGGAAATTGAGGCCTAGGGATTAGGATTAAAGGATTAGCCCAGGTCATGTGATTATTTCATGAAGCAGGACCTAGTCTCCTGCCTCGGATGAAGACCAGGAATTCAGCACACCAGTCATGAACTACTGGGAAGTTAAGAGAGGGGATCAATCACTTAAGAGAGTTCTGCTGATACAGGTAGGATGGAGAGGAAAGAAAAGTAGAAGCGAGGTACGTGTAGCCAGAAAGCAGAGCCAGAACCTGACCCAAGACTACACATACAGTTCCAGGGTGGGCTAAAGAAACTCAGTAAAGTGACTTCCCAGATTGTGTTTTGTTTCATTGCACATACAGTTGGAAGCCAAATGCAAGCCACCAAGGTTGCAGTGCAACAGCGAATAATTATAGCACAAATAGTTGTGGGCAGCTGTGGGAGTGCAAGCCACCTGCTCCAAGTTTACAGCTTTGTTAAACTTGGTAAACATTAAAAATGGAATGGGAATGCTCCCAGTCTGTACAACATCCCATACCCTTCCTGGGAGGCCTTCCTTGGGAAGCTGCGGTACCTTTACCCTTGACCAGGCCCTTCTCATCATGGCCTAGAGCTGCTTTCTGTTGGTAGAGGTCATTGTCGTCAGTCGTCTTTAGTAGAGACTGACTGAAGTGGGCAGTATCACAGTATCACAGGTTTCGAAGGGACCACAAACCCCTAGAATATAATTTCTCTCCTGTTTCTCAGATAAGAAAATTGAGATCCAGAGAGGTAAAGTGCCCTCAGTTACAAAGTTAGGGGCAGAACTGGCTCTTGAGCTCTGAACTTCTGACCCTTTGGTCAGGGTTTCTTCCTCTAATTCCCACGAGGTTTGCAGATGATGACAAACAGGGAGTTACAGCATTATAGAACATTACTCCTGGAAGGGACATGGAGCTCAACTATCAATGTTTTGGGTTGTCACATGACTGGGGGTTGCTAGAGGCATTCAGTGGACGGGGCCACGGATGCCAAATAGCTTGAAATGGGATCACTCTGCACAATGACGCTGAGGCCCAAGAGGACCCTCGTTGAGAAATATTTGTCTACTATTTGGCTTTACAGTTGAGGAATCCAAGTCTAGAGACAGAGGGGTGCTGGACCAGGGTCCCAAAGGGAGTCAGCAGTGCCCTGATTGTATCCCACTGAGTCCCCGAGTTAATCAGCAGCGAAGGGGCGACTGCAGCTCCCTCCCCACCCACCTCCAGCCACACTTGCGCCTAAGCTACTTCCAGGTCCGCACTTACTTGGACTTCAGGCCCTCCTGTCCATGGGGCTGCAGCAGGTACTGGTGCACGAGCTTGTCCCTGAGAGTCCCAGCCAGTTTGATTTTCTTTCTTGATCGGTGCAGGTTGATGATAAAAAGTGTAATGGACCCTCGAACATAGTTGTGGCTGAGATCCATAGAGAGAGAAGAGAACAAGATGGAAACAAAGTGGTCTGTTAGCTGCTTCTCAATAATTCATAGACGCATGGAACTGAACTACCCCAGGAAAGGGCACATATTATATGGTTGTGGGCCACCCTAGACATTCAAAGTCAGGAAGGCCTTGTTATTGCAGATGCCTGCAAAGAAGACGCCTGCTTCCCCCCACACTCCTTCTGTTTTTGTTTACATGTATTGCAGTGGTTTGAGAAAACAAAATCTTTTACTGCGTATGGAAGTAAAACATGCTAATTGCAAAATAAATAAATAAATAAATAAATAAATAAATAAATAAATAAAATAAAAAAGGAAAGAAAGAAAAATATAGAGAAACTCAAAGAAGAAAAAAAATTTCCATAATCCAAGTATCTTGAGATATAATAACATTTTGGTAAACATCCTTCCAGCATTTTTCAGTTTATTAATTTGACAAATATTTACTGTGTACGTGACACATACATATATATTTCTCAATTTTTACATCACTGAGATCACATTGTTCAGTTTTTTCAGTTAGTGAATATCTTAAACATGTTCCCATGTTATTATGTTATTATGTATTCTTCTACTTACAGAAGAATGCTAAATTCACAATCATAGAAATGTAATATAATTTATTTAACTAATGTCCTACTTTTGGGGACTTAGGTTGTTTCAATTTTTTGCCGTTACAAATTATGTGGTGAAGGACTTCACTGTACACAAATGTTTTGTACATCATGATTATTTCTGATGGATAAATAAAGTCCTTAAAGTTGGAAACATTAGGTCAAGGGGAGTACACATTGTATAAGGCCTCACCAAATTGTCTAGTTCATTCCTAGGGGGTGCTCTGTGGACAATTTCCTGCCCCTGTTCTGTTGAACTCTAGGGTGATCACATGATTGGCTTTGGCCAGTGAAATGTGGGTGGACATGTTAAATACACTGGGCAGAAGCTTCAAGAGCCAGGTTGCTTTATTGACCTGTATCCTGGAATGAAGATGATGCGGAGTAGAGCTACTCCTGAGGCATGACAGATGAGTGGTGTGAATGAGAAATACATTTTCTTATTGAAAGGCCCTGGAGATTTGGAGGTCCTTCATTATCATAGCATAGCCTTACCTATCCTGACTGATACACACATTTTGGTAATATTGGTATTAACTCTCTAGAAAGCTTGTACCAATTTGCTTTGATTAATCGTGTCTGAGAGCACCCATTTCCTCATAACTTTGAGCACACTGGGTAGTAACCTTTCTCAACCTGAGAGGTGATAATGGGATTTCAATGTTGTATTAATTTGTACTTTTTAAAAATTCACACTGAGGGGCAGCATTTTTTTCATTTGTCTGCCACTTCATTTCTTCTTTTGTAAACTGACTGTTCACGTCCTTTTCCCAATTTCCTATTGATTTACAAAAACTGTTTACTTATTAAAGATAGTGACCCTTTGTCTGTATGTATGTTGCACAATTTCCCCCAATTTTCTCTGACCAATTCAGTTTGTTTACATTGTATTTGATGTCTAAAAGTTAAAAGTTTACTGTAGTCAAACGTATTGATCTTTTTGATTTCTGCTTTAGCTGCTTACCTTCCCCAAGATTATAAAACTATTCACCATTTTGGAATCCTTTTAAACCAGTACAGGATGTGCAGAAACCTGGGAGAACTATATGCCTACATGGCCTTTTAGCACGCATCAACAGAACTATAATGATTTCCTTCTCTCTTGTAGGAAAAATGACTGCTTCTAAGGGGTCCCTGAAGGCCCCATCTGGATGGGTTAATGAGAGGAAACAGAAAAAATGACCTGGTCCTGCCTTCAAAGAAGGAGTTCAGAGAAACTCTACATCAGCTTTGCCCAGAGGAAACTATCATTCCTTGCAGACACAGCACGCCTGGCCTTTGGGTCACTCATCTCTGCTTCTAAAGGTGCTAATTAAGAGTGGAATGACCAAGGGCAGGTCAATATGATAACTTGGATTGTCTGTTTGTTTGTTTTTAATACTACAGTTTCCAGGGCTCATCCCTGGAGATTTTGATTCAATCCATTTGTGACTGGGGCTGGGAATCTGTATTTTTTTTTTTTTTTAATCTTTCTGGGATATTTGGCAGATGAGTTGGGTTTGGGAACCACTTGCCCAGAGCAATCCATTAAGGTTATGAGAAGAATTACCAAAGTATGTCATACTGGCTGTGTGTCAGATGATTTTTCTTGCATGTGTAGGAGGGTACATTATTGTAGTCAAGGCTTTTTGGATGCCTACTTTGATATTCTGATGAATTATTAAATGACTCTTCTATCTGGTCCCTCCTCCTCCTGTCCTTCTTCTCAACCGCCTGAAGTTTGTGAATTAACTTTTGGAGCCAAATGAGTTAGGTCAGAAGAGAACGCCAATTTATTTGAGCACACTTGTGTCACCAGAGCTCTGAAGAAAGATGTGCCAGCATTTACCATCATTGAAGAACACCAACTATTTTCCATGGGTGGGCTTTAAGCTGAACTTAGCCGTGTGCAAAACTGAGGACGACACCATAAACTACAGGTTCTGTGGGTTTCGGAGTGTGAACAAATGCAGGCATGCCTGGGTACCAGTTTTGCCGACCGTGGCAAACCCTTTTGTTACCTGCCATCAAACAACCTTCTCAAAGGCCAGCAGAGGAGGGGGAGAGTGAGCCTCGAGTTTCTCCCCTGCAGAACCGGGCAGAATGAGGCCTCAGAGTGCAGAGGAGAAGGGTGGGGGGTAGGGAAGTGGCAGGTGGGAGGGAGACCTGCAATCACAGCATCGCTCCAGGGAAAGCTGTCTTTTCAAGCTGCTTGGAAATGGTCTGCTTTCCATTTACAGTTCCACTGGGGGAGACAAACCAGTACTAAAAGCTGGCCCAGAGACCAATGTGCAGAGGCCCTCACAGAACAACTGAAGCCGCCTCAGGTAGGCACTGGCATTAAAGACTGCCTCAGCCACCCCATTCCCTGCTTGGCTGATGGGCAACGGTGGTAAGCAGGGGCCTTTCGGCTGTGAAGACACATTCTTGGGGAATGCAGCACCAACCTGGACGTACGGTGTTGATATCAAGATCCCTGAAGAATGTATATTTTCTGCCCACAGAAAATTAATCTTGGAGGAGTATCCAACCCCTAAGAAAATGGGGTCTGACTGAAGGCATGGCCTGCAGGCAATTAGTCCAGGTGGTTTTGGGTTCTTTCAGTGAATGTCCCCTTTTGTCTGGTAGAACATCTGTCTTGCTCCATGTCTCACTCATGGTGAGACTTTTTCCCCAGCAGGGAATCCACATATCTGGAGTTCATCTCTCTGGCTGTTCTTTTGCCGTCTGACATCTTCTCTGTGTTGCCATGGGAGGAGGAGGAAGTGAGTCAGGGAAGGGAGGCTAGAATTGGAATATCCTGGATGTAAGAGGTGGGGAATGTCACATGGGGAGGTACCTCTTGACTTCCAGATAATAAACAGTCACTGTTCTAGAAATGTCTCCAGTAAAGCTGGGAGATAGGAAAGGGAAAGGAGGACGATGCTTTAGAATCCATCGTCATTCTCAGTGAAAGTCAGAGTGCTTGAAAACTGGGTTGGTCCACTGTCTCCAAATCTAATTCAAAGTTTTTGGGTTTGGTAAAAGTCAGGCCATGTTTTGCCAAACATTTTTTCCCCTAATTTCAAAGCCCCTGTGTATTTAAAGGGAAATTTAATCCACATGTTTCTGATTCATTTACACTTAACTCATCAAAATATTGTTTTGTAAGAGCCATTTGATGTCCAAGAAGCCTCAGGAACCTTTTTTTATGAGTCTTAAAAAAATTTCTTCTGAAAAACAGGAAGTTATGTTTTGCCAATAGTAAATGAACTTGAACCTCAAAAGGCTCAAGTTTGCTTCAGTGTTCACCAGGTTCCAATTGGTTCTGAACTTGGCTAAAGACCTCAGCTCTCCTCCCTCGAAACACACATTGTCTCAGCAGAATGGTTTAGAAAAAGGTTTTTCCCAGTCAAAGCGTATTTGTTCTCTGAACAAGAAGACCTAAGGTGAGAACTGTCACACTGTTCTGATTTGTTAACTCTAGAACAGAGAACAGAAAAGCAGCTGCTGGCGTTGGCTGAGCATCTAACTTGGTCTCCTAAATCAATCATAAAAGACAACACTTTTCTAGGTCAGAAATGACCCACAATGCAAGAGAGTGTCCTGAGAGACAGTGAGGTATTCAAGTAGAGGTGGCGTAACTGTCAGGGAGATCGTGAAAGGAATTCCTGTATTGTGTAGGACACTGGGCCAAAATATCTCTAAGGGCTCTTTCCACCTGTAAAACTCTTTGCATTATTAATGGTATCATTTGCATAGAGGAGTGATACCATAGGACCTTTTGAATTCAATATGATAATATAAATGCAAATTATGGGCAAGATGCTTGGCACATAGTAAGTGTTCAATACACACTGGAGTGCAGGAGTTGTGTTAATAGACACTTTATTTGGGTTATTCTACTGGTAAGTTTATACTTTCTCACCTAATCCCTAATTTGACAAAGGTTATATATTTTCAGAGTATCGGTCAAGATTGAATAGTGTTAAGTCAACATACCCACTCTGGGACATTTCTGTGACCTTGACCTCGTTGGCCACAAAAAAATTAGGTGAATCACCAGTGCTTCCTCATGACAGTTGTGGAGAATGAGGGGGCACAGGAAGGGCACATGGCTTCCCAGAGAGACGGCGCAGAGATACTTCTCTCCTTGTGCCCACCTGTCTGGGGCACTTGACACCCACTGACATGGAGGAGACCTGCAACCTCAGCCAGTGCAGTGCATCCATTCAGGGTTTTCTTTCTTAATAGGAACAAGAAGACCTTCACCCCAATCATTATCATTAGGGTCTTGTATGGAATGGACTTAGTAAAGTCTTCTTTCTCCCTTCCCTTCCTTCCCTCCTTCTTTCCTTTCTTCCTTCCTTCCCTCCTTCCTTCCTAATAAGGAGAAGGAGGAATGGCACTGACAGAAGCATAGTAGCATCATTTCCCCAGAGAGGTCTGGAATAACTCCCCATAGGAAGTAGGGGAGAGCTGATGATGTAGAGAATAGTGAATCTAGATGCCTTTGGTAACTTGCCTGAGACCTCATGCTAGTGCATGGTACAATTCTTAACCACTCCATCATACCACTTCCTTCTGGCGGATGAGGTGATATCAAAGGTGAAGGAAGCTAGAACTGTAAGTCAGCAGTAATGTCTTACTGCCCCATTTCTGCATTCATTCATTCATTCATTCATTCATTCATTCATTCATCAAATATTTTCTGAGATCTTCTGTATGCCAGTTGCTATATTAGACACCAAGAATATAAAAACAAATGAGACACTGGCCTTAGTTCATGGTATACGCAGAATATTAGTGACGACTTCCGTGAGAACCTAAAGACCTTCAGGATGAACACGGATGAGAGCAGGTGGGAGCCCTCTGTGAAGACACTCAAGGTCTCTTAGGCCCATGCTATTGACATTTCCCCCCCTGAGTCTTCAGACGATAGTATAAAGGCCACAAACTGATGTGCTTCCCCAAAGAGACAAAAGGTGCCAAGAATAATTTTTCTGTCCTGAAGCTGGGGGTCCACCTTTTGGGTGGTTACCTCAGGGCCAGGGAGGAGACAAGGAATACAATGTTTCCTTGTGTGGTGATCAGATAACTTCAGGCCAAGGCCGTAAAGCAGTCACTCTCTGTCAGGTATTGGATGGAGCTTCCTGTTGAGCAAAAGGGATGTTGAAAACCTCTGGCCTCTGCCCAAACCAGCCTCCTCTCATCCACAATAGGTACTTGTATCTACAGACAAGACAACTGGCCCCTGGCCCCCTATGCTCAGAGTGATTCTTTGAAAAATCTTATCATGATAAATTATTTGGCTTGGCTCCTCTCTCATCAAGGAAGGGGAAGGAGCGTCTGTTGTAACCTGACCACTGGGGCTCTTTGTGCTATCCACTGCCCTTGATCAGGCCCCTGATGGGCCGGTTGGAATGAAGGTCTGGCTGGAGGCACTTGCTGACTCCTCCCCCCTCCTCCATACCCCCCCCCCCCCACCCAAGGGTTTCTTTGCATTAAGAGAAAGAATTCTCCTTTTCCAGGGCTGCCTACTCTGCTCCTTAAACAGGAAATGATGTAAGAAAGCCAAATATGGTCTGAACAGTTTTGCTTTAGGCTGTTGTTAAGTTTTTACCTTACAATCCTCATGTTTAAAATATTTGATCGGCCAAACTTTATTTATTGATAATTTATTTTTCCTGTCGTTTTAAAGACAACTCCAACGACAACCAGTGCTTCAGATCCAAAAAGAGAAGGATAGCCACACATTCCCACGCTGAGTTGTTGTAGGTCCAGCCCCCTAAAACAGGAAGCCTAGATTTTATTTAACTTCTTAACCCTTAAAATAGCTGAAAAGATTTTTGAAATATTGAAAATGTCTCTAAAGCTGGCATGACTACATTCAGGCACTCCTTTCATCCTGGGGACCCCAGTTTGGGACACACTGGTCTGGGGCTAAGTGTTTAGTGGTATATCTCTCCCGCATGTGTCTTAGAAATGTCGACTTATTTCCTCAAGCTCTGCTGGTGGATCATAGAAACAGATTCTATATGTCTCCCCGTGGTTCAGCCAGAGGCACACAGAACAGTCTCTCAGGCATTATCAACTGGTACAGACAAGATGCTCAATGAAAATTTGTTGAATGAAGAAGCGAATGAACAAATGGCATGTATTTTTAGGAACGTTTTATGAATAAATCCTCTAAATGTGAGAAAAGGGTTTACTTGGCGAAAAAGCTATTTATCAGAGATCATTTGAAACGCGTGAAGAGCAGGTAGTGTGAGTGATTCCAGAGGCAGTTTTCAGGAAGTGTTGAAGAAGCCCCAAATGGCATGGAATTCTAGGAGGGGCCCACAGCCGGAAGCCCCGTGAGTGGCTTTCTGTGCCATCTGTGTAAAAACTTACTTGTGGTGGCTCGTGCAGTGAGCGTAAATCCTCAGTTTGTCCCGGATCACTCGGCCTGGCCGTGGCTTCCGCTGGAGCCCCGCCACGTGCACGGCCAACACTTTGGGGCCGATCAGGCGCTTGTAAAGCAGAGAGAGCCAGTAGTCCTGAGGAGAACAGAGGCAGAGAGTCAGGGAACGACACATGAATATGCATGACAAACACACAGGCCAGACAGTATTTCTTAGCAGGAGTACAGTGAATCTGGACCAATGTGGCTGTAACAAATGAAGTGCTTACTTATCCTGGGTTGACAGTGAAGCCCGCACTAAAGTGCCCTTTTTCAACTGACCAGATAGGGAAATGGAGGTGAGGCAGACCCAGAGCAGGTCCAAACAAACGAATGAAAGTTTTTCACAAATGAAATGACAACCAGTTGGGGCCCTAAGTCTTCAACTTTCTTTTGCTATGACCGTACTTGCATACTGGTTTATGGTGTCTATTTAATTGTAGAATGGAAGATTTCCAATTTTTAGGACTGCCACCAATATGAGAATCCAAAATGTCATCCTCCAGATATTGTCACTGAAGATGACCAGTGCAGTGCGAGGGAGATGAGCTTCTCCAGGCAGGAGACTGGAGTCCTGGATTCCAGAGTCAGAAACGCAAAGAGAAGAATGTTTGCCAACCATAGTGCTAATTCTGGGGCATCCTCAGAAATTCTAAAGTAAAAAGAATAATTCTAAACTCAAAAGAATGTGATGCTTTTAACTATTCCAGGATCCATTTGGAACTGAATAATAACTATTCAATCTGTCATCCATACATATTTTTGAACTTACAAAAGCCTATTCACCACCTTAATTTGTATTTTATTTGCTATTATCATATCTCATTTTTGTATTTGATACAAATATAAAATTTGCATTTGTATTGTATAAGCGCTTATCACTTATTATGGGGTAATGACTTCAGTGTTTATAACTCATAACACAGGGCTTCCTAATTTGTCCAGGGGCTTTCCCCCTCCCCCAGTTCTGGAATTCAGTGAACATTCTATTCAGTGCCTGCTATTCAAGGTCTTAAAGACATCACCCATGTCTTCTCAGCCTTCATCTTTCCAGGTAGAAGCCTGTCAATAATCTTTTTATTTATTTATTCTGTAGCCATCTATAACATCAGCTGCTTAAAAATGTCTGGTGAATTGCATAGATCAGAACAAAGTCTCAAAGCTCCTTTGTCACCAGAATAGCTCTAAATCTGTCCTAATCATGAGCTCTAAACTTTGCCGGACCATTTACCTTAATTAATTTTAAATGGCCTTAGGATGGCTTTTAAATACAGTCTCCTAATATTTAAATTGGCAAATATTTAATCATTGTCAATCATACAGATGAAGAAAATCTCATTGGCTCAGTTGTCTCTTATTACAATTTCTGTGTTTTTGATTATTACTCTGTGACATGTTTATCACAGTCACCCATATTTCCAATGGGATGTCCACCTTTTTCTTACTGATTTGTAACATATCTTTTAATATTAATGGTAAGAATCCTTTAGAATATATATGGAGCAAATATTCTGTCCAAGTTTGTAGTTTGCCTTTTATCACTTTTCATGAATTTTTTTTACATGGAAAATTTTAAAAATTTTTATAGGAAAATATATCAATCTTTTTCTCTTGATTCGTTCCTTTTTATTTTTTTATTAAAAAGTCCTTTCTCACACAAGTTTCAGATAAATATTCACTTACATTTTTCTAGTTCTTTTTATATTATCATTTTAAAATTTAACCTTTTAGTCATTGAAAAATATTTTGGTGTATTGTACTAGCTTTATTATTTTCTGAATAATTTACTGGTTGTTGTAGCATCATATAGGGAATAACCTGTCCCTAAGCCCATCATCTTTATCACATACCAAGTTTCATATATATATATATATATATATATATATATATATATATATATATATAATACATTATATAATATATGGAATTATTACATATACTATATTTATAATTATATAATTACATATATCATATGTATTTTATTTTAATATATTTACATTTATATGTAGCTATGTATTATATATTATTTTATATTAATATAAATATGTATTATATATTATATGCTATATTATGTTATATAGTATATAATACATATTATATACTATTAACACATATATACATATTATATACTATTAACACATATAACACATATATTATATACTATTAACACATATAGTATATAATACATATTATATACTATATAATATTATATCATATTAAATATATGAATATCATATATCTTTTATGTTATGTATATAATATACTGATAAGAAATGTTATATTTATATACAATTCTGTGTCTGGATCTTCTATTCTCTTCTAATGAACTCTCCATTTCTATATCAGTTTCACATCATTTTAATGATTATAATTTACATTTTAGTATCTACAGGTTCAAGTCCATTTCATTATTTTTCTTTCTTTGTTCAAACTTTCCTTAATTAGTCATATCAATTTATTTTCCCAAATAAACTCTGAAATCACTTTTTTTGTAGTGTTTGTTGTTCCAGAGAAGTTTGAGGGTAGCCTCAATTTTATTCTATGTTTGGTTAGCCTGTTTATTTTCTATCTTTTGTGTTCTGCTAGGATGCTTATAGGAGTCATGTTTTTATCCTTGATTGATATTTGAACTCTTACCAGGAATGTGTCAACGTGGGTTTCTGCATTAATTTTCTGGTATTTGGGAGTGCTTTTGATAAAAAATACTAAGGCATATCTTCAACCTGCGAGAATGTATTTTTATATATAACTTTAGTCTTATTTCTTTCTGTTTGCTCCAATCTCTGCTTTGGGCGAGTCTGTTAGATCTCCATGTTCAATTCTGCACATATGTCATCTCTTTTATCATTGTGTTTTAATACTTTTGTTTTTCCTTGTCAAGAGGATGTCTCAGCTTAGTCCTGGACATTGCATACCCATTTTCTCCAGGATCATTTCTGTCATTTACTATGTCCCATGAGTATTTTAATTGTTATTACAATTTTAGTTTCCATGTAATCTTTTTTTGTCTCATTTAGCTTACCTGATTGACACTCATTAATTTTCCCCCCATTTTAAGTGTACTATGTATATATCTCCCACATACAGGAGACTATATGTAACTTACGTGACAGTTCTGAAGCACATCAGAAACCATCATCCACCTTAAAAGCTACCATAACACCCACACTGTTGCATCTGGTTATACAATTCTTCCCTTTCCCATTTTTCTGCTTTTCATTCCCTTGCTTTATATTTTAGTTTTATTCTAAGCAATATATTATTTAACTTGTTAGCTTTTAAAGAGTGGTGCCATGCTGTATATAATTTTCTGTGACTTACTTTTCTCACTTAACATTATGCTTCTAGGATTCATCCAGGTTGTTATACATACTTACAGTTCATTCATTTTCAATGCTGTATGCTTCTTTGTGTGAACATACTACAGTTTATTTATCCATTCTTCTGCTGATGGATATCTGGGTTGGGTCCAGATTTTTGCTATTATGAACAATGTGGCTTTCCACATTCTTGTTCCTATTTCCCAAGACATGGGTGAAGAAATCTGGAAAAGCATTCCTCCTACTGATTGGAAACCAGCAGCAGCCTTGTCACTTCTGTGCTTCTTAGAAATTATATACTATATAATACATATTAAATATATGTAAATATATGAATGTATCATATGTCTTTTATGTTATGTATATCGTAATTTACAGACTTTATCACAGATTTATTGAATCAGAATCTCCATACGTGGGAGCCCAAAATTGCATGGCTCTCCCGGTGATTCTGCTGCTCATTCAAGTTAGAGAAACACTATTCTAGGGTAATACCTAAGAGTGGAATTGCTGTGTGCTACACAGGTATACAAATATTCAACTTTGTAGGATAATGCTAAATTGTTTTCCAAAGTCATTACAATGACTCCAGCTTATGCTTCCTTCAAGCAGTGTCTGTAGGAGTTCCCTTTGATACACATCCTTGCCAACACGTTAT
This sequence comes from Rhinolophus sinicus, assembly GCF_036562045.2. Classification (NCBI taxonomy): domain Eukaryota; kingdom Metazoa; phylum Chordata; class Mammalia; order Chiroptera; family Rhinolophidae; genus Rhinolophus; species Rhinolophus sinicus. The sequence continues at coordinate 25,158,230 of NC_133757.1, read as the reverse complement.
TTTCAGACCACTTAACTTTTGCTAGTGGGCATAAAATGTCTAGCTCTTTTTGTATATTCAGAAGTCCTCCCTCATGTCTAGTTCATAAAGATATTTCATACTTTAAAACTTGTAATTCTTTTTTCATTAAGTCTTTAATCAATCTGGAATTGATCTGAAGTACGGGACGAGGTAAGTATCTAATTTCGTTTTCCACATGAATAGTGAATTATACCAGCATCATTTATTAAATAGTCTCTTCTTTCGTGACTGCAGCACCCTCTGCATTATATATCAAACTCCCATATATTCATGGGTGTGTGTCTGAGCTCTCTATTCTGTCCCATTTTTCTGTCCCGAACAAATACACACTGTTTTAATTACCATTGTTTTATATGTGCCTTGAAATCTGGTAGACAAGTTCTCCTGTCTCATCCTTTAGGAAGGGCTTTGCTAATGTTGGAACTTCACTCAGTCACAGACACTTCAGAATCAGATTATCAAGTATCTAAACAAAACCTACGGCGGCTTTGGAATTTCATTGAATTCACAGATCAAATGAAGAGAATTTACTTTCTTTTTTATATTACATCTTCCTATCAAGAAATATGAAAGGAACTGAAAACTAAATTCCTTCCAGTCAGGCATCTTTCTTCCCTCCCTCTTTCTCTCCCTTCCCCTCTCCCTCCTTTCTCTTCTTCCTTCTTTTGAAAGCGGAAGTTCATAATCATGTAATTTTTTTCTATTAAGAAAGTATTCTTGATCATTTATAATGAAAACAAATCTGGAGAAGAAAACATGGAAACCTTCTCAATTCAGTGACTGAAATCAGAAAACATTTTCTTTTTACAAGATTTCTATTCACCGTTTAGTAGTGAGCATAGCAATAAAGATAATCCAGTGTTAAGCTATACATTTGCTCCGTTGGCAGATTCACTGACTTTCCTTTTCTAGAGAAAGCACTTTCAAAGTGCTTCTACATCTCTTTCCTCCCTGCCTATCATTTTGGCATTGTGTGAAAACTATTTGTGATGGATCTCTTCACTTCCCCTTCCCAAGGTGTACATGAATGGACAAAAAGCCTTCATTTCTGCGCTCCACCCCAAATCTCCTCCCCCCCCACCCCCAGAACTCAAGGATACATGAGCCCAGGTAAAGTATGTGATCCAGGCAATAGCTGTGTATTTCTCTGATGCTGTAGGCAAATGTTTGCTTTTCATTTTTTAAAAATATCTGTTCATATTTAGGTCGTATATATTGTTTAAGCACTCCTACATTTGTAATAAAATTGTGGGTATAGGTATGTAAGCAATAGGTTGACAAACACAAAATTTAGGATAACGGTTCCCTTAAGTGGGGCAAGAGGAATCCAGGGGATGGGATATGAGAGCACTTACAGGTTGATGGGAGTTATCGGCAATGTTTTAGTTTTGGGCCTGGGCTGATGTGTTATTTTGCTTTAAAAGCAACATGTAGGTCTAGACAATCTTTTGAATGTGTCAAATAATATATCAAAAAGATAACAAAGAATAATTAGATAACAAAGATAATAAAAGATAACAAAGAATAATGATGTCTGCATTGTTTATCAGAGCTTCCTTTCTGAAGGTGACAGCATTGAGCCACCCATACGCTGGCATCTCTTTTATCCAAAGAGAGATGGGTCTATGGTGACTTGTTCTTGGTTTATCATCTCTTCCCTCGGGAGAATGAAGTATTTTGGCTGGTAAGTCAGTTGATAATAGGTTAAAAACCAAGTGGGATATGAAATTTTCACCTTTATTTAGCTCTGTGCACCATTTTCAGACTCCTCTCTCACCTTGTTCTTCTCCCAGTTCCCTATTTATCCTTCTGTTTTGAAAACTCCATCCTCCCTCTCTCACGGTCCTTAATCTCTCCCTCATGTAAACCAGCTTTGAGCTGACAAATTATATTTCCTCTCTTCTTACCTCCCTCCCTTCTTCTTCTTTTTCACTCTTTATTTTACCATGAACATGTGCCATTTATATAATAATAATTAAAATTAAACAAATAAAGTTATCTCTAGGTATCTCTCAAGGAAATGATATAAAAAAGCAGAAAAAAATTATGCATAAAACACATAGGAAAGAAAAAAGAATGCACATACATCTCCAACAACAACAAAAAAGGACATTGTATGAAAGATGGACTATAATGAGAAGTTTTCATACAATAAGAGTCATCAAGAAGGTATCTCTCCAGAGAAATCCAAAACTCTAATTCAAAAAAATGTATGCACCCCTCCATTTATTGCAGCACTATACACAATAGCCAAGACATGGAAACAACCGAAATGCCCATGGTAGACGACTGGATTAAGAAACTGTGGTGCATTTATACAATGGAGTATTACGCAGCCATAAAGAAGAAGGAAATATTACCGTTTGCAACAATATGGATGGACCTAGAGAACATTATGTTAAATGAAATAAGTCAGACAAAGAAAGACAAATACCATATGATCTCACTTATATGTGGAATCTAAAGAAAAGAATAAATGAATGAACTAATCAGAAACAGTCAGAGACATAGAGGGAAAACTGAGGGGTGCTAGATGGGAGGGGGTGGGGATAAGGGGGAAGGTGAGGGGAATAGAAAGCACAGTCAGTAACCACAAGATTGTCACGGGGATATGAAAGTCAATTTGGGGAATGTAATCAATAATGTTGTAAAGATTTTGTAGGGTATCCGATGGACTCTTGTCTCATTAGGGAGACCACCTCAGGGATGATGTAGATGCCTGATCACTGCACTGTACACCTGAAGCTGAAGCTGAATAATAACGAATGTCAACTATAATTATATATATATATATATATATATATATATATATATATATATATATATATATATATGGTTACAAGAAGCGGAGTACAGCATTAGGAATAGAGACAGTGGAAATGTAATGGCTCTGTGTGATGTCAGAGGGATGGTGGATGGGGGAGGGGGGTTATCACTGTGTGAGGGATATAAATGATAAATGTCTAACTATTACATTGTTTTGTGCACCTGAAACGAATAAAAAAAAAAAGAAGGAAGGCAAACATAATGGCTTTTTACATCAATAATAAAATAATCCAAAGCAAGGAATGACTGCAATTTTCAAGGGACAATGAGAGACACAGACAGACATTCTTTAAGTGTATCAGACATGAGAAGAGGTTGAAGAAAAATAGTGTCCATTTATTAGTTGGAGAGGGAAAACTAATAACAGATGACACTAAAAAGACAGAGGTTTTAAATCTTTTCTTTTTCTTTAGTATTTGTCAAAAAGTCAATTGTTGTCTGAAAGGTAGACAATGCAGTATATGGAGTAGGTTGAACCAAAATAAATGGGAAAAGAGAAAGAAACTGACGGAGGGTCGCAGAATTTACTGGATTAATCGCTGAACCATGTATTCCTCAAGGTCTAAGATTGCTTACCCATTCCTACAGCCTGTGCCTTGCAGAACGCCTGGCCTATAGGATGTGTTAGAACTCAATTACAGAATGTGTTCCATGTTTAAGGTTCTGTGCTGGCATTCGGGATACAGTGGGGAATAAGACAAATATAGTCCTTGCCATCATGAAGTTTATAATCTATCAAGTAAGACAGTCCTTAAGCTAATGAATGAGTTAGGCAATTAGTTAATTTTGATACTGCTAATGGTAATGGAGGAATCTATGAGACCTAACAGAAGATGTGACCCAGTCTGGGGGTAAGGGTAGTCGGGGAATGCGTGTCTCATGGCGTGACATTTAAGATTCGAGAAAAAGAAGGTGGGGATAGGAAATGTCTTGGGCAAGAGAAAGAACTTTTGCAAACGCTCTGAGCTAGGAAAGAGTTTGGAATGTTTGAGAATCTGAAAGCAGGCCAGTTTAGCGTGGAGCTGCTTCTGCGAAGTCTGCACGTCCTGAAGTATGACAACAAAGGGACAAGTGAATACAAAGTGAGAATGGTAGGTCCAGTTCATGCAGACCTCAGGATTTGAGACTTTGTCTTAAAACAAATGGGAAGTCACTGCAGAATTTTAAGAGAGAAAGTGACACTATTCAGTTTGCATTTAGCAAGTTGACTTTCACAGCTGTGCAGAAAATGGATTGGAAAAAACCATTTAGGAGGTTAGTTTAGAAGAAACATGATGATAGTTTGATTAAGTGGAGGAAATTAAATTAGAGAGAAGAAGAGGGATTTGAGAGATATTTGGGAAGTAAAATTGATTGGACATGGTGATTGATTGGATATAGGACATTAAACAGGATTTGTGGCTTTCTAAATACTCAAATCCTTAATTCCAGAGGATGGGATAGCTTTTGGCAGCACAGCAGAAAAAGCAGTATTTCCCTTCTCTCCTCAATCCACCTCCCTCTAACCCAACGCCCAGCCCACGAAAGCTCAGTGAGACCAAGTTCTGCCAGGGACAAGTAAAGAACATACCTAAAGAAAACAGAATCAAACAGAGTGATAGTAATAACCAACAAACCTGCATTGATTACGCCTTTCCTAATGTGTCCCTGAAATTTAGTTCTGAAGTTTCTTGTCATTTTTCAGTACATATGAATTCACTGCTTATTTTCGACATGATTTGTTTTTACCCACTTACTTCACGATTTGTCACATTTACTATTAATATTTTCACTAATAGAACTGGACCAAGGGGTCCTTGCTTTGGAGAGCTCTGGCATACTGTCAGCTGCACCCCTTTCCATGGGGTAAGAAGTCCACAGAGCCAAGGGCCCATGGCTCTTTGTGGATCACATTCTGAGTCCCCATGATACCGGAAAGCTCTGTTCAGATAGTCCTTAACTTGTTGGCAGGACCTGCATGGACCTCGACCTAGAGTCTGGCTTCCTGAGAGAGAAGCCGAGCTCAAGTGTGCACCACTAGGCTGGAAAGGTGCAAGGGGCAGCTATGGATGGAGGGTGAGCAGGGATCACGCCAACACTGCATGGTCATGAGACCCTCGATGATACACTACAGAACTCGGGGTGGGAAGGGTTCTGGGCTGAGGCCCAAGGCTCTGAGCAACCCAGTGAGAGCTGTGAATACATTCTTCCATTCTACAAGCACACATTAGAAGCCTGGAAAGTTATTTATTATATCCAAACCTCAGTTTCTCTATAGAGGTTTAATGAGATAATATACCTGGAAACGTCTACCAGAGTGCCTGATATACAAGTATTTAATAAATGTTGCTTATTCTTTCCTTGATTCCTTGAAAGATTTTTTTAGCCTCATGAAAATAGTTATATTATAGCATGTACACAATTATGGTCTAAGTTGCCCCAAAACATAACTGGTGTGTGTATGTGTGTGTGTGTGCACGCGCGCGCGTGCACACGTGTGCATGTATTGGAAAGGTTAAAGACCTGACTATGGAAATTTTGCAGTTGCTAAAAATTGTATTTGAGAAGACTATCTAACGATGTTAAATATGTTTATTATAGTGTATGCAGTCTCTAAAATAGGGTGCTCTGATTTTGGGGGGAGAATAAGTGTCTCTCTGTGCCGTAAAACTTGAACGTACACGTGTAAAGGAAAACAGTCGTTATCTCTGTGTAGTACCACTCTCCTTCTAGTTCCTTGAAAGGCCCATTCTCCCACACCTCTGGGCCTTGGGAAATGTTCTTCCCTGCCTGGAGCATTTCCTCCACCACACTCTGCCTGGCTGACTCTCATTCTCTGGGTTTCTGCCTAAGTGACACTTCCTTTAAGACGCCTCCTGAAGTCCTCAGTCCTGACTGGGGCTTCTCTTGTAAGTGGTCTTGTGGGTCCTGTGGTCCCTCCCTCTTAGTAGTTTTCATATAGTGCTAATTGCCTCTTTACTTGTGTGTATTCTCCACTTGACTCTTCACGGACGTTAGGGTCCATGTTTGCTCATAACAATGACAATGACCATTTCTTGAGGGCTTAATATGTGCTTCACATGCATCAGCTCACTGAATTCATGAAACAATCCCATGAGGAAGCACTGTTATTTGCCCGTTTTACAGGTGAGCATACTGAGGCTCAGACATACAGCGCAATGTACCTAAGTGATAGAGTCGTAGCTCTCGCACCTCGCCCGGTGCCTAGATATGTAATATGTGCTTCGGAAATATTTGTTGAATGAATGAATGAATGTATTAAAATTATGTAGATAAATCTCACTTCTGCAGTTCTCTGAATCTATAATTAAAAAGTGCTGTTAGAATTACGAGTGCCAGCCTGATCAAATGGGTAATATATCAATATGCAGCCAAAAGGGGGAAACATCTTATCTCACTGATTAGTGAACTCACTGTAAAGCTCCCATAAAAATTCAGAGCCACTGCTGTTGGAGATAAAAATCAGCCCCATCCTCTCTCCTCCTCTGAATGTTTCTGTGAGAATCAGTGAAATAGAGGCCACACTTCACTGGCTGAATTAGGCAGAGGGAAAGGCAAGAGGTAAATGCACTCCTGCTTGCCTGAATGGCCCCCCTGTACCTCCAAAATGCCCTGTACCCCTCTTTGCTGAATTTTGAAGACCTGAGCAGAACCCGAGACCCACACTGTGAGAAAGGGCCTGGAATATGAAGAACTAACTTGGGACAAATGTAAGAATCAATTGAGCACTGCAGTGAAAAGAAAAGGAGCAGGCTGCCAAAATCTCAATTTTAAGTTGGGATTCAGCAAACAGAAAAGTAAGTGATAAGAAAAAATTCACTGGGTTTTCCCTAATTCTCTGAGAATCTATGAAATAATATCCTACCCTCAGCTCCTGCTAATATTTGGTCTTTGACTACAGTTCCTGACACAGAGCTCCTAAATCTTGCGGAATTTCCTGCGTGACAGAAGCATCTTTTGTTCTAATGAGGTTACTCTGTTGGGCTTCTGGATGGGGGTTGGTCACCAGAGAGACCAAGCATGGTTAGAAGCTTGAAACTTTCAGCTCCCCCCCCCCCAGACCCCCACCCCCATCTTTGGACAGGGGAGAGGGGCTGTAAATTTCGTTAATAACTAATCATCCCTCTACGATCCCTCCACAAAGATCACAAAAGTACAGTGTTTGGAGAGCTTCTGGGTTGCTGAGCACATCATATGCCAGGAGGGTGGGACCCCCCAACTCTACAGGGACAGCAGCACCTATGCGCTTCTGTACCTCGCCCTGTGTACCTCTTCATCTGGCTGCCCATCTGCATCCTTTTCACATCCTTTAGCATCCAATAAACCAGTACACCTTAGTGTTTCCCTGAGTTCTGTGAGCTGTCCTAGCAAATTACCAAACCTCAGGAGGGACTCATGGGAACGCTGATTTATAGCAGGTTGTTGGTCAGCAGTAGCAAGGACACTCTAGGGCTCACGACTGGCGCCTGAAGTGGGGGCAGTCTTGTGGGACTGAGCCCTCAAGCTGTGGGATCTGATGCTGCTCCAGATAGGTAGTGTCAGAACTACCAACCTGAACTAATTGCAGGACGCCCAGCTAGTGCTGCATAGTTGGTTGGTCTGGGAAAAACCCCACATATCTGGCATTAGGAGTGTTGTGAGTGTGGCAGTAAAAGAAAAAAAACAGTGAGTTTTCCCTAAATAAAGTCTTGGTTCCAGGTACAGTTACTTTTTATCTGGATGCAGGGGAATATCCTAGGAATAACCCCTTCTCTAGAATCCCAGGATTCTGGGAGAAAATATACCATTTCCCTGATGCTAAAACCTAGAGCAGGGTCCCTCAGCCTCAGCACGATTGGTAGGTTGGGCCTGACGATTCTGTTGTGGAGGGCTGTGCTAGGATATTTAGCAGCATCCCTAAGGTAGATGAGACAGAACTCAAATAACTGGCCAATCACAAGAGAACAAGCAGAGGATAAAGTATAGATGGGACAAAAATGCAGGAACAAAATAGAAAAAGTAGCCCAAAAGGACAAAGGTTAAAAGTGAATAGTGGTACTTTTATGTAACAGTGGGGGGCACTTCCCTGTGTGCAACAAAGTCTTAGAGAATCAGGCCAGGGAGAGGGACAGAGAAGGGTCCTGCCTTCACTAGAAATGAATGCGTAGATAGTAGGAAGACTTTTGTCTACATACCATCAGCATCATCAGTCATCGTTTGCTGAGCACCTGTGATGTACTAGACACACAGAAATAACTAAGGCGCCGTCTCATGCTTTGAAGAGCTCAGTCTAATTGGCCAAAGCCAATACGGTCTCTCAGTAGAGTTTCTGAGCCGACTCTGAGGTCCCACCTCTCCTTCCTTCACTGACTCACCCTTTGGGTGTTGGTAGGCAGACACCGAAAGGTGTCACAGGGGGTGCAAGCCCCTGTAGGTTCGAATAGATCCTTTTCCTCCCCAAACTTGCCCTCTTTTACCACCAAAGACTTCCTCTACCAAAAGTATTGGTGCAAATCGTGAAAGTTAAGTGCACATGAGGGGCTTAGAGAAGAGGCTTTATAACCATGCATTGCTGGGCAGGCCACAGAAGCCGAGCTAGTGGAGGGATTTCTGGAAGGGCATTTGGAGAGAAATTGATTCATTCCTTTGCTCAGGGTGGCATCACGCTGGCATCTTCCTGATTACAAAGAGTAGAACTGAGTCTGTGAAGTCAGCCACAGACTTGATCACAGTTTTAACAGGCCAACACCAGGGTCCACCAGCCCCAGAGCAGACATTTTCTCCACAGCCTCTCTGATGAGCTGGGGGTGGGGAGAATTCAGAACACAAAAGTGAAGGTGGTCTCTACCCAGACAGCTCCAGGAAAGCCTGGGGAACATTGTGTTGCCCACAAGTTATTTTGCAGCTGCTTCAATTAAAGAATTAAACTATATCTGAGTAGCAGCAACATCCATGAGAGCCAAATTGGATTTCTCCTTGGAAAACAAGCTACAGACCACATCTTTATTGTGCAGACACTCATTAACAAATATGTAAAAAATACCCGTCAGAGAAAGATGTTTTCCTGCTTTGGAGGGTCGTTTTTTTAAAAAAGCATTTAATTCAATCTGGCACGCATGGCTGAACCTGAAATGGCTACAATGTGTAACTGCTGGGAAAGCATGACCAAAGCAGTTTTGTCTCTCAACCCACCCTCTGCAGGACAAATACATGCAGAACTCAACTGGGGTTAGGAGAAGGGGCTCGCTCCCTTTTCTTTTCCTGAACACTGGAAACGGGCTTTCTATGCTTGAGGCACTTCTAATTTCAGGGTCTTTCCTGAGGAAAAGAAATGCAGGCTGCAAATAACTAGGTTAGTCTCTCCCCTTGCTTCTAAGCAGAACTTAAATTGCTGGGCAGGCCACAACTTATAAACCCTAGGACCATCTACAGAGAGAATTTAAAAATGAATTTTCAGGAATTAGTCCCCCAAAACCTCATATTTCACTTTTTTAAGTGAAAAGTGTGGAATATGCTGTGCTTTTACGGGGTCCGCTAAGGCTGTCTGGACTCCAGAGCCTGCCCCACAAGGCCCGTATTCAAGTGAATCCAGGCCTCCCAGGAGAGTGGGTTTTAGGTGCAAGGTAAGAACCATACTTTATAATGGCATTTAGGATATTTTCATTGCTATCAGGCTTTATGTGATTCTAAAAGAATAATTAACTTTGCAGTCACCAAAATTAAGGGCATGTATATGCCAAAGCCAGCGCATGTGTGTAGAAATATGAATAAGACAAAGAATCAAGCTGGGGAGCGACAGAGAATCTTTGTTCCCCTCATATCTTATAACGGAAGCTGACAGATAACGTTGCTATTTACGAAAAGCAAAGACGTGTATGAGGTGTGCGAGGTACTTCTAGGATGTGAGAACACAGGTCCTGTGGAATGAAGCCCACCTCTACCAGGGAATCTGAAGAGGAGGAGATAGCGGCAGTAGAAAGAAAAGGCAAGAAGAAAGAAAAACACTGTACTCTACCCGGTGCCTTGAGCATAGTTCTTATTATGGTGCCTATTTTTGGTGATACCAAGTGAAGAGGAGGACAAAAATTAACTGGAAACTCACACTGCCCAACTGAGTCATTCCCAACAGAAACTATAGTAGAAGCAAAATTCACCAAGGTGGCTATCGATACAGTGGGACTTTTCGGGACTATGGCTCAGTTTTCCCTGTGGTGCTGCCTATGACCTGGGACTACATGTAGTTCCCTTGGTTGGGCACAGCACAGGACCATCGGAAAAGGTCTGTATTTTCACCCCATCCCTCGTCCTTACTATCCAGGGAGTAATTGAGGGTTAGAGACAAGAACTTTGGTGCAGGAACTTTGCCAATATACATTATTATTCTTAGTAAGTGCAAATGGGAAGCTACAGCACCAACTCAGACACTTTTGATACTTTCATGTGCAACTACCACATATTGGAACTCAATCAGTGCACACCTGAAGAGCTTCCTTTATGAGGTTTTACAGACTTTGCATAAGGAAATATTCGTTGCTGGCGAAGCTGGAAAGAACAACATCCTTGGCACAGAAACCCGGTATGAAATAGAAGAGAGACTCTCTGAAATGTACACAATTTTCAAAATTCCAAGGAAAAGTCCAATTCCAGAAAATTGCCAGCTGCAAAACAGCTTACTGAGCCCTGAATGGAGGCATTATTATAAATGTCATTACGTACTTTGATAATTTTGACATTTGCATAAATCTTGAATTGCACAAATTCTCCACACAAAATAAGCTGGATGAAAAATGTTATCCTAATTTTGCTCTGATCACCATTCCTTAGTTTTAAGTGAGAGTGATTGCTTTAAGTATATAAGTGGAACATTGAAAATGCATTTAAAAATTTCCCTTATGATTAGCAATTAGAGCCTATGTCATATAGGTTCACTACCTCGTCTCTCACTTCCACCTCAGTGAAGTTTTCTAATCAACTAGAATGAAAAATTGGCAGAGCTCCTTTCTATCTTTTCTACCCCCTTAGACAAAGATATAAACAACATTTTCAGATGTTCTGACAGAAACTGGACCAGAAAGTCCAGTAGGTTAGAGGCCTTTTATAATATAATAAGGGAGTTCTTTTGGCAGAGCCAAGGTCTGTCCACCTGCTTTCTTCCAACTACCGAATCCTATCACCCTTTCTCAGTGCCAGGGTCGGCTTATGGGCATGCACCCTGTGCAACTGCCTACGACCCCATGCTCAGAAGGGGCCTGCGCTCAAAAGAGCCCTGCACTTGGCTTAATGCTCTACTGTTGTAACCTTGAAATTCTTAATAATTTTGTTTGTGAACTGCTGTTTTGTACATGAAGTCTAAAGAGACAATGGGGCATACACTGAGCAGAGGAGATACGCACAACACATGTCTGCATGTCTGCAGTTCTTTGCTGTCCTATTAATGTATAGTGTTTGTGATGCCCCACGCACACAAAATTCTGGTATCCATGCTACGTGGGAGTTTGATGAGGCTCAAAGTGAGTGCAAGGTGAGTGCGTGTAAATGGGGAGTGGAGGGGCTGACAGCCTGGAGGCCACACTTTCTGTTCACACCAGAATGTGTTTTGACACAAGAAGAAGGCAATAGCATTCTAAGAAATATAAAAGAACCCTATCATGTCCTTTCTTCCTCATATTACTTCCCAGGATTAGCCAACCACTTTTGCTAAAAATGAAAACAGAATGAAAGGGAAAGATAGGGCGACCAATAGTCCCTTTTTCTTTCAGTCCTTCTTTACTTATCAGTAACCCAGTAACCAGAGAGTGTTGGTAGAATGTGCACATATCAAGAAGTGAAATAGGAAACAGTTGAGTTCATTTTGTGCTGTGTGCCCCTTGTCCTGGTAAGAACAAAATTCATATGCTCATACAAGCTATGAAATACAAATTGTATAATTTTGGTGATTTGCATACAACTTAAATGCTCTGATGTTTGCATTTAAGTTTCACATGCACAATATAAAGATGGAGGGCAAAATTTATGCTAATTATTTAAAGTTTTAATTTTTCTTTACTGAGAACAATATTAATAGCAAGTAAAAAATACCATAAGTCAGGAGAGAGACTGGTAGAAAGGAAAAAAGCTTTACATTTTAGTACCTTTCATGCCACTCTTTTGAAGCTGAGTGCCCACATGTTCATTTTGTATGGGGTCCTGCGAATTATGTAGGTGGCATGACGAGTTCTCACTCATCTCCACCACGCTATGGCACTGCAGTGTTCCCTTCTCCTTGTATATTTCACAGGCATATACTATCAAATAGGGTGGGAGAGACTTGCTGAGAAGACAGACCTAAGGGAGATCCAGAGTAGCTTTTTGACTATAGAAGGAAAAGCCGTAGAAGGAGAAGAAAAGATGGCTGCTGCTAACCAAGGGAAATGAACGATCTTCCTCTGGTGAAAATTGAGTCTGATGGGTGAGACCCACACGTTTCAGAGAAAGCAAAGCAGACCTGTGGGCTACTGTAGTGACCTGTATCTGCCTCTGTGGCCTCCGGAGCTCAGCCAGGCAGGGAGCGACACATGGGGCTGGGCTGGGCTGGGGAGTGTGTGAACTCAGAATGACGAGACTGGTAGAAAGATTCTTCAATATTTTACCTCCATAAAAGAATGCGGGGATTTGGCAGCATGAGGGAAGTAGTGTTGGCAGCTTTTAACACTGACTGTGAATAATGTTTCAACTTAAAATTTTTGATGTAACTCTCCAGTAAGAGCACTTTTACCATAGGTGCAAGCACAGTTCTATGAAGCGTTGTCTAAGATGTAATTTGCCAACATTACACACCCTTCGTCACCCCACAGCCAAGGGACAGGATGATTGCCATCATACCTCAGGCAAAAAGTCTACAGTCTCAGAAGCTCGTGTTTCTGCTATTTCTAGCCTTCTAGTATGGTTAGATGTGGAAAACAGTTAAGTGTGATACTTAAGGACCTGGGGGTTAGGGGAAGGTATAGGAGAAGACTGGGGACAAGGGGGAAAGTCAGCTCTCTGAGTACAGTGATTAGAAGTCAGGTCTAGATGGAATCTTTCTCTTTTACTGTGAGTTGGTGTTGGCACGGGGGATAGAGAAAATTATTGACCATTCTTACAAAGAACACTACAACTGAGGTGTGGCTGTGAAACAGAAATGTGCATAAGTCATATACACGTGTCGTTTCTCTCATAGCATAACAACAATCACATGTATCAGACGTATCAGATCGACTCTGATGTTTCATTTTGATGCCAACATTAAATTAAACTCTATAGTAGGAAGTTTAGCATTCATCCTGGGGAACCAGTCTCATTCCAAAACCGCATTTCCTTGGTTCACATTTCAGTGCCTGTGCTCAGGCAGCCTGGCCATCTGCTCGCTCATGACTTCAAAAGCAAATACGGAGAACACTGTTTCTGAGGGCCCTGGAGGCTAAAATACAGAACGTGGGCATCACTGAGTTTACAGATGACACTAATGGAAAGAAGGGTGGGCTAGGAATTCCAAATGGGAATAAATGTGGGGTAGAGGCCTGGTGAGAAAATCTTGAACATCAAAGTGAATGGTGGTGAAAGACTGCCTTTCTGTGGTCATGACTAGATTAGGATCAGGGCTTACTGGGGTTGGGTAGAAAGTTCTGGGCCCTAGCTCTCTGGAAGAGGACCTAGTGGTCAACTGCACTAATATCAGTTCAAGTCCCTTGTGAAGGTTTTCAGCCAGTCCACCCTTTCTTGGGGAGGGGTGGAAACATGTTTTCAGAACAGCTCAAACCCACTGGGGAGTTTGTACAGTGTTGATGTGATTTAGGATAATACTATCTGAGGGTTGGCATGAAAGGAGGTAAATGTAAAAAAATGGTTCCTCGCTTATCTTTACTTCCTTCCCATCCAGTCCATCCACATGTCCTCTCATTTCTACCTCCTGCTATATCTCTCCTCTGTCCCCTCTGCCCTCTGCAATGCCATCACCTTAGTCTGAGCCATCACAGTTTCTCATCTGGTCTGCCACAGCTTTCTTTCGAGGCCCCCTGCCTCCACTCTTTACAATCCATTTTCCACAGAGCAGTGGAAGTCATCCTCCTAAAACTTAAATCAGCTCCTATCAGTTCCCTGTTAAATACCTTCCCTTCACTGGCTCTCATTGCCCTTAGACTAAAATCCAAACTCCTTCTGGTGACCTGTGCACTCTGCATGATCTGGCTCCTGCGTAGCTCTCGTACGACTCTTCCCCTACCTCACCACACCTACCTTTCTTCTCTGTTCTATGAATCTTGCAGGCCCTGTGCCTTCTAAGGCCCCTGCACAACAGGACTGCCCCCAGCTCTTCTGGAGGCCGCCTCTTTCTCATCTTTCAGGTCTCCACCAGATTATCTCCAAATCTTTAATGTATTTCTCACAATCTGTAGTAATTATCTTATTTATCAGGTTACTTATTATTTGTCTCTCACCTAGATCGACTCTGAGCTTCTCGAGAGCAAGAGGCCACGTCTCTTTCCTCATAGCGATATTCCCAGCTCCTAGCACAAGTGTTAGCGCAAGGCAGGTGCTCAAAAAGTATCCATCGGAAAACTAAACTTGTCTCCCATTACAAGGCTACCGCAGTGTCCGGCATGCTTTAAAACTGGACCTCTGAATCCTATGGTTATTTCTGGGGAAGGTATCTGCAACCACAGAGCTCATGAAGGTAGCTGGGCGGTAAAATCAGCCATATTTCCCAGCTCACAAGTTGCTGATCTGAGGCCCTTCAGGGGTGAGACAGGTGAGGACTGCGCATGGTCAGGCGACCTCTGAACCTCTGCGTCTTCTAGTACAACGATGGTAGCTTTGGCAAAAGCATTTTCTTCTTTTGTGTACTTTCCACCTACATTTTTTATGCCTTGGAGAATGCTTCTAAATTTAGGATCGCCTACATTCTCATTAAGGTGGCTTTAACATCTGCCTTCTAAATCAAGAATGATGGTGAGACAGACAACAATTAAACGGTTCCTCATCCCTGACAGCCTCACAGCAGGCATTCTTCTCCTCAGCCCAGAGTCACTCATCACTCTCCCGCGTTTGTCTTCCCCTAGCCAGCTTGAGTTCATTTGACTGGCTTCGATTCAACACACTTAGGTTTTAAAAGCCGGGTATATGAGATATAATTCTATATACATTCTCTGAGTCATGTCATTTTTATCAAAAAAGCATATGATGCGAGTTTTAGAGGGCATTTCCAGAGGCAGAGCTGGAATTAAAAAAAAAAAAAAAGGTCGGAGAGCAAGAGGATGAACAGTACTTTGATCAACACTCATTCCCCAGGCCACATGGTGATTCCATCAGTAGAGCAAAGTGTGTGCAGATCAAACCATGAGAGCCAGTGTAGGACAGACACCCAATTAGTTATAATAACCTTTGACTGGTAAGTGAAAGGAGAGAACTATGGAAACGTGGACACCCAGAAGGAATTTGGGGACCAAACCATTCTGAGTTTCCCATCTGATGTGTCGGCTGGAAGTGTAGTCCCTTTAAGCGAGGTGCTGTGCATTCATTAGAACTCAGGAGCCAAGTGATTGGGAAGAAACAGCCCCAAATGAGATTTACAGTTACTGCAAATGAAAAAGGAAGGCTGTATATTTTTAAGAGAAAAAGCCATATAAATCTGACAGCTCCACCCCACTCACAGCAATTCCCAATCATCTCTAGCCAGACCACTCTATTTTCCTGACAGAGAATTGCACAGTGGGAAGACATCGTGAAAAATCGGTGGTAACAACCGCAGACCACTTACGGTACACCCTGGGCTCAGTTATGATGTCTTTGGGCCCATTCAGGGCAAGGTAGGTCACCTTCCATTTTACACACACACACACATACCAAATCCTTACTCAACCAACACATATACAGCAATAACCTCATATGCACAAGATGAATTATGCAGTAGATGCTTTGTTTCTCACCTTAAATTGCATTAAACTTTTCTGTCTGCTTTGAAACTTCTGAGTTATTGGTCTTAATAATACTACTATCCAGTTACTGCTTTTGTTTTTGTTGTGTTAAAAGAGACTAACAGGGATGAAAACAGAGTTTTTAAAAATTTTCCAGCTAAATCAGCAATATATTGATTGATAGTGATAGCTATCAACATTCACTATGCACTTACTCTTGACTCAGTAATTTTGTTGCTAGGTGTTTTTACTACAGACTTACAATAATACACAAAGACATCCGTAACCACTCATCTTCTTCATTTTTGTATCCACACCACCAATGTAGCTGGAGAAAACCACACCATCAGGCAAAAAGCTTTCACTTCTAAACATGATCCTATACTTCAAATGTGCTCTCAACGCGACCAGTAACCCTCTTATGTTTCTCTAGTTTCCTCATCAAGCTTGCTCTTCTATTCTCTGAGACAACTATTTTGCACATTTCTTTTCTGCTCAAATCCTCTTCTCCATTCACTTCCCTTCCTCTCAGCCACTTTGCCTTATGCTTCAAGCAATACAAGAAGCCATGATGTGGGAGCTCCTTTTCTTCCCGTCACCCAACCTATTCATGGTTGACTCTGTGCCCTACTCTTCCTGTAGAAGTCGGAAATGCTGTATCCCCCAGAGAAGGTTAGTCCCTGTCTGTCATCTCTCATCCTGTTTCTCTCCTGCATCATCAAACCTCATCTTGTCACCTGGCTTTAGGTATATTGACAAATTTATATCTTCAGTCCAAACATCTCCTTTGAGCTCCAGACTTTTGATTAATCTGCATACTTGATACTCCACTTGGATGTCTTCCAAGCATCTCAATATGTTCAAAGTGGACCCTTGATTTATCCTTCCCTCACAAACTTATTCTTCCCCTAGTCTTCCTCATGCAGGGAGTGGCTCTACCACTCATTAGCTGTCCAGGTTTCTCTTCTTCAGTCCCCACATTCACATCTGTTGTATCTTTTCAATATGTTTTGAATTTGTCTGTCTCTATAGCCACAAGCCTGGCCCAAACCATCCATCATCATCTTGCCTGCACTACTGAAACAGTTTCCTACCTGGCCTCATCCATATCTCATTACAATCTGTTCTGAGCCTTTTATATGTCTGTATCTATATCTGTATCTCTATTTCTATCTCTACCTCTCTATACCTATACCTAAATGTATACCTATACCTACACCTATATCTGTATATCTTTATCTATATATCTCTATCTCTATATATTTATATCACATTAGTTCCCCAAATAACATTCTCCAGCAGCTTCCAATAATACTTCAGATAAAACCCAAATTTCTTAACATGTCTTACAAGATACTTTATGATGGGTCTCTGCCTACTTCTCCAATGTTATTTCATGCCACTGTCTCTCATTCATCACCTGTTACCTACATTGGCTTCTTTTCAATTTCTTGAAAATACCAACTTCCTTTCCATCTAAGGCTTTGCAGTGCTTTTCCCTATGCCTGGAATGTTCTACTATCTCTGAGTCCCAATTTAAATGTCAGCTTCTCAAAAAGTCCTTCCCTGGCTCTACTGTTAGGTAAGTGTTCCCAGCTAACTCTACATTAGCATATTTTATTTCCCTCATAGCATTTATCACAATTTGTAATTATATATTTACTTCCTCATTTGTTCTCTACGTATTTGCTACCGTGTTTCCCCCAGAATAAGACCTAACCAGAAAATAAGCTCTAGCATGATTTTTCAGGATGACATCCTCTGAACATAAGCCCCAATGCGTCTTTAAGAGCAAAAATTAATATAAGATGTGGTTTTATTTTCGGGAAAACACGGTACTAGATCTCAAGCTCCACAAAGCAAAGGGTATTATTCAGATATGCATACCTAGCCCTTCCCACAGTATGTCACATATGGAGAGATCAATAAATATTGATGAATATTTGAGTAAATACCAGAATGCTAGTTATAGCATTGTTATAATAGCAAACTATGTAAACAACTTAAACGGCTGTTAATAAAGTGAAAGGTTATATAAATGATGGCGTATCCTTAGACTATTAATAGGTAGAACAGTTTGCACAGAGATAGAAAGCTGTCCAAGATATAAGTGAAAAAAGAAAACTGCAGGACATGGTATTTAAAAAGGTATATGCCACACATAAATATATTATTGCACATGCACGTGAAGTTTATGAAATTAACATGAAAAAGTCTTATATGAGAAGCTGATGTTCTTGTTCAGAGGGAATCCTTTATGTCCTCCCATATAGCTTGAATTTCTTACCAGAATTATGTGTTACTTTTATAATTCAAAAAAACCTTTTAAAATTAAAATACAAATGTATATTAATTAACAAAAACTTAGCCAAGTATTATGTTCCTGCTCCGAGGGCTACTAGGCTCCCGCTTGCCAGACACTATCAGGGTAGAGGATGCAGGGGTAAGTAACCATTTTCATTAATTCATGGAGATCTGGTGTGCTTTGTTCCAAAAACATAACTCAAGGTGACTACAAATAACTGTGTTTAATGTGACAGTTAGCAAACGTGGACTTGTAACCAGATCAGGGAGGTCTGCATGTAGCTAGACAGGAACTAGGGGGTCACAGAAGACTTTGAGTTAAAAAGTTCAATCTGGGCAGCTAGGAAGATTAATCTACCAGAGTCAATGTAACCTCTTCATAACATTTTGATTTAAAACCCACAAACCAGGTAACACTCCTGCTGCTCCTCTGCTGGCAGTAAGAAGACGGAGTTGCCTTTGCTTCTGAAGTGCTTAGACGATCAGTCATCCCTGATTCCTCTGGCTCAGAGCTCCTTGAGCCTCACCAACTGCCAGGGCTTCATCTGATTTAAAAAACCTGCAGACCACGTTGGTGCCCACTGGCTCCTGTGGGCTGCTTCACTTGTACTTACAGACAGATACAGGGGAGGGGTGTGTGTACGTGATAGGGGCAGGTGTTTGCTCTCTCCTGGTCAAAGGTGCTCAGCCCAGCCAGACTTACCTCAGCTCACTTGTGTGTTCCATTCCTCACTTGGAGGCCTTTCAATCCTCTAGCAGTTGTCAAACTTTAGCGTGCATAAAGAACCACCTGGAGGGCTTGTGATAACCCAGATTCCTGGGCCTCAGCCCCAGAGATTTTGATTCAGTGAGACTGGCGTGGGCCTGAGAATGTGCGTTTCTGACAAGTCCCCAAGTGATGCTGGTGATCTGAGGACTCTATGCTGAGAATGACCACGTCAGTGGAGTACCCCAAGCCCCCTTTCTCCAGGCACAGGGGACCTGAGGCACAGGCCGTGAGGTCATACAGGAGAGCACCAACTGTGTTGTTGGCGCTCGGTCCACAGCCTTGATTTCGCTGCTTGACAAGCTCCCAGCAATCTCTGCTGTAGAGATTCTTCCTAGAGATTCTGATTTTAGCCTATCATTTTACCTTTTAGAGGGTGGAATAATAGCCTTCTCTCTCTCTGGGATTCAGAGAACAGACTGCAGACCCTGGCCAAGCTTCCCTTTGTCTATTTTGACCTGTATTGCTTCTGGCCTTACTGATTTTCAAGGACAAGGGCTGACGTAGTTCTTTCTCTTTCATGAGTCCGAATCCATTTCCATTTCTGCAAGGGCTTTGGTCTTACTCTGATCCCTTGGTGCCTGGATATTCACTGAGGACCTAGGTACGTCGATACTCACTATGCCCCTTCGTGGAGCCTCAGTATTCTCAGTGGTAGAGACCGGATGGTCACTAAGGTCCCCTCTAATTCCCATGTCCTGTGAGTCTGTAGATCTCTCCCAGTACCCCTCTGTCAGTGGATGTTTGGCCGTGACTGCTACAAAGCCGGATGCATTCAGGAGCAGTGTAGGCAACAGAGATTTCAGCCAGTGGGCTAGGTTGCAAAGGAAGCAGCTGTGATGTCAAGAAGCATTGCCATAATTTGAGGCTTAAACAGCGTAAAGTAGAATTTTATAGAAGAAGGTAGGTTTGGGGAGGTATTTATGGGAGTCACAATGGGACATTTTGAAGATATAATAATGCCTTAATACAAAATTTCCTGGCTTTCTTTTGAGTCACTGGAACACAGTGTTTATGTTTCGTAATGTTAATCACATGCAATTCTTCTAAATCTGGGGTCTAATGGATGCAAAAATTGGTCCAAACGTCAATTTTAAACATATGTTTTCTATATTGAATAGACCTGTATGGTTCCAAACACCAGTTAACTCTGTGATGAAATTAGGATCTGAGTTTTCAGAGGTGGTTCTGATTGGTATTCAAGATGGGGAGAAATCCTTAGATCACTCCAGCCATGGGGTCAGCAGAGGAATTGGAAAGATACTTCCTGAAGCAAAGCATGAAGGCCTGGGAAAGCTCAGTGAACACGACTCACTCTGAGGAATGGAGGGAATTAGGAAGCTGTCCGGCAGACTTTGGTAGGATCTGGAAATTTCTAAATTGGACAGAACAATGAAAGCCAATGTGAGAAGTCTTTCATGGGGACTTTAAATGCAGATGGAGAACATACTGATTTTGTTGGTCATTAATAGTTAGTTTGAATTTCAAAATGACCATTTTCATTTTTTTCTAATGATGTGAAATAGTTTCACTTGGTCCTCAGGGAGCAATTAACCAGAGTTTTCGTTGGTGTCCAACAACTGTGCTTGTTGTTTTGTCTGAAGAAAAGGAGGCTTGGAGATGACGTAGTTTTTTCAGGACAAGAAGAAATTTATAGCTTAAAAAGTAACAGAAATGGGGGTTAGACATAAGGCTTTAAATGCCAGGACATCACCATCAGAAGA
Organism: Rhinolophus sinicus; assembly: GCF_036562045.2. NCBI lineage: Eukaryota > Metazoa > Chordata > Mammalia > Chiroptera > Rhinolophidae > Rhinolophus > Rhinolophus sinicus. The sequence continues at coordinate 25,137,681 of NC_133757.1, read as the reverse complement.
ACTGGCAAAAACCACAATACTGAGGAAAGGGTGGCATCTGAAGGTCTGACAACGGCCACCTGTTTTGTCCTACTGAGAGACTGAGGACAATTTGATTTTTAAAGCTGGACACCAGCTTGGTCATGGGGTGCTTCAAATAGCACAGCCTAACTCACAACCATTTGGATATTTAAATCGTATTGCCTTTTAAGCCAGTAAAAGTCATGGAAGAAATCCACTTCATAACCTGGCGTATTTTTTCACCCCACGTGAAATTTCTCAGTTAAATTATCCACTCTATTCATTAGTCTTGGTTCAAAATAACAGTTTGCTACTTCAGAAAACCCAAGCCACCACTAAAGGATAAAAATTAGCTGTAGATATCAAAGACTGTGCCCTAAACTCAGAAAGCAATTCCTAAAGAGCTGTTTCAGAGGTATTTTGAGAAAAGGTAGTATCAGTTAAAGAACTGTAGAGCCTTGTGAACGGACTGTTTTTGAAGAGAACTCCCTTCATTTGGGTATATAACTTCTGAAAGTTTTGATGAAAAGTTAGCGTGTTATCTCCTAAGCTTGCTTCATGTGTGAGGTAGTTCCTTGCCCCCCACACATTAGATGTTAGGAGTAAAAGTGTAAGGGTTCATTGAAAGGGTTCGATTTGGTGGGGTATCCATAGAAAACAACTTTACACTTCTTCTGCCTTTCAAGCCCACTTTCCTTGAATGTCATCTCAAAGCTGATTTCTTAGCTTTTAGATATCAATTTCCAGGTATTGAAAAGCCCAGTCCAATCTTATATCAAAACTTCAGTTTTTCATCAAATTCCATTCATATCTTGACCAGTTTAGGCTTGATATTTGAATCAGAAAACTACTGAAGGAAGGGGATACATATTTTTGTTTGTTTGCTTGTTTGTTTTTTATTTAATCTTCTTCTCCACCAGTTCCTGAAGGTGTAGAAAGAAAGAAGGGAGGCATATGGGGGCAAAACTGCCTCATTGACTGGTATTATTGTCATCTGGCTTTGGTTCACCCTCTGAGGGAGATGCCTAAACCATGGACCCTTCTCTTGCGGGACACGTCTTTATACATTTCTATGGATGTGTCTTTGTTTCTGCAGCTCACATACGTGACAGCAGGATACTCCTAGAATAGATACTCCTAGAATAGTAACGATGTCAGAGAAGGAGCACTACACTTTTAAATCAGTGCCCTACAGGTATTGACAATTTTAATAAAAGGTGATGTAACTATGTGTTGGTTGGAAATATATTTCTTTGGTGCTTGAAATTAAGGCCATTTTTTTACACTGGGTTAACATGAATTAAGACTTACTTTTATCCTGCTACATAATTTGTTTGGGGAAATCGCCAAGAAATAATTCAATATTACGAAACATGCAACACAGAAGGTAGGGCTTTACCCAGGCTGTGGTTCCTAAGCTCTGAGTTTTAAGCACAGGTAAATTTGTAAAACAATTTGGGGTAGAGCAGAAGAACCTTCTCCTGTACCTTCTGCTGGGCTGATACAATGCTCCTCACATACAAACACAATCTTCTCTTTCATCAACCTCCCAGCCTCTCTCATATGTAGACAGGAAATGGGCAATAGATCACATTTGGTTTGGGTCCAGAATGATTTGGGAAGTCCTGCCCAAATGGTCTAGCTCTAACCTCTTTAGACGTGTGGCACTTTATACCCACTGACCTCAGCTCTGCGGCCTCAGTTGAAATGGACAAAGAAAAGTCCAATTTGTTACACAAGCAAAGGTTCAGTGAGAATTGGAGCCAAAGCAGAGCTAAAAGGATATTCTCTGTTTATCATTAGGAAAACCATTTCATATATAACTATTTCTTTATTGCTTTATCTTGGTTGGTGGAGAACCCAAATAAAACTGCTAAAGAAGCAAGTCTGTGGAAATCATTGAGGTGATGCTGGAAAGAGAGAGTGCTTCTGATGTGAGCAGTAATATTGATGTCCTTCCTACTGAGCTAGTAAGGCAGAGTTACATGGAGATGGATCTGGTTACCAGAGAGGGAGAAGAGAGGGAAAGGTCAGGGTTGGTGGTGAGCAATCAGGAAGCGAGGTCAAGCATGTAAGAGGCAAGGGTCAGGTTGGCTAAGCCAAGGCCAAGAACAAAAGAGGTCTGAGTCAGGTAGGGCAAGAGGATTATTACTCTGAATCAATACATGAGTGCTGATTATTAGCTCATTATGAGGGCGGAGAATATCAAAGGCTTTACGTGCCTGCAAACATATTCAGTCTCTCATGCACGCACACTCATGGGCCACACTGCTTCTTGGGTCCTTACTCACCAGGTACTGTGACAGGGAATGGGATTCCAGCAATGAACACAGTAGAGTTTACCCAGAGGTGAGAACAAAAGAAACCACATTCAAGGAACTAAAAGAAATTCAATTTGGCTGGAGCACAGAGTGCAGGAAGAAGTGGCAGGAGATTGGGCTGGAGATGTCGGTAGAGACCAAATCATGCATTCTGTGAACCTTTTTAATGAATCTGAATTTTATTCTAGAGGCAGTGAATTAAAGGGCTTTAAGCAGATGTTAACAGGCATCGTGTTCTAGAAAATCACTTTGGCTGTATAGTATAGAATAGAGTGAAGAGAGGCATGGCAGAAGGGCAGAGACAAATTAAGGAGATGGGGAATGAGGTGAAGGGATAAGTCAAGGCTTCTAGCTCAGGCAACTGGGTGGATGGTGCCATTCATTTAGGGCACAGGAGGACTTTCATACAGCAAGGGAGTGGACGGGTAGGGAAATCTAGATGTAGAGTTTATGTTTATACATGCCCATCAGATATATCCAGTAGGAAGATCAAAGTCAGGAGAGAGAAATTGGCTAGATGTATGCCCATGAACACATGGCCAATGAACACATGATAATTGCAGCTTTATGAGTGGAAAAACTTACATAGGGTGTATGTAGAATAAGAAAAGAAGCAATGCTAGGACAGAACCCTAAAGAATATTGATGGTTATAGGATGGGTAGAGGAAGAAGAGCTTGCAAAGGGATATGAAGTATAGCCAGAGAGGAAGCCAGAAAGTCAGGAAAGAATGGTGTCTCAAAGTCAAGCATCTATCAGCTTCCTCCTCCACTGGGCTTTCTTCATCTTCTTGTGGTCCTGACAGTTACAAACCTTCCTGAAACCTGGTTTACCCTATCTTATTAGTACATTTGGTAATGTATTTATTACTATTTTACATTAGTTTCTTGGGGCAGCGGGAAGTGAACAAGGCAGGCTATTTATTCTCTAGGTCTCTGCAATGTCGCACAGTATACCTCATTAAGAAGGCCAAGGTCAATTGTTCTGAACTGGAATCATCTGGGGAGTTTTAAACAGTACTGATAAATGGGTCCTACCCCTAAACCCCCCAAAAGTCTGATTTAATTCGTCGAGAATGTTGCCTAAGAATTGGAATTTTTAAAAGCTCCCTAGGTGATCCTAAATGTACAGCCAAGGTTGAGAACAATTGCCCTTAATTAAGATGGCTTCTGATCTTGCTTCAGTGTTTCCTAAAAAAGGATATACATTCATCTCTAGAGAACTGCTTCATTTAGCTTAATGGAAGAAGTGAAAAGTTTGAGCAGGCTCTTGAGGAATGCAAGTGAATGGAGTGAGCATGCCCATTTGTGAGGATAGTGAAGAGACTGGTGGGGCCGCAGCAGATGGTTTCTTATGTATTGTCAAGTACTTTGATACATCTTGTATAAATTGTCCATAGGTGGCCAGCAACTAGGCTGATTTCTATAGTAGCACTAAATAGAGAACCAGAATACCCATTCTCCGGAATTACTGACCCACTGCATGGGAAAAGCAATAGATGGGTGCTTCATATCAGGCTCAGGAAAGTGGCGAAGAGGTTGAAATCTGTTTTGGGCCCTCTCTTGTCAAAGCATTTTTATCAAGAAATCAACTCCACAATATTTAACCATCTGGTAACTGTAAGGCATGATGTTTCCTCTTCCTTAAAAGGCATGTTAAGAAAGCTGTTTGTGATCCTATTTTAAACATTTTACTCATATTTTTAGAAGAGTGTGGATGGCATTCTACTTCAGCAGTTTTCCCATCTACCTCTTTCTTGCCACCTCTTCTATCTCTTTTCTTTGTTCCTAGCTCTCTCTGTCCCCACAACCCCCTTCTTAACCCTTTCCCTCCACTTCCTTCTCTTTTTTTCTTTGTTTCCCACACAGCTGCCTCTTTCAGTTTCTTGGCAATCTTCCCTAAGCTCTTTATTCTTTTTTAACAGCCATATTCATTCCTGGTTTTACCCAATGTTAAGCCACCATTCTTAGTTCTGTCTTCCACAATGCTCCCGGAACCTTTGCACAGATATGGGAGATAGGCGATATGGGAGAAAAGCCCTTGAGTGGATAAGTATGAAACCTGGATTTCAGGCTCTGCCCTGACAGTTGCATTACCCGGCACACTTATCATCACTTAAACACTGACGAGCCTTGGTGTCCTCATCTGAAAATAAAGTTGGTGTGGCTCAGTGGTTCTCAACCCTGACTGCATAGGGTGGAATAATCTGGAAAGCTTTTCTAAAAATTCCAATGTCAGAGTCCTATATCTTTAATATTCTGTGTGATGAAATGGGAAGCACACATAAAGCCTTTCTACTGCATACCAAATTACATCAGTTATCTCAAGGAGAAGCAGTCATGTGATTGAATTGTGAGCCAAACTAAATGTTTTCTTCACGGAACATAATTTTTGCTTGAATGACTGATTAACAGACAATCTATGATTATTCAGACTTGGATATTTTAGCAGACATTTTCTCCAAAATGAATGAAGTGAGTCTGTCACTTCAAAGAAAATGACAGTATTTGTTGCCAATAATAAAACTTCAACTTTCAAGTGAAAAGTAGAATTTTGGAAAACTTGGATCTACCTCTGTGACCAGGTTCCCAATAATTAATGACTTTCTGATGCGATTGGTAGTAATATTAACAGAGCGTTGTTGTTTTTTTATATTGTATGATGAAATTCTGTAACTTTTGGAAGATTCACATAGCTCAGTGAACCAGTATTTTCTAAATGACCAAAAAATGGTGTTACAAAATCATACATGAGTAAAATGTGTATTCAAATTACAAGACATATCAATGGATTTTAATGTAACAGAGTATGAAAAATTCATGAGTAGAGTGTTAAATTCAACATTGCAACTAACCTTTGAAAAATCACAACTGATTGAGTGTTGGTGTAGTATCAAACAGGAATGCCTGAGTTATCTGAAAAGGCTATTAAATACCTCTGCATTTTCCAACTACATGTCTTTGTAAGTATAGGTTTTCTTCATATAGCTAAACCCAAATAATATATTGCAACAAATTGAATGCAGAAGCACATGAAAATTCACCTATCTTCTGTTAACTAGACATGAAAGAGATTTGAAAAACTGTAAAATAATGCCACTCTTCTCATTAATTACTTTCTTGTTTTGTAAAATAGAGCTATTTTTCACAAGATAGGTTATTTATATTAACATACAATGGGATTTATTGTTACTTTTGAATGAATTAATATAAAAATGTATTTAAAAAATTTAAATTTCTATAGGGTAAATCTTGATAGAGACAATCCACATATCTTTGGGTTTTCAATAATTTTTAAGAGTGTACAGGGGATCTGAGACCAAAAATTTGAGACGCATTGGTCTAATATGACAAGCTGCTGGAGGACAGGGAATGTGTCTATTTTACTTCACGTCATACTCTCCCTATGGGCCTACTACAGTATTATGTATAAGCTTTATGAGAGAGTGGAAAAAGAACTGAAGAGCCCATCAGGCAATTCATTCATTCTTTGAGTCAACAAATGTTTACTGTTCTAGGCCCTGGAAATATAATAGCGAAGAAAACAGATGAAAATCCCTTTCTTGTGGAAATTTCATTCTGAGGGTTCTGAGTTCTACTTCTAATCCTGTCCCTAACTCATTGAGCAACTTGGATAAATCATTTGGTCTTCCTGGGGCTTAGTTTTCCCCTATGTGAAATAGAGAATTTGGAAAGAGTGATGCTTAAAAGCCTACTGAATCTATGATTCCATAACTGACTGTGCTTCTCAAGGTGACCATACTGATTCGCCTGAAATGCTGTCCCTCATTGTCATCTAGCTAACACAACATCATAAGTTCTCATTATAAATGCCATTTCTTCAAGGAGATTTTTCCTGACACTCAGGTTGGTACCCCTTATAATACCTGGTTGGACTCTACTCTTTTCTTTTTAGGACACTGTTCAGTGTCTGTCTTACATACTGGACTGTGAGCTCCCTGAAGGTAGAATTGTTTCTGCCTTTTCACCATATGCATGGAACACAGCAGGTGCCCAATGGATATTTGTAGAGATACTACTCTATTTATAATTTTACCTTTTTCTCTAATACTTCCTAACCACATTATTTGCTTTAAACAAAATCCTTAGCATTTATCTCTACGTAACATACTATTTATCTTACATAGTTATCTTTTTTATTATCACTGGTGGGGTGGGGGTCTATAATAATGAAAATTCCATGAGAGCTAGAATAATGTCTTTTGTTCCCTACGTATCTCCAGTAACTAAAAGAGTACATGGAACATACGAAGAAGTCAATAATTTTTGTTGTTGTTGAATAAATGGTGCTTGAATAAGCCATCAATAGTAGGATACACACATGGAACAACTTTATTAGCGGTGAGGTTGGATTTGGACTAATTTGTACATATGATTTCATCTAGTTTCTCTTATGCCTAAAAATATACATTTGTATGAATTTTGAACAAGGTCATGAGCAAGGTCTGTGACCTGGACATGATGCAACATAAACTGATCCATGTGGTAAAGGGCTTGTCACCTTGACCATCGTTGGACCATGAAGACGTAGTGGGCCAAATGCAATAATGGTTGGCTTGACCATTCACTAAAACCATTTACAAGTGTGTCTTAAACACATTTTTGAGGAAATGAAGCACATATGAAAAAAGCAAAAGAATCATTAAAAAAATAATAATAAGCTGCATGAACAGAGAACAGAGTCCACAGGATTCTGGAGCAATAAAACCACAGGCATGAAACATAAACTCCTTCAAAAGCACACAAATAACCTAAATAGATAATGTTTGCTCTCTGAAAATATAGTTTGCAAGACTGAGGGAAAGATAAACAGCAAGAAAATTAAATAAGCAAAAGCAACTAAATCATAGCACTTTAAGACTTATAATCCAGTTAGGAAACAACAAGTTTGAAATGCATAGCCATTTCAAATGCATCCACCAAGATATAATTGGATCTAGATGTAAAAAGGAAATATAAGGATAATTAAATTTAAGGTTGTGTAGACTTAAGAACTACAATATAAACTGTATCAAATTATAAAGGAGAAGCAAAAACAATGTGAAGAAGAGAAATAGCTCTCCTTTTAGGAATAATCTTTATTTAGGACTCAGATGACTCATTCGATAGAGAATTTTTAAATTAATTACCTTTATGTAATTAAAAATACAGGGTTTTAATGTAATAATTTAGTGTGGAATAAATGTTTAGAATCATTGTAGTTGGAAAAACAGTTTTGTACTTTCCAATTATAATTAAAAAGGCTTTAAACATTAGGCCATCCTCATTGTGCTACGTCACGGTTTAATTTTTGAAATTTAATTTTTTTCAAAGTTGAAATGTACTCCTCTGAAATGTGCTGTATATAGGAAATTCTGAACCATACAGAAGCTTTGTATTTAATGAAACATTGCAATTGTCTCCATAAATTACTTAAAGAAAAGTAAAGTGAGGATATTAAAACTGACTTGCCCACAGTCAAGAATTCATTTAAATTCGGAATTATTTGAACTAGACATAACTTCCAAGAAGTTGAGTAAGATGTCTTTCTCTCACACAATAATTCAATTTAAAGACTTATTATGCACTTATGAGATTTTAGGCACTGGAAACACAGATATTGACAACACATAGTCCCTGCCTTCCAAGCTGACGGTCTCACGGGGGGACAAAAAAATGCCCACAAATAACTATAATATAATGAAAGTTATAAATTTCAGAAGAAGACAAAACATTAAGGCCACAGAGAAGATGTATTACATCTAATAACTCTTATAAAACTTTGGCCATAATCTTGCTTCTCTGATGACTTAAGTGAATGGTGTCAACAAAAAATACCTTGTTGACAATGGTGGACAAATTCCCTTCCCCTCTATCTTCCTGTATGATGTCAGGGATTCTGGAGATGGATAGTTAATATTTTTAACCTTCAGGTGAGAGGGTACATACAGAGCTCCTGTGAACACTGACATAGGCATTCCATTTGTAGGTCTCCTGTTTCGCACACTGAAAAGCTGAAATGTTAGGCCCATTCCCCTGACCCTTAATTCTATAATCCAGTAGTTAAGCATCTGGATCCATCTGGGAGGGTCAAGAAAAATAAGCACAAAATTAATCTTACAGAGATCTTTCCATTTCTCTTACCGTGGCAGGTAAGAAGGATATGGGTCTTTTGATTAATCTCTTACTAGATCTCTATTCCCAAATCATTCCTGTTTCAGTAGAGCCCCCAACCTCACCTTCTTTTGCCCACTTGCAGTGGATGATTCTATTTTACTGCAAAGTTTTAGGCCACCTGACACAGAGTTTAGATTCTAGCAATCTGAAAATCTTCGTAATCTTATAGTGTGTTGGTTTAGAGTGGAGATTTTGGAATCAAGTTCACTTCAAATTAGATCTTGCTTATGCAACTCACTGGCTTTGAGACTTCAGACAGCTGTTTAAAACTCTGAGTCTCATTGTTTTCATTTGTAAAATGAGAAAAATAATAGTACTTACTTTAGAGAATTTTGGTAAGATTAAATTAAACACTTATAAACTACTTAGAATAGTTCCTGATACTTAGCAAAAGACCAAAATAACAATGTTGTTGTTCATTTTCTTCTTATTATCCCTCCTGTGCAGAGAATGAAGTGTCTTACTTGTTAAGGACCCCCTTTTCTCTGGCTTCCTTCGGAAGTAGACTCCGCTAATTATCTGCATCTTGCATCTTAACTTATTTCCATTAAGTCTATGCCCTTACTACTTCAAAATTCGATTTAAAAAATCTATTTCCTCATTCTTGCTGGAGGACTGTGGCGCTCTCTCACAGCACAATCTTGAAAAAATATCTGCAACTCCTGCTTTCTTTTAAAATCACCTACCCACAAGTTTCCTTCTAATCAACCTGATACAAGTGTTCTTTCTTGTCACCAGTGAGCTCATTACCGAATGTGAGGGTCTTACTTAGTCCTTATTCTTCTTCACCTCTACATTGTACACTGATAGTTTAACACTGACCAACAACCTCCTTCTTGCAACTCTCTTTGCCTTCTGTGACGCTCCACAGTTTGAGTCTTTCTAACTCAGACTGGACCTTCTCTCTCTCTCTCTCTTAGATGCGGGGTTTTCTCATTGTCCTTAGCTGGCATCTGATAGAGCTCTTCCTCAGCAATACCATCTACCCCCACAGCTCAGGTCTGCATCTGACTCCCAAATCAATATCTGAGGCCCAATATCTGCCCAAAGCTATACACTAGTGTTTCCAACTGAGTACAAGATATTTGTACCTGCATTTCTCGCAGCACTTAAAAACTCAACTTGTCCAAGTTTAAATATTTCCCTTCCAAAGGAAATATTCTTATTTGACTTCCTTATCCTGTTGGGGATTGTTAGACTAAATGTTTTTGTCCCCCTCAAATTAATACGGCAAAGCCCTAACCCCCATTCCCCTCCCCTCCCCAAAATGATGGTATTTTAAGGTGGGGCCCTTGGGAGGTAATTGGGTTTAGATGACATCACAAGGGTGGGGGTCCCATGAGGGGATTAGTGTCCTTATAAGAAGAGGAAGAGAGACCAGAGCTCTCTCTGTCTCCACCATGTGAGGACACAGTTACAAGACAGCCATCTACGAACCGGGAAGAGGGCTCTCACCAGGAACCAAATCTGCTGGCACTGTGATCTTGGGCTTCCCAGCCTCCAGAACTGTGAGAAATAAACTTCTGTTGCTTAAGCCACCCAGTCTTTACGGTACTTTGTTATAGCAGCCCTAGCAAACTAAGCCAGTGATTTTTCCTGTCTTTTAAAACCTTCCTTATCTCTCGGCTTCCAACGCCACTCAGCTGACAAGTACTGTAGATTGAAGTCCTGTAGATCTGCAGTGTCTCATGCCCATCTTCTCTAGTTCTGCCACTTACTAGCTGTGTGACCTTAGGAAAGTTACTTGACCTCTTTGTATAATTGTGAAGATGATCACCGTATCATGATAATAATCCTTATTATCATGGGCTTTTTATGACATTTAAATAAAACACTTAGAATGCTGCCAGGCACATGATAGGTACATAAGTGTTAAATAAATGAATGAAATAAAGTTAAATAAATGAACGAAAGTGTTAAATAAGTGACTAAAATTAAGTTGATATAAAGGTCTGCATTTAAGGGGAGAAATTCTGTCAGGGGATGAAGATTTATGAGTCAGGATCCTAGAGGGGGTGACTGCAGTGATGTGAATGATCAAAGAAAGTATGTAGTATATAAAAAACAGAAGGACCCCTGCTTGGTGGGCTCTTTCTCTTATTTCAATCTGTCAGAATTCTTCAATGACCACATTTCATCAATTCTAGATGATTTTTCCCACATTTTTAACATCTCTAGAAAACGGATGCCTCTTACAACCAAAGCATGTCATAGCTTAAGTATCTGAGTTATTTTGTTCATAGTGGTGCATAAAATAAAGGTGTGTCTTTCCACTGACAGCATCTTAGACTTGATGAGATAGAAGTGTGATGCTCTTCTTTGAACTTTCAACACACCCGAGATGAACTTCCCTTGTAACACTTATTTTAGTCTGCCTATATTAGTGATGTCTGTCAACTACTAGACTGCAAGGTCCCCAGGAGTCAAGAAAGCCCCTGATTCTCCTCTTTGTTTCTCTAAGGACACACTAAACAGTCTGTGTCCTACTCATTCATCTAAGCCTACCTCAAGCCTGCAGAAGAACATCAATAAAAATTGCTTAAATTGGATTCTAAATCAGGATATCAATTATTTTTAGGATTTCTGATATTTTGCAATTAGCCTCATCACTGCTTCCATCCCTTAGTTAATATGACATGCACACACACACACACACACACACTTGTTTTCAGATTACTAACATTACACTCGATTCAAAGCATCTGTCACATGAATTCCACAGGTAGTTGATTACATGAACTATTTCAAGAAAACATATTCCCGGCATTCCTGGGAATATTGAAAAGATGGAACCACACATATTACCACAAAATTATACTGAGAGCAGAGAGCACTGTTTACACACATATTAATGATTAACTATGTAATTGCGGTAGATGCTTATTCTTTCTGATGGATCTCAGTTTGTACTGTCTGTTTTTTCTACCTGTTAATGAAGCTGTAGTCGTTTCCCTGTTGAGAGGTGGGATTGTGGGTGGCCCTTACCTGTGTGTTCAGTCTCCCAGGACCCCAGGGTTCAGATACGCATTCTTATTGAAGTAAAATTCAAATTTCTTGGCACTGCATCCTGTGCTCAGCAGGACTCAGACTCATCCCGTCCTTCAAGCCTTACGTCTCTGAGCCTCTCGCACATGCCTCCTCTACCTAGGCCTCCAGCCAGGCCACACTATTCATCGTTATCCAAACTCACTGTGTCCTCAGGCATCTCTCAGTCCTGCTCTTTACCTGAGCCTGAAATGTCTTCCTTCCTTCCTTTTTTCCCCCCTCCAATTATTTTCATTGTGGTAAAATACACATAACATAAAATGTACTATTTCAACCATTTCCAAGTGTACAGTTCAGTGGTACTAAGTACATTCAAACTGTTGTGCAACCACCACCACCATCCATCTGCATAACTCTTTATTTTTCAAAATGGAACCTCTTTACCCATTAACAATAACTCCCCATTGCCCCTCCCCTAGCCCCTGGCGACCATCTACTTCTGTCTCTAAGAGTTTGACTTCTTGAAGTACCTCATATAAGTAGATTCCTACAGTATTTGTCTTTTATAACTGGCTTACTTCACTTACCATAATGTCCTCAACATTTATGTTGTAGCATGTGTCACAATTTCCTTCCTTTTTAAGGCTGAATAATAGTCCATATTATGCATATACCACATTTTGTTCATCTGTTCACTTGTCAGTGGACACTTGGGTTGCCTCCATATTTTAGCTATTGTGAATAATACTGCCATGAACATGGGTGTATCAACATCTTTTTGAGACCCTCTCCCTCCATTTCCGCTCACTGAAATCCTACTCATTCCTCCAAGCCTAACTCAAGTAACACCTACTTCATGAAGGCTCTCAGTCTCCACCTGGAAATAATTGTCTCTTAACTCTGTTCTTGTTCAATTCTTCTCTTGTATTGCTGTAGCTACATTAACCTGATTGTGTCCTGAATAATTATTTGTACTAAAACATCTAATTCCTCATAAAATTGTAAGTTCTTTGTGGTCAAAGACCCCGTCTTCTTACCACAGTATTCCTCACATCACTCCCCACAATGCTTTTTAATGCTTACTAAATGAGTGACTACATAAAGTTAGACAGTTCATTTGCAATTATACAAGTATCTTGAAGGTAAGTGGGCAGCCAAATGAATACCTAGAAACTCTTCCAATTCTGAATTCTCTCAAGATAACTGGGAAATCTTGTCAGTTGCAAAAGGAAGCACACTGGTCTGAGAATTAAAGAGACTTGGGTGTTTGTCGTGGTTCTGCCTTGCATGGGTCATGTCTCTTCTCTGGCTTAGTTTCTTCATAGCTGAGATGACGGAGGTGCTCTAGGTCAGTATTTCCCAAATAGTCTTGATTTTTGCAAAATCTGCACAATACCTGTGCTTTATTTGCTTAACAGTTTTCTTTAAATCAATCTAGGCTTAACATTAGTACCAACGTTAGCCTCCTCCTAAATAAGACAATCTGTGAAATTGTGGTTTTGGTGTGTTAGCTGTAATTTTTTTCTAACACGAAATAAAAGTAACCATTATAGTAAAAAAATCTGTGAACCATTAAAATAACTTCCTATGCCAGTAGTGGCACATGGACCATGCTTTGGGAGGTACTGGCCTAGACTATCCCTCCGGTCTCTTCTAGCAATAACAGCTTAGTCGTCTCTGGGGAAGTCATGTCCCCTTTTGGGCCATTTAGCAAAATGCATTAAATTAATCTTTAACTGGGAATGATTCAGCATTAGCCCCAGGGAATGGAGTGTAACTTAATAAGCCTTCCCGCACCTCTAATGCCTGGGATTCCACCCTCTTTATGCCTCCCGTCTGAGCGGCGCTGTTTGCACGTTCTCCTTTCCTGCAGCCTCTGCTTTCCTGCAGGGCTCTGTCTGTGTTTGCCTGCCCAGATCTCCCCTCTGAGGGCTGTTTATGTTTGCACACTCGGCTTGTCTTGTGGACTTGTCTAACTAAAATCCCCTTTGAGGGCTGTATATTTTGGCACAGTCTGGCTCTCCAAGGGATTCTTTTGTCCATTAACACCTCTTGTCTTGCAGTTCTACCAAAGTCTTTGCTGCTCTTGCTTCAAGCAAATAAGTCCATACTATTCTATTAACGATTCTTCTGTGTATTTCCATTTATTTTCTGTACTTTCTACAATGAGCATATATAAAGTTTATAATAAAACCCCAAAATTTCAGTTTTTAAAAATGTGAAGGGGACATCTGGTTGCAGATGAGGTAATGAAGGCATTTTAACTTCATTCCCCTTTTTCAAAACCCATTGGCAAAACAAAAAAGAATGAAAAGCAGCATTAAGAATAAGGCTCATATAGCAATCAAGGCTCAACTATAACAGGGAGGGCACACAACACACACACACACACACACACACACAGAGAATAAGGCCCGTTATCAATGAAACAAGGACCACAATACACCATAATTAGCATCCTTACCAAGCGTTAGGCTTGCTTACTTGAGGTAGAATAAAGAGCTGCAGTCTTGAAAGCTACTGTTGTTGGCACTATGAAATCTAAGGGTATAGGTGGGACACCAGAGAAGTGGAGAATGAGTCTATTAGAGACTTAGTTCCCTCCCACAGAAAAGACTGCTTTGAATAAGAAACCATGTTGACTTCCCACTGTCATTGTTTACCACATACACTTCTAGTCAAAAGAGACTGGTGGTAATAAAGGGTGGGGTAAGCTCACCAGATACTAACAGTCTCTCCCTGGAATGCAAAGAACAGAGGACGAAGCATACTTCCAGGGTAAAGGAAATATGAACTTGGTGGAAAGAGGTATGAACAACAAATCCGAACAGAAATGGCAGATCACACAGATAGATGGCTCTAATCAAAGGTGAGTAATAATCAGAATAGGAGAAATAAAACGGTTATGATTTGCCAACAATATTATTATGTATGTGAAAATCCAAAAGAATCTACAAACTATTAGCATTAAGTGAATTTAGCAAGATCATTGGATATAAGGTCAACATACAAGAATCAAATTTATTACTGCATGCTAACAGCGACACAGAAAACTTTAAAAAAGCCATAACTTCAACAAATATCAAATACTTAGGAATATATCTAAGAAAAGTGGGTAAGACCTTTACCCTGAACACAATAAAACATTCAGAGAAACTGAAAAATCTAAATAAATGAAGCGATTTACCATATTCATAGAATGGAAGACTCACTGTTGTACAGATGTTAATGCTCCCTAACTTAAAGTACAGATTTACTGCAATTTCTATTTAAACTTTAGCAGGTTCTTTTGCAGAAATTAGCAAGCTGTTTCTAAATTCCATATGGAAATACAAAAGGCTAAAAATACCTAATGTAGTCTTGAAGAAGAAAAACAAAACTAGAAGAAACTTATACCACCAGATAGGAAGACATTATAAAGCTACAGTAATTAAGATACTGAGAATTAAGATACTGAGATTTTGGTGCAAGAACAGACAAACTAACAAATGAGATGTAATACCCAGTCCAGAAACAGACCCTCACATATACAATAACCTGATTTATGACAAAGGCAACATTGCAGAGCATTGGGGAAAGGATGATCTTTTTCAATAAATGGTGTTGAGACAATTGGATATGCATACGGAAAAAATTTATTGACCCTACCTTATACTATATAATAAAACAATTCCAGATGGATTGCAGAGCTAAATATGAAAGGTAAAACAAGAAAGCTTTTAGAGGAAACATAGGAGGACATCTTTGTGACAGTGGGGTATGCAAATATTTCTTAAAACGACATAAAGAATGCTGATCATTAAAATAAAATTGATAAATTGGATACTGTTAAAGTTAAGAACTTGTGTTTATCAAAGAACACCATTAAGAGTGAAAAGGCAGATGACTGAATAGAAGATATTCATAGTACCTGTATCTGTCAAAGGATTCATATCCAGAATATATAAAGAAAAGGACATATAAAGAAAAGGATAGACAATGCAATAGAAAAATGAGAAAATAATTCAAACAGTCATCTCATAAAAGAGGCTATCTAAATGGCCAATGAACATAGGCCAGTGAACAATTCATTATTCATCAGGACAATATAAATCAAAACCACAATGCCAAACTACTACGCATCCATGAGAATGGCTAAAATGAAAAAAAAAAAAAAAAAATCAGTGTTGACAAGGTTGTAGAGAAACTGGAACATTCATATACTGTTGGTGGGACTGTAAATCTGTACAAACACATTGGCAGTATATATTAAAGCTGAACATATACATATTTCTATGACCCTGCTACTTCATTCCTAGGTATATGCTCAGTAGAAATGTGCACATATGTTCACCAAAAGACATTTACTAGATGTTCCTAGAAGCACTGCGTGTAATGGTTAAAACACTGAAACTAAACATCCGTCAGCAGTAGAATGGACATATAAATTGGGGTACACTCACGCAGTGAGACATATACAGTGATGAGATTGAGCAATCCACAACTGCATCCAACAGTATGGATGCTTCTCAGAAGCATAGTGTTGAGTGAAAAAAACCCACACAAAAATTTAGATACTACATGCTTCCATTTATATAGATTATAAAACGGGCAACATATATGCTTCCATTTATATAGAATATAAAACGGGCAACACATGTCTATGATGTTAGAAATCAAGATAGTGGTTACCATCGAGACAGTAAGAACTGGAAGAGTGCATATGAGAGGGTACTTTTGAATTGGGGGTGATATTCTGATACTTGATCAAGGGGTTACATGGATGTGTCCAGTTTGTGAAAATTCATTTAGTCATTGAAATTCATTTAGACTATGTGTATATTTAGACTATGTGTATATTTCTGTATATACATTGTTTCAATAAAAAGTTTAAAAAACCCTAATTAGTTCCTAATATTTGGTAAATGGGAAATTTCACCAAAAAAACAACCACACCTATTTCTGGATTTTCTTGAAAATATTTCAAGATCTGTCTATGGTGGCTCACGTCCAAGAATCCACTGGAGCTGAGAAGAGGGTCTACCCTTCAGAGGGTACGCATTACTCCCTACTCACTTCACTCATTGATGCTCCCTGTCTAGCACTGTAGGCATCTGTCTACTGATTCTTTAGCTCAAGTTTGAGTCCCCATGATGGAGATCACCCTTTGCCTTGTATACTCCCTTCCCCTCTGCCCACTCTTGCTCCCCACCACCAACCTCTACCCCCATCGGATTGGACCTCAGCACATCTTTAAACATCCCACCCTCTCTCATGGCCTGCAATTACTTTTATCGGATTATATCTATCCTCACATCCCCCAGACCTCTCTCTCTCCCCTTATCCACATCTACATTCCATTAATTCATCCACCCACTGATTCAACAAACATTTATTGATATAGAGTACATACCAGACTCTGTATCAGGGGCAGGGGAATTGACGGACAGTCTTGCCCCCAAGAGACCTACCTTCTGAGAAAAGTAAAGGCAACCTGTGAAAGTCATCACACAGGTAAAGAATTATATGTATCCTGGTAAATCTGATATTAATTCTGTCTGGGAAGGAGGGTGTGGGGGTTCTGGGGAGTCCATGTGGAAGGAGTCGTTTGTGAGTTGGGCTCTGAAGAACTGGCAGTTATTTGGATAAACAGAGACTAAAGAAGGTAATTCTAGACAAGGGCCAGATTCCGGTTTCATTTGGGAGAGAGTTAATACTTTAGTGTAGCTGGATGTATTGAAGGGGAGCAGGGGGCAGTAAGGTTGGAAAATTAAGCTGAGGTCAGACCACGGAGGATCATGGATGCCTCACTATAGACTTCGTTTTATACGTAGTACACACTACTGAGAGGTTTTGAGAAATGGAGTGCAGAGCTGGAGTTATAAAGAATCCATTTCATCCGTGCTCACCTTTCCCACTCTCTCTAAATCCCTTGGCCTCCACTTTAAGCTTTACCTATCATTAGTGCCAATCGCATCCCCAAATCTCCTTGAAAAATCCTAGGTACTGGGAATGGTGGTCACAACCTCTCTCTTTCTCCCTCATTCCTTTGCTCGCGAGGCAGCACGTGCTGCTGCTTTCTCCTCCCAACCACATTTTATTGAGACAAAGAGGAAGGGGTGATGCCACACAGGACTTGTCTCTGCCCTGAGATGCACCTCCCAGATGAATGATCCTGGGCCCTGCTCCTCCCTGTGGGGTCTACTGATAAACCCTGAGTAGCCTGAGAGCAAAGCCTAGGACTGGCCCCATCTTCCACTTTGCCTCTCACGCCTTTTCTTCTCCACTGAGTGTATTTTCTTGGTTCACCTCAGGAGGACTTTGCCTCCCTGAGAGCACTCCTACTATATCTCATCCACAACTGAACAGCAATTACAGTGAAGAAATACTGGATCCCACTGGAGCCTTACAGACGTCCTTCGAGAGAACCTGGAAAGGCAGAGATTAAGTCTTCTGACTTCAGATTTACTGGTCCTTTCTTGTATATAATATTAGGTTGGTGCAAAAGTAATTGCGGTTTTCGCAATTATTTTTAACCCTTTAAACCGCAATTATTTTTGTACCAACCTAATACTCAAAAAATATTTGTGGTATGAACAAATGATTCAACGTACATATCAATCTCTCTTGAAAATTAGTTTCTTATTTTTTTCTATTTTTCTCTTTGTTATTTGGATGATCCGATTTTATAAGAGGCTTGACATGGAACATTTAATTTTAAGATGATCTTCCCTGTTCCAACTATCATATAAGTGGTTCCTGGGACCCTGGCTTAAAAAAAAAAAAAGAAAAAATACTTTAAAGGGATACATGTGTTCTTCAAAAGATTACACATACAGTTACCATAGGACCAAGCAGGTCTACTCCTAGGTATATACCTAAGAGAAATGAAAATGTGTGCACACAAAAACTTGTACATGAATGTTCATAATAGCCAAAGAATAGACACAACTCAAATGTTCATAAACTGATGGGTGGATAAATAAAATGTGGTATATCCATGTAATGAAATATTATTTGGCAATGAAAAGAAATAAGGTATAAATACATGTTACAACGTGGGTGAACCTTGAAAACATTATGTTAAGTGAAAGAAGCAATTAACAAAAGACCATATAGTGTATGATTCCATTTACATGAAATGTCCAGAATTGTAATTCTATAGAGACAGAAAGCAGATTAGTTGTTACTTAGGGCTGGAAGGGTTGGGGGCAAATAGGCAGTGACTGTTAATGATTAAGGGATTTCTTTTCCAGATGATGAAAATATTCTAAAAGTGATTGTGGTGATGGTTGCACAACTCTGTGAAGATACTAAACACCATTGAATTGTACACTTTAAAGTGTATGGCATGTAAATTGTATCTCAGTAAATCTGTTATTAAAAAGGCACATGTTCATTAAGCAAAAACTTAAAAAAATATATAGAAATATATACAGAAGAAACAAATTACCCATGATTCTACTACCCAGTGATAACCACTGTTGACGTTTTTGCTACACTCCTTTTTCTGTGTACACACACACACACACTCACACACACACACACTCACACACACACCCTTAGGGTCATTTTAGATATTTAAGTTCGTAGCCTGCATGTTTGGCTTAACAGCGATCACAGGTACTTTCCACAGATGCTAAGGGCAGGGTTTCCAGGGTCAGACAGGATTCCTCAGTCAGAATCTTGCTTCGGCCCCTGACTTACTATGAGGCCTGGGCAAATTCCTTCACCTGTCTAAGCCCTTCCTTTCCTTAACTGTGAAATGGAAATGATACCTACCTTCCATGGATGCCACGAGGATTAAGTGTGAAGTTCTATCAACACTACTTTTCTTCATTTATTCCTCAGTTTGTTGCCCTCAGTTGCAAGGCAGTCTGCTCTCAACAGCCAACGCAGATGGACTAAAACCCGGCAGTTCCCACTTCATTTAAACTAAAGTGTTCCCTCTTTCTGGGGAGCACGCAGCACAGTGGTGGAGAGCATAGGTTCTGGATCCAAATCGCCTGGGACGAATCGCGAGTCTGCTATTAGCTTGAGCAAGTTCCTGAACGCTGTGACTCAGCTTTCTCATCTGTCAGTATGTATAACAGTAGTACTAAATTCATAAGGTGTCTTGAGGATGAAAAGTTAATACGTGTACAGTACCTGGCACATTTTAACTATTATTATAGTACTCTTTCCCAAGTACTCATCTACGTTCTCATTTTAAACTTTTAGTTGCCCAAGAATTCGGTCACTTCCAAACTCACAGTGTTTCTTTTCTCTAATCTGAGGCAGAATGTTCTGGCTGTAAGCTCATAATGGCTCCTCATCCGCGTCTACTAGCCCACAGCACAAAACAATTTTTGTTTGGCAAATTGAGTAGTGAAGAATGTTGTTCTCATTAATTTTACTACCTACGTACCTCCTGGAGACAGGGCAAGGCAGTTTAGTTAAACCAAACCAAACAAAGCATTTTCAGGGCTTATAAATGAGTACTTATTTGCAGTTGTTCTAAATCATCCCAGCCAGATGGGCATGTTTTAAATATTTCCACAGAAAAGATTTCACAAGCTCTCTTAGTAACCTGTCTTAATGCTTCCAACCCACATCGAAAGTTTTCTGAAAATCTAATGTCTGGGGAGATTCAACACTTTATTATCCAAAGTGGAACATTTTTAAGAGTATTACTAATTACCACAGGAACAAAATGGGGACATTCTGGGAAAACTGCTGGGACATGTAGTCACCCCACTAATGGCAACCTTTCCTGTTATGAGTGCTGCCCACATCGTTCTACTCGGTGTGTAGTAGAGAAGAACAATTGGTTCTCAACCGTATGTGCCTAAGCTTTTACTTTTTTGTCCATCTGTGGAATGGAAACAAAAGAAACAGAAGTCCAAACTTGAAGAATATTTTTTTCTGTGCCCTCTTCCCACTCAATGGTGATGACGACGATGATACTTACAGAGAATTTAATATATACCAGGCCCTCTTGTGAGTGCTTTATGTGCATTACGTTATTTAATCTTCATAAAAACTTATACTAGCGTCATCGTCATCATCATCATCGTTGTGGTCGTCGCCCTTGTTTTGCAGATGAAGAAATGGGTCACAGAGAAAGGGACCATCTTGGCTAAGGGGATACGGCCAAGACCTGCCTCTAATAGGAGTCCAGAGGCTGGGCTTTTAACCAGGACGCTCAGCTGCTGCCTGCCTGGCAGGTGGAAACCTTTGGCTTCAGTGCCCCGTCCTGACCAGCTATCCTAGTCCAATGGTGGATTCAGTTCTCTGCTTCCTGAGGTGGGACACAGAAGGGTTTGAGCTAGAGGCTCTCTAATGGAAGGGAGGTGATTTAGTCCCTGTGGCTCCAGAGGGAAGAGGGAAAATGGGAAGAAAAGCGGATGAGAATTATAGAAAGTCAAATTCAGCCCAATAAAAGAGATTGTTTCCCCCCTATTACAATCACTTCACACTAGACTTAGCTGCTCAAGGAAGTAGTGGCTTCTACATGACAAAATGTACTCAGTCAGGGGTAGATGGTTTGCTTCCTGGGGTGGTCACAAAGGAGTCTGCTGTTTACAAACATCTTTTTGGGGAGTTCATGAAATATAGATTGGTCATGTCCCTGAGATGCTAATCTAAGGAATCTGTATTTTAAAAAAGATTTTTATTAAAATATAGCTAACATACTACATCATATCAGTTTAAGGTGTACACCATAGTTATTCAACATTTATATACCTAAAGAAGTGATCACCACGATAAGTCCAGCAACCATCTGACACCTTACCACGCTATCACAATATTATTGACCATATTCCCTGTGCTGTACATTACATCCCCACGACTTATTTGTTTTATACCTGGAAATTTTAACCTCTTATTCCCCTTTACCTTCCCCACTTTGTTAATTTTTCAATTACAGTTGACATTCAATATTACTTTATATTGTCAGGTATACAGCTTAGTGGTTAGACATTTGTTTCACTTAAGAAGTGATCCCCCGACTAGTCTAGTACCCACCTGGCACTATACATAGTTATGACCATATCACTGACTATATTCCCTGTGCTGTACTTTACATCCCTGTGACTATTTTGTAACTACCAATTTGTACTTCTTAATCCCTTCACCTTTTTTGTCTATCCCCCTAACACCCCTCCCATCTGGCAACCATCAAAATGTTCTCTCTACCTATTAGTTTGTTTCTGTTTCATTTGTTTGTTTATTTTATTCTTTAGAGGAATCTGCATTTTCCACAAGTTTCCTCACTAACTCTGACACAGGTAATCCATGCAACACTGCTGTAAAGGATTCCTGTTTGGAGTGTGAGGCAAGATGAAGTGGAAGGCAGGTTGAAGGATAGAGAGAAGGGCTGACACATCCCTTCTGAGCTGAACCATATGGCTTGTGTGAACTTTACTCTTTTAGTCTCTCTAATATTAATCTTCTTTTTGGATGTTTATTCCTTGGTTTCCTGACAGAGAATGCTTGAGTGACATATGAGGTGAGAGATCTGGGGTGTAATAATACCATGTCATGGAAACACTCATAAAGCCATGACCCCATGGCATATGAATTCTATGTGGGGTTTGCACAGGTATTAAATGTTCTGTGGTTGGCTTTTGGAAGCCTGCTCTATCCTGACACCAGGATTTCTAAGCTGGCCTGGAGGGAAGCAAGCCTGAAGCTTCCTGGTGTTTGGAGCAGATGGGGAAAGAGTCTGAAATATTCCTTGTCATCACCTGCAGCTGACAGACCACAGGCAAAGGAGGCAGCAGGGAGAAGTCAGACCAGTTGATCTGGGAGAAAAGAGAAGTCAATGGTGATGCCTTGTGAATATTTCCGTCTTCATATTCCTCTCCCAATGGATGGTGTGTGTGTGTGTGTGTGTGTGTGTGTGTGTGTGTGTGTGTACCAAATTGTGTAGCACTTGTCTCTGGCTGGAGACACTAATAAATCAGGGGCTACAAAACCAGCACTAGCCACCTCCTGCAGGCCTTTCTGAGCACAGCTGACCCGGCAGGATCCCCAGTACCGTGGCCCCACTGCATGGGATGAAAATCACACATCTGGGATCTAGGATGCCAGATGTGCACGGGACTAACAGAAAAGACACTGCTGGGAAGATCACATCACTCTCAGAAACATTCGTGAAGGATTCAAAGCTTTTTACAGCCTTAGTCACCACAGTGCTCTTATCAGGTGTGGGTAGGAGATTTTTTCTTATGACTTGGTTCTCTGTCCTGGGGCATCAAAAGGGACGCAGAAGGATGTTGATCCCATTGACAGTCACAGTAAAGATCTAGACGCTAAATGAATCCTGGTTGGCATCTGGGGCTTGCCATCGATTCTGGCACTTACCAGGTATATGATCCTGAGCAGGTTACTTTAACTCTATGAACTTTTAGTTTTTTAATCTCTAAGAAAAAGCGTGATAGCCATCTCTTCATCATCAGGCTGTTGTAGGGATTAAATCACCTCTGTGAGATAACACAGAGAACGCCTGTAGCTCAGGGTACGGCACTTAGCAGCACCATGGAAGAAAGAAGGGGATAAGCATGCCAAATGCTCCAGGGAGGACGAGTAGAAAAAGGGTCCTAAGTTCCGGCTCCAGAAGGTGTGTGGGGATGGAGCAGTTGCACACTTGTCCTGGGAGGCTGTCACATTACTGGGGCTGCTGCAAGAAGTGCTGCCTTCTTACCTGCTCCCTGGCTGGCATCTCTTTCCCTCGGAGCCCAACAGGTCCCTTTCTTCTCCCTAGAGGTTCTCTTGTAAATCTTTCTTTTCTGGGCTCCGGGACCTTTCCTCTCCACCCCTTGCAGCCTAGCCACATCAGGGTGTTTTTCTGTAGAGCAGCAGTGGCACGGGACTTGAAGATTAATGAGAGTCATTCAAGGTTTCTACCCAGCTAGGTCAGACAGAGAACTCCTGGCAATCAGCGCCTCCGTTCCCATTGTGTTTGTGGGTTCTGAATTAAAAATAGGTTTCTTTGGAGGGGTGATGAAAATATTCTAAAAGTAGAGAGTGGTGATGGCTACACATTTCTGTGACTATAATAAAAACCACTGAACTGTATACTTTAAATGGGTGGTGTGAATTTTATGGTATGTGAGTTATATCTCAATAAAACTGTTACAAATAAAATAGGTTGGACTAGTTAGCTTTCTAGTCTTCTGTCCTTCTTTAGTTTTAATTGCACTATAAACTATAATTATAAGTTTAAATTATACAATATAAATTCAATTAAACTCTAAAGAGCCATAACATACCACACAGCATCATAAGTCACGATTAACTACCACCCCTGTGGCAAATGTATATTCCTTCTCATTCTCTCTCTCTCCGCCTCATCAAGTACTATTGTAGCCATCAAAACCCAATTCATCTTTCCAGATTCACCCCACGAAGCCTTTCTTGGTTCCCACCAGCACGCCTCCTCTCTAACCATTATCAAACCTGTGCTAGTTACTGCTGCCCGTTCTTCATGGAACCAGGCTCTCGGGGGCAGAATGAGGAAGTGAAGGAGGATGTTAGCAGGACTACTCTGACGGACCCTTCCACCCAGAAGGCTCTCTCAGTCACCTCTTCCAGGCGAGCTCCTCAGTCTCTGATTCAGACCAGGACTGATGCCCAGAAGACCTCCCTGTTCCTGGACACCCCCTATTCCACTGACTCCCAGAGAGGCGCTGTAAAAGGAACTCCTTCCTACACCAGTTCCATTTACTTTCCTCTCCGAATTCAGAACCTAACACGATCTCAACTGCTTATTGAGTCCGTCCATCAAAGTGCTAAGAGGGCTCCCCTGGACCAGCTGTTTTATAGCTCACCGGCTTTTCCTGCCATTTGCCAATATGCCCACTCGCTATCTCTGCCAGCGCTCTTCCTGGCAGCTGGAATCCTCTCCCCAAGCTATTCCTTCCTTGTCCTTCATTTCTTTCTAAAGCCAGATCTGAACTTTCTTCTCCTTGAAGGCAGTCTTCCCCTAAGGAGCCTATTTCATAGTTACCGGTACTTTCTTTGTTCAGCTTATGTCCATTCTTTGTCCCTTACTGGTTATATCTACGCGGCCTGGCTTCTACCACTTCCATGCCCTCACCGTGCAGTCCACTGTAGGCAGTAGGCACTCAGATGAATTCGTTTGCTGACTTGACTCTTCTTCTTTAAGAAGAATCTCCTGACTGCTTCAGAGCTCTTGCTCTGGACAATGAAGAAGGCTTGTTTTGTTTTCATCAATAGAAGTCATTTAATTAATTAACTTTTTCTTTTAGGAGAAATAAACCTTGCTTCACAAATAAACCTGGCTGTGCTGGTTGCTAATTAATTAACTCTTAATTGTCCATGGGCTAGGCACTGTGGGAACTACTGGGGTGCCAAAACAATGCATACAAGTGGACACTGGTCAACGTTGCTCAAGCAGTAGTTCGCCATAATCAGAAGTGTCTGGACGCTGATGGGAACCACTTTAAGCATCACTTGTAAATGCAGAAGTCAAACGTGACTTGTATTCATCTTTTGTTGGTATATATTGAGTATTACAATTTAATACTTTTCCTTTCTTAAAATGTGTATACATTTTTTTGGCACCCTCTGTGTGTTTTCCCTTTGGACCTGGTTATTAGAATAGGAAAACCAGAAGTTAGTGGTAACCTGGTAGTTAGATTCATTGTTTTGTCTGCTCAGCTCCCATTTACCGATTCCCTTAACTTTTTCATATAAAGCAGAGCCATCAGATGGTTACCACAGAAGCAGCCCTTTGTACAATGTGACCCTGTGGCCACGGATGAGGGGTTCAGGGGTGGATAAGTAACTAGGATAAATCAATTGGAATTCCTTCTTTCAAACTGCACCTTGCATTCTCCGACTCCAAGTTTGAGGCTTGAAATAATCTATCATGTCCAATTTTAAAAATACTGTGCCTTCCCAGAGGCTGTTTTCAACTGTACAGTCTTAATTATTGTATGTTTAAAATTCTTAGTACTGCAGAGTGTAAAATCTCAAGTGTATAAATCTAATGAAATATGCTTGTTGTGGCCTCACTGAGGGCAGTGGGGCTGCACAACTTGCTTTTTAAAATATAATTCAGGCAAATAAAGGCATTAAGTTATACTAGTGCAATGGAAGATTTATTATCTAAACTTGGAAACGTTAGGAAATTCCAGAGTCAGATTCCAGGAGAGATATTTCTAGAAAAGAAAGTAGAAAAGACCTAATACATGGCGATGCTTGGCCCAATGGTTGCCTGGTACAATAATCCTATGGATTAAACATGGGGAGCAGAGTGCACACAGACTCTAGCCCTGTACCTTACACAAAGGAGACCCATATTTAATGAATGATGTTGAATGGGTTTCAAAGGAGTGAAATAATTTTGTATGTTGGAAAAGCATTTATCCTGAGGTAACTGACCGATGAAACTACATTATATCTGTTACAAAAGGAGAAATTGAGGAACAGAGAAATGAAGTAACTGACTTATCCTCCTAACATGCCCACAGCAGACCTAGGGTTAAATTCAAGATTTACCTCCTCCAGAGACTAGACTCCAATTTTGAAGTTACAATGTTCATGGACTGTTCATTTATTTCATGAGATGAGGAACTAGCGAACGGAATCAAGGGCATTCAACGATGGGCCCCAAACCAAGTTCCATACAAATCTCACACAAAGTAATTGCCGAGCAAGGGAGGGTCTTTACACCCAGCTTGATTAATTTCAGGCACTGGTAGTTGGGTCAGGCATGTTTTCATAACTGTCTATCTCACGAGGACTTTTGTCTATTTATACAGGGCTCTGTGTCCTGGAGTTCTAATCCAGAGGAAGAGGACTCCTCTTGTATTTCTTTTCCATTATTATCAGGCCTTACCTCTAATTTCAAAACAAAGCTGCTTTCCAAATATAGTATCACCCTTCCATTGAGGTGAGATGCTATAGTTGATGATTTATTTATTTTTTGTCTGGAGATAGCATCTGCGTATTCCAGAGGTCAGTTTTATTTGTTTCCATGAACATGCAAGCATATTCAATGAACATCTTTTTGCTTTGGCTACTGCTCTAATTTTCCCTCCTTCCTAACCTGATCCACAAATGCTTGTGTGCATTAGGGATCACTGGGGTTTCTTCCTTCTCAAGGTACTTTGTTAACTCTTGTAACTGTCATTTGCATCCTGCCAACTGCATCCTCCCATCTCTTCACTTTTCTGCTTTCTTGAGAGTGAATTCACCTTCCATGACTAATGCGTCCGTAAGCAGCCTTCATGCTGAACCCACAGATTTTAATTTCCTAACATTTCCCTTTAGACTCTTCCTAACATCCTTTTTGAAAAAGAAAATCCCATCTTGGAGTTAGTCAGAGACTCCACATGGCCTTCTGTGTGAATCCGCCACGGGGGAGCTCAGACGCCTCAGGTGGTAGGTACATGGCCACGCTCAGGCCAGACCTGCACAAACGAAGTAAAGGAAACGGTTCTAAGGATGCATTTCCACCTACGTGGACTAAGAACCAACTGTGTGCTGAACCCCCCATTACGGGAGGCAAAGGAGACATGAATCAGTAAAGCCTCTGACCTCAAAGAGCCCTCAGGTCCTTCGTCTATTATTCAAGGCTAAAATTCATAGAAAACAGCATGAGGTAGTAGAGAGGGCATTGGCTCTGGGACAACAGATCTGCGTGGCCTCGGGCGAGTTACTTAACCTTATTTTCTTCAATTGTAAAAGGAGATGATATCAACTTTCTCCTGGGGGTTCTTGTGAGGATTAGTGCAAGTGGCATATGCTAGGCATTCAACAAATGGTGATCAATGATTTGTTGTTATTGTTTTTAAATATAACAGCAGCATTGACTACTAGGACCCTAGAGTCAGCAACACAAAACCTGACGCTCACTGCTATTATGGAAAAGCCTTCAGAGATGCCTGTAGTTCAGAGGAGATATTGTTCTAGCTCATTGGTGAGCCTGACACTTGAGGCCAGCATATAGATCATTCTACTTACTCCTAAGAAAAGGATCCATTTTTTACCAGGAAGCAACTGAAGAGGGACTCTTTGGAGAACCCCCTCTGTGAATCAGGAGTTGGGGGTTAGAAAGCACCAGTGTTATTAAGCAGTCCTTAGAAATTGCCTCTAGTTTAATTAGTCTTGATGAAGCAAATCTAGTGAGATTCTTACTATATTTCTTTTTCTTTTATACAGCTTTATTGAGATACAGTTCACATACCATATAATTCATCAATTCATGTGTACAATTCAATGGCTTTGAGTATATTCACAGAGCTGTGCATCCATCGCCACAAGTTTAGAAGACATTCTTACCCTAAAAAGAAACCCTGCACTCCTCAGCCATCAACCCCCGACACTACTCTTCTCTCCCATCTCGAGCTCAGGAAACCACTAATCTACTTTCTGTCTCTACAGATTTGCCTATTCTGGATATTTCATATAAATGGAATTACTCACTATGTGGTCCTTTGTGACTGGCTTCTTTCATTTAGCACTACTATATTTCTTGAAGACAGAGGTATCTTCAATGTATGTAAAAAGGGGAATTACTAAATAAAACAGAGTGCAGCCAAACTGGATTACTGCAACACTTAAAAACATTAGGTAGAGGGACATATATTAATAAAGGTCTCCAATATATGCATATAAACATGAAATCTGGAAGAATACACATTACAATGATAAAAGTGGAGATCTGGACACCTCCCAGGAGGTAGAAAGAGGAATGAGACTGTGACTAGAATACAAGGAAGGCTCTCTTTATTTGGAATATATTCATTTTTTAAAGGATAATTTATTCATGCATTACTTTAAAATTAAAAAAAAATAATGAAAAAGAGAACATTAGACTTATGGTTTCCAGTATTGCACTTAAGAAACTTAGAAGTAGCCACTGTGTCCTAACAATAAGTAAAAAAGCTGAGCAGACTTGAAAAATCCACAACTCTTCTTGGACCCCTAAGAGAGGAAGGCACACAAACTACCGGCCCCAAGATTGGAGAGTCAGACAGGTGAATACAGGTCATCACCAGTGACAGGAGGAGAGACGTGGGAGCAGAAACCGCCATGGGAACCAGTGCCCAGGTAGGGAAACCAGAACTATAATTGACTCTGAGAGTTAAAAGCTCTAGGGGACCCAGTCATGGGGGACACCCTATAATCTACCACCAGGAGCTTGATCAGGTTCTAGATAATCAGAGAAAAATCCTCTTGAGCTTCCGGTAAGGGGAAAGGAGAAGAAACCATTTTGAAGTACACCAGAACACTCTGTTCTTTACCAAGACCTGCCCTTGGGGAAAACCTGTTAACCACAGCTTAACCTGCTGGGGTTTTATCAGAGTCTAACTGAGCTGGGGAAGGGAATCACCTAACTCCAACTCACTCTAGCCATCCTGACCCACCTAAGAGGAGAATGAAAATTGAGAAACGTTTGTGAAGTTCACAGTCCAGAGGCACAGGCTTGCGGAGAGACTGAGGCTAATGATAGGATGATAGAACGTTGTGCCTCCCCCTACACTGCACCACAGCATTATTAAAAGCCTGCTTATAGCAATTCCTTTTACCCAGTACCTGAAGTCCAACTAGCAAGAAAAAATTACGAGGCACACCAAAAGTAAAAAAAAAAAAAAAAAATATTGAAAAGACAGAGCCAGCGTCAGAACCAGACATGGCAGGGGTGTTGGAATGATCAGACTGGGAATTTAAACACATCTATAATTAATATACTAAGGGCTCTAATGGAGAAAGTAGCATGCAGACAGATAGGCAATGTAAGCAGTAAGGTGGAAATAAAGAACCAAAAGAAATGATAAAGATTAAAAAAAAAACCCACTGTAACAGAAATGAAGAATGCCTTTGATAGGTTTATTAGTATACTGGACATGACTGAGGAAAACATCTCTGAGCTCGAGGATATATCAATAGAATCCTTGGAAACCAAAAAGCAAAGAGAACAAAGACTGAAAAGGAGAACATCAGAAATGAGAGAGAGAAGCAGTAGTTTTCCTTGGAAAGCTCTAGAAGGACGCTAGATAGGAAGTCCTAGGTGTCTTGACACCTCCTGAAGAATGTGGAGCCATTCAGATTTCACAGACCCATCTAACTGACCCAAGGTGCAGATAGACTCCTTGGATAAGGTTTGGGCCTGAAGCAAAGACCAGGGAGGGATGACCCCCATGGTGCACTGGAGTCAGAAACAAGGTCTGCTTCTACCACAGGACACTCCCAAGTTGTCCTCAGTTTCCTACTAATTTAAAGCGAAGAGAGAGACTAGAGACTGAGCACTGAGAGAAACTGTCACGATCCAGGAACTATAAGTGAGGCAGGCACTACATTATCCAGGATGGTTCCACAACAACGAGATCCAATTTCTAGAACCTTGGGGACTACCTCAACCTCAGTAGCCTCCACAGAGATCAGTGTCTTCACAGAGACTAGCTTGCTTTTTTGTTGTTGTTGTTTTTTCTGTTTTCTGGGATAGAAGGAAAGAGAGAAGTCAGGCAGGCTAATTCTGCAGCCAGTCATTGTAGGGGAGGATCCCCAGGAAATCAGGCTGAGCAGCCTTGAAAAGGAAAAGACATTAGATGGGATCCTGGGTTTAAGCAACTAATTATGGACCATGACAAGAATTTAGGTTCATTTTTACTAGACTTTGATGTTGCTTAAGACCTACGTATAACTGAATTCGCTTATATAATAACCTTAGAAGGGATGTCAGCTGTCTACCTATCCAGAGAAAGAATACAGGTAACCACACAGCTGTGGTTGTCTGCGGTGAATCTTAGGTGGAAGAAAGCTAAATGGAGTGTCACAGACAACAGAGATAAGATAGAACTCATCTATTCTAACATGCCCAGATAGGTCAAGTTACTTGCCTGAAGCCGAATGGTAAATTTGCAGTAGTAATAGTCATAGAAACAACGAAGATAAAATAGTTAATATTTATATTTAAGTGCTTACTATGTGCTACACACTATGCTAAGCATTTCATATTTATTATTTCTACTAATCCTCACAACAGCCTTATGATGTAAATGTTATGATGTAGATGTTTTACGGATAAAGAAATAGAAGCTCAGAGAGATTAAGAAATTTGCTTAAGGTCAAATAGCTGGTCAGAGACTAGAACTGCACCTCATGTCTTCTGATTCTAGTCTAATATGACTGCCACGCCATGATGCCAATTCTTGACTGTCTTGCCCTCAACCTCCTACAACCACCAAAATCTTTAATTCTCTATAGTTTCCAAATTTAAGACAGGCTACTTAATCTTTTCTTGTCATTTTCAATTGTATGTATATTTGAGCTAAATTCATTTGATAAAAGTAAGCAGTTATTTTAATAGTTATCCACTAGGATTTTACTAATCTTATGTGAACCTCTAGTTAATATTTTCATATGCGGACACTTATAATCTAGGTGTTTATTATCACTCTTTACCTAAAAAATGAAGTTGACTCTTGAGTTGCTA
Organism: Rhinolophus sinicus; assembly: GCF_036562045.2. Taxonomy (NCBI): domain Eukaryota; kingdom Metazoa; phylum Chordata; class Mammalia; order Chiroptera; family Rhinolophidae; genus Rhinolophus; species Rhinolophus sinicus. Next base: position 25,106,768 of record NC_133757.1, on the reverse strand, counting down.
AGTGGAATGAAATACCTGCTTCACTTTTTAGTGGAAGAAATATATGTGAAGATCAAAACTGAGTTCAAAATAATTTGAATATTATATATTAAGCTACAAAGTGACCAACCTGTGATATCACAGATAAAACCTAGAGTAGGTTAAAATAATTAAAGGTGTCATAGAAGAATACAAATCACCAGGGAAACAATAAAAGTTCTGGTCTATGAGAAGGTGGATTATATTTCCCAAGGGAATAGTGTAGGCTGGGAGGAGGGGGGGAAGGGCGAGTCTTTGAAGACCACTCACCCGCAAAATGAAGTCAACTGAAGACCACAGAGAAATAAAAAGCAACTCAATTTGGTTTAATATATTTTTTTCGTGAGAAACAGAAAATATTTAACTCATCTGCTTTTTCAATTATGAACAGGAAACATAAAACTATAGTCAATAAATACACCAAAAATTGTAATAAAAACTATTCTAGGCCTATGTTACAGGAAAGAGGAAAAGGACAAGTAGAGACGGAGGGAGTGCAGGGGACAGAAAAGGTAATGCTCAGAAGGGTCCCAGCCACCTCTGCGTCTGTCACCCTCAGACCTTCTCTCTCAGAGTATCCTGCTCAGGAGTATCCTACTTACTTGTTTCTTTGCTGCCTACAATTCTAGAACATTCCCTCAGCTTCCCTGTGCTCTCCCTAACCCACCCCCCTCACCACCTTGAGAAAACATGGAGATGATTATCAATGATCCCTTCTTTAATGAAGCCCTTACTCTCTATAGTCTTTCTACCAAACTTTCAATTGCTAATTAGCCCTTCCTTCTTTTTTATTTTTTTACATTGCCAAAGTAATATATATTCATACGGTTAAAAATAGTACCAAAAGGTTTATAATGAAGAGTGCTGCCTCGTCCACTAAATGTACTACTAGTTCTTAATTACCAATTTTCGAAATTATCCCTGATTTTCTGCTATGAAAGATGAGGATTTATTTAGCTCTTTAAAAGTCCTGACCCTCTAGTCCTTCTTTCCTTCTTCCAATACGATTAAATTGTGTTCTTGCTTCCTCTACTGTTCACCTCTGTACTTTCAAACAACATATTTCAACTGATAATTAATTCTTTCGTTAGCAACCACACAGTTAGTTACCTACTGATTCCCTCCTGAGAAAGGAAACCAGCTACTCCTTTTATCATTTCACTGTCTTCATCAGTGTGATTTTTCTGTTCCAGGAAGTTCTTGGCCAAGAAGATACAACTTGAAAATAAGTTTATTGGTTATTTGAGGAACTTCCTGACAACCCATTTAAAGGAACATCAAACTGCTCAAGTTTTCTACAGATAGTATCAAATGACTGTTTACTGTCCAAGACACTTTGAAATGTAAAATTAACGACAGTTTAACCAAGGCAGGAATTGGGAAGGCCTGCAGGAGGGGCTCTCACACCCTGTATTGGTCACGAAAGCCCTAAGGAAGAACTCTATGGTTGTAACAGCGCCCCATCCCCACACACACTTCCTCTTCCTGTCTATAAAAGAACTTCCTCTCTTTTGTTTTGCCAGACTTGCCTGTGGCTCACCATGGCTGCACATACCAGGTTGCAATCCTTTCTTTCTTTTACCAAATAAATGCTTTTTTGTTGTTGAAGGAATACTTCAGCAAAATGGCTGACTTTTTGTTTGTGGTCAACAGAACCCTCACCTCAAAACTCTTGCTCTGCTCATCTTAAACTATTATGTCACAATACTCACCCAATCCTAATTGAGCCCACACCCTGAAAGACCCACTTTAAATCAGACCTCCAAAAGGCCTCATAAATATCCTGGCTTTGTACTTGCTCTCCTGAGGTGCTACTGAGACTTTGTAAAGGTATTTTCTCTCTACCACAGCAAGCAATAAACTCAGTTTTGCCTTATCAGTAGGTTAATTCGGTGGTATTTTGGAGCCAGCATTCAACAGTTTTGGCAGCTCCACTAAGTCCGATTGAGATCTCTTCATCATGAGGCTCCAAGGCTCTAGCTGCTCAGAGCCCCTCGGCCTCCCATTGGGGTCTCTCTGACATCAGCACTGAAGTTTCTAAGTCCTGCATTGGGCCTGGTCTGACATTTTTTATTTTATTTCCTTCAGCTGCTCAAATTCTGAGTTTATTTTGTGTCCCAGGATTAAGAAATCCATTTTAGGAATCCTTTGATCATATGATCAGAGCGGGAAAAGTTCTATCCTTGGTAGAACTCTGCCTTATACTATTTGTTTCTGAATGTCCTTCCCATTTCTTACTGTGCATCTTCAAGACACAAATTCGAAGGAGAGAGGACAAAAAGTCAGAGTTTGTTCCTCAAACTGGCCCCCAGGACTAAGAATTTCAGGAGGTTTTGTCAGGGAGGAAAGTTTTCCTTGACCTTCTTAGGGTTCCTGGTTGGATCTAAAAGTTAAACTGACAAAGACAGATTAACAGGAGAAAAGCAAACAAATTCATTAATGTAAATTTTTACATTAATGCCTACACAGTGACACAGGAGATGTTCATAAAGAAATGAAGACCCAAAGAAACGTTTAAACCTTAGTATTTTTATGCTAGGTTTGACGCAGAGGGGAGGTTGTGGAAAAATATGATGGGTCAAAGAGTATGAGGTAAGCGTAGTAAACGGGAAACTTAGCAAGGCCTGTATCTTTGGATGCTTCTCTCCGTTCCTGCTTCAGTAAAGAAGGTGGGGATGGGGGAAAGGGGAGGTATGTTTCTGCTCTTGTCTCATACTCTTCAGCTTAAAATATTCAATACGCCAAGGTGCCATATTTGGGGGTACTGCATCCTGGAACCCTGTCAGTTTCTTCCTGACCAGCATCCTTTGAAGAAACTATGCTTTGGGTCAGTTTTCTAAACCGTATAAGAAATTTTCTCCCTCTTGCTCTTTTGTCTGTGAGACTCTGATTCTGGAAGAGATCTCCTCTCTAAACTTTCTGTCCCATGGTAACTGGAAATTCAAGTTTTCCAACGGCAATGGCTCAGCCATTTGGATGGGGACCTAAGTCATGAGGTACACAGTGACACTTTTAACCGTTTCCAGCCTCTCAGGGGTTTGTGTCAGTCTAAATCTAATGATCCCACCTTCCAGTCTATACTCTTGCTTGTGACAGGTCCTTGATACAGGACTTTGTTACACAAAGTCCAAATTCATGAGCTTACTTTCCAAATGGCATAATTTCTCAAGGATAATTTATAGTTACAATATTTTGACATGAACAAAAAAAATGTTCATTTGAGAAACACTTTTGAATTAAAAGGTAGTAAATATCAAATGGTCTGCATTTTTTGATTGGGATGAAGAGCATCTAAAAGAAATTCAAATTCCAAAATTGTTTCCTTACGTGATTCCTCGGTCAAGCCAAAAGAAAAATGTGCAACACTTAAAACTCTTTCTTTTAGATAATTCCCACAACACACAACTTGAAACAAATGTCTCTCACCTCACTATGTCTCTTCCCCATCCTATCTTCTTCCATTTCCCTCTGCTTTTATCTCTTCACCCACTCCCCTTCTCTCCTGGCTGGCCAGAGACCCTCAAAGCTCAATTACCTCTTAAAGTTAAACCACTTTCAGAACAAGGAAGGGGTTTAATTTCTGGTCTCAATCTGAGCTGAGAGCCATTGAAAAAGGACTTCCCAAAGCTTAGACAAGATATCGTGAAATTTGCAGATAAATTTAGAATAATTTTAGTTGTGCATCATCCAGGGATCACAAATGTACACCTATTAGTTCATATGTTAGAGGGAACCTCAGGCGCAAACAATCAGATGGAGAAGGCAGAATGGGAAAACACTAAGGATTACTTAAAAGACCCAGGATTGCATTGAAAGCTCCAGTTCAGTCCTATAAGAAAGGATGAATTCACCTGAGATTTCCAGGATAAGCTTTTTAACACCTTTGGACAGCATTCTGAGTAGATCCTGAAACAGGGGTGACTCCAGCTCTCTCCTTATTTTTGCTGAATGGCCCTAAGCCAGAAGTAGGGGGTTTAACATGCAAGGAAAATCTAAAATGGGAAAGAGTCCTATTGCCAGACCATCAACACTTCACTGTATATTTAAAAAGAGTCTGTGAACACAAATAGATTAAGGTTTGCCAAGGCAAGCCTCTCCATTACTGCAATAAGTGATGAACTCATCTTTGCTATATTAACAGGTTATCTGAGTGATATTCATATTTTAAGGACACTCAACTCCACTTTGTAAAAGAAGGTCATTAGTTCTCCCATCTTTTCCTTCACCTCTCTTCTCACCTTCCACCTCCCAACTTTTGTCAGCTGTGCCTTTACTTTTACATTTTTCCAAGGCTGACAATATTTATGGTCTGTTCTATACTCCTGGTTATCTTCTATTATTTGTCTAAAAGGTGTATTCTAAATATTGAAAACCACCTGCAGAAAGTTGTATCAACGTTCAGTTTGCTCCTATTTGAATCATGATTTTCTTACTTGGTTCTCTTCCCTGTCCTCACTCTTCCCGTTTCTAAGACTTTCTTTTATTCTTAAACTCTATGCCTTTATCATGTTTTCTGTTTTTCTTAAAATCAACACAATTCCTGTTTCATCAAATTGCCATTTTCACTCTTGAAACCTTCCTCCTGGTGTCCTCCATCTTCCTGTCCCAAGATGGGCCATTTCTGTAGATCTGCTTCCCAACTGGCGCTTTTTGGATTTTCATGTCTGAAAACGTCTGTATTTTGCCTTTACATTGGATTGAAAGTTAGGTGACATATAGATTTCTGAGTTAGAAACTCAGAAATTAACTTTTCTTAGAACCTGGAAGGCACTGCTCTATTGTATTTTCGCCTCCCATACTGCTGATGAGAAGTTTGATGCCCATCTAAGCTTTGTTCCCTTTTTCATCTGGAAGCTTTTAGTATCTTTTACTGGTTCTTGGTTTTTTGAAATTTTATAATAATGTGCATAGATGTAGATTATTTTTCTTTCATTCTGCTCAGAATTTGCTATGCCCTTGAAAATATCACAACTTTTATCTCCCCTCAGCTCTGGGACATATTCAGTTCTGGAATATTTTCTTGTATTATTTCCTTGATTGCTTCCTCTCTTCCATTTGCTTTGTTCTCTCTTCCAGGAGTCCTACTAGTAAAAGTGGAGGGCCTTCTTATCATCTCTATTTTATAAATCTTAACTCATATTTTCTGTCTCTGTTTTTCTTTCTGTTCTATATTTGGGGACTCTTCTCTACTTCATTTTTTCAATATTATTGTTATTTTTAGAAATCATATTTTTAATTTCCAAGAGGTCCTTATTTTTCAATTACTCCCCTTTTTAGTATATGATGTAGCCTGCTGCTCTGGTTTTTTAATATAATACACTAGAGACTGTTTTGCTGACTCCCATCAACCAACTTACTGGATTAATGGACACATTCCCTTTTCTGAGAAACATGACTGGCACTCATGACTTACTAAATGCTCATGGCTATTAGGCCACTTACTGATTTACCCACATCCCTACTTCCATCAGTTGAGTTAACTACCTATCAAAAAACAGTTGTGCTTTTCCCCCAAATCTATTATGCCAATGGTGGTTGACTTTCATATATATATATAGATGAACTAATAAAATATGAAGAGAGTTTCCATGAAAACTAAATTGAATGTTTTGGAAAGACTTGATATAGGAAAGGTCCACTGAAAAAGAAAATTGTTGTTGACAAGAGCTGAGGAAAATGTAATAAAACTATATAAGAGTTTGACCTCAGATTTTTCTCAAGTATCTTAAAATCTGGCTCTACTCTAAAGAAAACAAAATTGGAAAAGGTCAAAAGGAGTTATATAAATTTTGGATTAGCAATTTTTGTATTCTTTTTTCTTTGTATTATTATCATTTGCAATTTTTGTATTCCTTTTCCAGTTGTATAAATACTGAAACCACAAAAATGATAGGCAAATATACTTGCCATTTTGCAGAAGGAAAACCCAACATATTCTGAAACTTTCAATTTTCTAAGCCCTAAATCTCCAAACATATCTAGTTAAACTTTTAAAAAGATCTTGAATTAAATCTTTGTATTCAAATAGATAATTCATGTTATTTTGGTTCTAAAACATTTCTATTCATATAAATAAAGAATTAATTTTACAGAGCTACAAATGGCCATTTCATAAAATGATGCACTATCTAGTAAATTCAGGTGGTTAAAAAGGTCAATTGAATAATACTTCACTAATGAAGTATTAGTGAAATAAGAACAGAAATTTTAAGCTCTGACCCTTAGAGCTAAGTTGGTTCTACTAAAACCTGAATGAAAGAGCACTAGAATTGGAGTCAGAAGATCCAGTTCCAGTACGTCTCAGCCATGTGGCTTTAGGCAAGTCAAAACCTTTTCTGAGACTCGTATTCTTTATTTGTAAAATGGGGATAAATGTCAAATGCTTACATGTCTAAAAGGATTTTTAAGAGAATGAGAAAACACTCTTTTTTGTTTTAAATTTTGAAATTATTAGAGATTCTTAGGAAGTTGCAAAGATAGTACAGATTGGTCTCATGTACCCTTCACCAAGTTCCCCTAATTGTTGTATCTTAACTAACTATAACATGATATCAAAACCAGGAATTTGACATAGGTATAATGTGTGTATAGCTATATACCATTTATCCCACATATACATTTGTATACCACAATCAAGATATAGAAAAAGATCTCCTTCATGCTAATCCTTCAGTCATTCCCATCCCATAACCCCCACCACCTCTAATCCCTGACAACCATAAATCTGTTCTCCATCTCGATAATTGTTGCTTTAAGAATGTTATAGAAACAGAATCATACATTATTTGATCTTTCGATACTGACTTTTCTTACTAAGCATACTGCCCTTGAAATCCACCCAAGTTGTTTTATTGGTCAATAGTTCATTTCTTTTTATTGTTAAGTAGTATTTCTTGGTATGGATGTACCACAGTTCAGCCATTCACCTATTGAGAGACATTTTGGTTGTTAATTTTTACTAAGGAAGTTCCCATGAAAACAGTGTATGAGGTCTGACAATTGAGTTCACGAACTCACCCTAGAAAAAGTGCTACATACCTCATAGCTGAATATCACTATGGTCACCTTCAAAGTACTCCCCTTGGGAAGCTATGCACCAACATCAGTGCCTAGTCCACCCTTCAAAGCAATTTTGGAACTCTTTTTCTGGAATGGCCATCAGAGCTGTTGTCGTATTACCCTGGATGTCTTGAATGTCATCAAAATGTCTTCCTTTCAATATTTCCTTTATCTTCGGGTAAAGAAAGAAGTCATTGGGGGCCAGATCAGGTGAGTAGGGAGGGAGTTCCAATACAGTTATTTGTTTACTGGCTAAAAACTCCCTCATAGACAGTGCCCTGTGAGCTGGTGCCTTGTTGTGATGCAAGAGCCATGAATTGTTGGCAAAAAGTTTAGGTTGTGTAACTTTTTCATGCAGCCTTTTTGGCACTTCCAAATAGTAAACTTGTTTAACTGTTTGTCCAGTTGGTAAATTCAAAATAAATAATCCCTCTGATATCAAAAAAAGGTTAGCAACATCTTTGCAACAAGTTCGTGAACTTAATTGTCCTACCTCGTATATGTTTTTATGTGGACATACTCATAAGTTTTCTCTGGGATAAATGCTTAGGAGTTTGATTGCTGAGTTGTATGGCAAGTGTATATTTAGTTTTCAAGAAACTGCCAAACTTTTTCCAGAGTAGCTGTACCATTTCACAGTGTGTGTGAGAGATCGCTTCTCTGCATCCCCATCAGCGATATAAAGCACTGGCAACAGTAAAAAGTACACAAATCTCGGGTTGACTATTATTATTCACAGAATGCAGAAATGCCAATCTTTCTTTCGCTCTATTCTAAGCTCTTGAAACTTCTATGTATTGGGTCTTTCTCTTAGGTTAATCAACAGGAAAAACAGACTGTGTGGTTATGTAGAAACCAGGTTGGTAAAGGGACCATGTGTCCTGCTGAGTAGAGTCAGGAAGTGGGAGGTAGAGAAGTGTGTCCAATTCAGATCCTGGGGTGAGAGTCTGACAGGCAGGGTTACCTTAAATCATTCATATTAGATTCCATTTGCAGCTTGTAGACTCAGCCATGATGAAAGCATTATAATCTCAGGAGGGGGTGGAGTAGCTAGACCAGCTTTTTTTTTTTGTTTCTCTCAGATTCATGAACAAGGAAGGCATGATGAAAATAATTTAGGTGACATTTCCGATTATAGTGTGTCTTACTTAAATTAACCCAAAAAAAACCTAGAAATATAATATTTGTCATGGCAGATCTACACACGAGATTAGCATGCTAGGTCATATGGAATTCTAGGTTAATAGTATCAGGTTAACGTAGAAAATAAAATATTAATAATTACAGGGACACAATGGCTGGGGACTAGCAGCATTTTTATTTAAGTATCTGGTGGCTGATGTTGGCTGTTGGCTGGGACCTCAGATAGGCTATTGGTTGAATGACTTACTTGTGGGAGCCCCATGTGGCCTCTCTGTGTAGGACAGTTTGTGCTTCCTTCACGCATTGCATGGAGGCTGGGATACAAGAGTAAGTGTCCTGCGAGAACAAGGCAAAGTGCCTAGTATTTTCATGATCTAGTCTTGGAGGTCACATAGTAAACCTCCCACTGCACTCTATTAGTGGAGGCAGTCACAGTGCTATGCCCACATCCAAGGACAGGGAACACAGCACCGTCTGCTCCCTGGGAGGAGTGTCAGGTCACAGTCTAAGAAGCGCAGGGGGGTGGAAGACAGTTGTGGTAGCTTAGAAACCAAGGCACAGGCATACTTCTAAGGTTTTGGATGAGTGAATTTTCATTGATCTGAGTCCATTTCCGAGAAGAATTGGCTCTTCTTTTCTCAATTGATTTTGCTGCTGTTGGGAACTGCAGGGGCTGGCTAGGTAGCCTTTGGCTAGGCCTGATGGCGCTTCTCCCAATGAGGCTGAGCAGACCTCTCACCCTGAAACAGCTTTCTGAGGAAAGGAAATGTCAGGGGTGTGGGTGTGGGGTTCGCTTCCCTAACCCTGTTCTCCAGGAGAAACAACGAGGGCAAGCAGGTTTTATACACCAAATTTTGGGCTATTAGAATTAATAGGGCCCCATCAACCTGAAAGACGGAGATGGGAAAACATTATAAAGTACTGTTTGTCCAAAACCCACTCTTGTGTAAAGGGCCAAGCAGAAAGAAAAGGAGATTTGAGGGTAAGAATTCAAATTTGTGAAGATCCTAGTCCAGGGAGCTTGACAACCTGTTCTATAAAATCGATTCATGACTTGTCAGCTGTCAATAATCCAGGAATTTCCTGTTAACTGAATGTTGCCATATGAGGTGCTTGGTAAAACATTGAGAATAAGTTTCAAAATTACTTCAATTTAAAACTGAGGAACAGGAGAAGAAAAAAGAAAAGCAAGCAGGCCTTCGACTCTGGAGAATGTTTGCCACATCTGCATTTGTGCATCCCCACCTGGAGAATGCCTCAACCCACAAAACTCAGTTTGATGTCACCTCCTAGACAGAGATTCTCTCCACCCACACAGAGCTAATGATCTTTCTTCCTCGATGCTCCTGCAGCTCTCTGTACATTCTTACAATGAAGACTAACCACACCGAATTAAAATAAGTTGTTTATGTGTCTGTCTTTGCCACCAGACTGAAAGATTTTTGAGGGCAAAAATGATAACATTCACCTCTGTAATCCACAAATTACAAATTACACAGTGCCTGGGATAGACGAAGAACTGAATGAAGAATGAAAAAAAAAAAAAAAAAAAAAAAAAAGATTGGGGATGTAAAGAGAGCAGAGAGACAGGCAAGCAGGAAGGAAAGAATGGATGTATAGGTAGATGGGATATTTTACTTCTCCAAATAAACTTTAGGTCTCTAATATCTGAGTAGATGATATAAGGAGTCTCTAAAATTCTTAATTATTCAGGTTATAGGGTCAATCGGTCTTGTTTTCCTGATATATATTTCCCTTATATTTCACATCACCTTTCTGTCAAAAAAGAGGTAAACTCAGACAATATGCCATTACAAGTTGTAATTTCAAATGCTTTTATATAGCATTGTTATAATTATTTGCTTCTTCTTCTTCTTCTTCTTCTTCTTCTTCTTCTTCTTCTTCTTCTTCTTCTTCTTTCCGTGTTCTATCTATTTTTTTAGTATTAAAATAATTTCAACATTTAAAAACAAAAAGTGTATTGGGTGCCCCAAGAATACATCTGGCTATAAGTAGTTTGAATAAGTCAGTGTTTTCTTCTTAACCGATTTTTCCCTTGAGAAATTCACTTTAACTTATTACAACGTAGTGTGTGCTTTAGAGCCTCCATGAACTCTGAGGTTTGATAAAAATTAACCTTTTAATGTCAGTGCTAGGATTATGTAACAGACCTATAGCAAATTTAGATTTAAATGATGCCATTTTTCACTGTTACGTTCACATTTTATCCACAGTAAGGATAGTGGTTAGGCTATAAAACCCATCATTTACCACGGCCATGCCACTTTACGTCAGTCGCGTTCCACATACAGGGGGCTTGAGGACTGGTCCCGGGTACAGGCATCGAGGGGTGCATTGTGTGCAGAGATTTAAAAAACCGAAATAAAACTGACTAAAAGTCAGTCTGCTTTTTATTATCACCATGTGCCAACAGTTCTAAGCACTGCCAGTGATAAAACACTCCTCAACAAAAGAAAAAGTCTTTTGTTGGTCTAACGTCGAAAGAACTGCAGAAGTGACTGCTGAGTTTTAATAATGTATGTGTAAGCTTCAAATGAGCACATTTTAATAATTTAGCTGTTAGTAAATATTGTATTCTACATGGAAGTTAATTCTGAGAACTCTGTTATTCAGCGGGTCCCCTACACACATGGAGTTGGCAGCAGATGTTACTTTTGAGAGGAAGCCGTTTGGAATCGTGCAAACTCTCGTTCAGCCAGCACTTCACATCACCCACTCCTGTGGCATCACATATTCCTAAATTTAAATCGGAGCTTTTGAAAAAACAGTGATTGCTCAGTGATCTTAAAGATGAAAAAACAGAACTAGTGTTATTTCAATTCTGTCACTTCACGTGTTTCAAATTTGAACCGTAAAAACAGAGCTGCGAGGTAACTATTCCTGTTTGACAAATTCAAATTTTAGTTTATACAAAAATCTTGTACTGAATTTGAACAATCTCTTTGTATAAAGATATCTTTAAAATAGAAATGTATTTTTTTTTAATTTCAACGGGCTTAATACTAAAAAAGGAATCAAGAAAATAATGTTATTACCGATTATCACTATAAATAATTGTCACATTGAGGAATGGGGATGTTAAAAGGATCCCCCTCAGGGTGCCAAATGCATTGAGCATGCCTTGGCCGCTAGGCAACCTTGGCAGTGTCTGAACCAGGAAAGGTCTGCAGGTACTTCCTCTTCCAGCCACTCGCTCCTTCCCCGTACCCACCCCATTCTTCACCAACCCAAGATTTCTCTTCTGACATTTCACCTTCAGCAATCAGTTAATATATTCTTTCATAGCTTGACTCTCACTAAAGAGTAGTGACATTTTTATGGGAACCTTTTATTTATTTACGTTTAAACAGCTTTATTGAGACCAAACTGCAAGGGTTTTTTTTTTGTTTTGTTTTGTTTTGGTTTTGAGTGATTGAATCATTAAATTATTCGAAACCTCTAAGAGAACTTGTTTTCTTATAGAAAATTTAAATTTTGTTTTGCCTTTGGTTTTCTCATTTTACTAACAGAGTGTTTTGTGACATTCTTTTACACTCTCCTTAGTAATACAGGAGCCTTTTGCGACTCATTCCCAGGCAGGTCTGGCCTTTCAGGTAGGAAGGCAAGATACCTCTCTATGTATGTACTTGGGGTTGCTTTTTAGTTCTTAAGTAAATAAGATCTCTCACTGTGGATGCTATACATTGAATGTTTGTGCCCCCCCTCAAAATCTGTCTGTTGAAACCTAATCCCCAATGTGATAGTATTAATACCATTAAGTGGGTCCCCAATGTGATGGTATTAATACCATTAAGTCGGGGGGGTTGATTAAAGCCCTCCTGAGTGGAATAAGGGCCCTTATAAGAGACCCCTGAGAGATCCCGCAGCCCTTTGGCCATGTGAGGACACAGAGAAAAGATTGCATCTATGAACCAGGAACAGGGCCCTCCACAGAAACTGAATCTGCTGGCGCCTTGACCTTGGACTTCCCAGCCTCCAGAACTGTGAGAAATAAATGTCTGTTGTTTATAAGCCATCCCGTCTATGGTATTTGTGTTACACAAGCCAAATGGACTAAGTGGGATATTTTGAGGATTCAAGATAATGTATATATAAAGTGGAAAGCATACGATAGATGTAAGTGAATAGTAGCTTATATTAATATGTTTATCATTGCAATCACTATCATCCTTTAACGTGTAAATCAAATGTCATCCCCTCTGCAAACATACCACTTTCTTCCCTGAAATTTCACAACACTTTGAACACACTTTCATTGTGATAGACTAATTTGCTTATGTCTGTCTCACTTGTTGTTTGGTGAGTTCTTCAAAGGCGGGGCCTCTTTTCAGCCCTGCAAAGCAGACGTTAATTGAAAGCCTACTACGTTCAAAGCTTTTTGAGCCATCTCATTATTTAAAAAAAAACTTGCAACTTTAGTTATCAAGAGACAGAGACCTCAAGGTGGGTTATGGTCACACCATTAGAATAGCTGCTCAGGAAGTAGCCTATTACATGCTGAACAGAACAACTCGTGTATTTTTCCACTTTATAAATTCAGACACACGTAAGGCCAGAGAATTTTCCACTATGGCCCTAGCATGTCCTCGCCTTGCACAGCTGTTCCTCTCTACTCTTAATAAAATTCAAATTGCCCAAACAATGGCTGCTAACTCACAAATACAATTCCTCCCTCTTCTGAGAACTGTCTTGATCCAACGATTCCCGAAACTAGCTGAACTTCGGCTAACCCCATCTGCTGAAGTCCTATTCAAAAGTTCTGTCCTCCCTCCCCAAGTCAGAATACTTCCTCAGAGCCTTCTTTCTCCTGGCATTTTTGAATAAAGGATTATGCTAATGTATTCTGCCTGATTTTCTTTACAGAAAGCAGTAAAGTATATGAGAATGATATTTTGAGATGTAAAACCAATGTATTTAAATTTTTTTAAATTATAAAATATGTCACTGAAACAAAAGAATATATGAAATAACCAATTTAACTTTCATTCTCTGTACATCTTTTTGCGTTTCAACTCTATACATTGAATCAAGGGCATTCAAGCTTCTTTAGAAGGTCAGATACCACTTACAACAAAAGAGTCAGAGTGCAGCTTTGAGTTTCAAATTAGCTTTCAAAAACTTAGTGAGGCAAAGTCTTACAAAACAGATTTTGTTAAATTCTCCCAAATTCTTAAAGTTTTCCTTAACATAGCAAAGCTTAGAGGTCTGAACATAAAGTTTCACTGGAAGCCTTACTGTAGAGAGGACTGAGGATATGACGGACATTAGGTTAGGGAAGGTTTGGAGGGGATGAGAGCAAGGTTAGGAAGTTGCCTGGATCACAGAAAGAGACCCAGTGTTCATCTCCCTAGTTCTCAGGCCAGAAGAAGGAGAAACTGAAAGAAGAGCGTACACACGTCCTAGTTTTCATATGGAACTTGGGGGGAGACGTCACATACTAACCAAGGGCAGCTACAATGGCACAGAAACAGTGGCTTGGTGTGATTCTGCAAAGGGAGAGCTTGAGTAAGTGCTTCCTGCCTGCCATGGCCTTTGCTGTCCTGCAGGAGATCCATAAGTCCCCATGTGCTCTGCAAAGTCACTGAGAACTGCTGAGGGGTCTGGTGTTCTGGAAGAATCTTGGTGACAAGGAAGTCTCAGAGTACAGGGATCTTAACACAGAGCAACGGTAATGTCCATGTTCAATAGAAGGTGCCAACATGATAACAAAAAACCCAACCTGGCAGCATCCACTGTCCCTCAGTAAATACCAGGGTAGTGTACCAAGCAATCGGGGGCATGATTGAGTAAAGATCAATCAGTACCCAGATGACAGAACGTGTGGCCCCTCCCCATTATCTGCACATGAAATCAGCATCCCTTTGTACCCAGATGGCATCTAGGAGGAAGGAAAGGAGAAAGAAATGGAAACTCGGAGAAGTCTGCGGAATTACCAGGAAGAACAAAATTGAGTCATTTTAATTGGCAAATTGATTTTTGTTGTGTCTTGTTATTCCCAAGCAGGGCTAGGGGGAGCTCATGAGCAATCAGTTAGTGAAATAAAGTTTGTTCTTTAAAGATCTGAGTTGTAGAATATAAATTCAAGCCCTCCTGTTAAAATAAAATAGTGGTTAAGATGAAGTGCTCTCTGATTAGACTTGGGCTTCAAATCCTGGCTCGTCACTTTTAGCAGGAGCTGAAATCCTTCTCCTTGTAGTTTTCACCCAGGGCTACAGTTCTGTGCCTTATAAAAAGTCTCTGCCCTGTAGAACAAATCTAAACTCTCTTATAAATGACTTCCTTCCACATATCAGGAGATAACCTCCACATCACCTGTGAATTTGCCCTTCTTTAGCCTAAATTCCCCAGGACTTTCAAGCCATACTTCTGCATATGATTCATTATCTTTCACTATCCAGATTGTTCTCCCTAGAAGCATTTGCAAGTTGTCTATTTTCCCTTCACACTCATTCCACACTGTTGTACATCACTGCATGATAAGACTTCACTTTTATCCTCAGCCTTGATTGGAATGGTTCTTTTCATTCCCCTCGAATCCTCATTTTTGACTCAAACTCCTCCTGGAATTACTGCAGAATTTAGTCGGCCTGTCAGGAAAAAGCCTTCTGGCAACTGTGACTCAACTATCCAGATGTTCACAATTTTCCCTGCCTTGTCTCCATGAAGCTAGTAGATTTAAACAAAGAGATGAGCTGAATTAAAAGGTCAGCTCTTGAGTCCAAGTCCCCTGGTCACTACTTCACTATAAAACAAAAAGAGAAAAAATTAGGCAGGCATGTCTGCCTGTCCGAATACCAAACCCTCAAAGCCTGTTGTCTTTTCTTCTAACCAAAACAACAACAACAGCAAAACACCTTTTCATTCTCTCTATTCCCCATTAAGAAGAAAGAAGCAACCATCCCGCCAATGGGAATCTCTGGTCATGCTTCCAGCAGTCATATCATTTAAAAATTGTACTATTTAAATATCACTCCTTATTTGTTCACCTTGGAATTCTCCTTTCTATTCAGGATTCAGTGGTCACAATAGTGACTGCAAAGAGTTACAGGTCTAGGTTGGAGTCATAATGTGCCATCTGCCGATGGACATGTCACCTCAGCTTTTCTCTAGTACTGAAACATGCAGTTAATTGAAATCTGTACCCCAGGTTTAGATACACCCAGGAGTAGATGTCAACTCCATTCTGATCTAGGTTTCCTCTCACCAGGGAAAAGGATATTTATCACAAAGCAGTTTCTAAATAGAGTACAATGTAGTGGTTAGAGAGTGCGTCCTGGACGCAGACTGCCTGTATTGGACTTCCCTCCCATCCACTTACTAGTCACTGGGCACATCACCCGATCCCTTTGTACCTGTTTCTCTATCTTTAATGTGAGGGTAACAATAAGGTCTACCCCAAAGTGTTGTTGTGAGCATTAAAGGAGTTAATATAATAAAATGCTTAGACCATACAATCAATCCAATCAACAAGGAATGTGAATTATGTAAAGAGACTTTCGACAAGCTATAGTGTTCTTCTCTATAGAGTTAAACCAATAAGCTATGAATCGGTTAGCTATCGGCCGAACACAGAATTAAGGATCAGAAGACTTGAGTCCCTGACACTGCCACTGGCTCCAAATTATTTGTCATCTCTGTACTTCAGGTTCTTCATCTATGAAAAATGAGATAGTAACATTACCTGGTAGTTACTGGGAAAATTATAGGACAATTTCTATGGAGCACCATCTAAATGGCAAAGCATGGTGCAAATGTAAAAGATTGTTATTATCATTGATCCTTATTATTTTTCTCACACTTCATTGGGCATCCAGAAACTTTTCTAAAATCAGGATATACTGCCTCCAGCAAGCAACAGATTATTTTCTTCAACCTCTTTGTAGTTCCTTGGAATTAGAACATTTGGTCTTCATGCCAACACACTTGTGTAACACGGCAAAACATGGCCCAATTTCTAAGGTCAGAAGTTTCCTATAATAACTGTCCTTTAGTTTGACCTATTGGGATGGACATCTGGTCTCTTCAAATGTATTTCCAAATGACAAGGAAGGATAAAACACTTCTAGGGACGCTCCCTGTGGATGGCCCATAATGCATTTATGACTTCAAACAGATACTGTGTTCTTCCCTAGTGAAGGTTTCCATTTGAACTTGAGCTTCAGTTTCTCTTGCCTTGGAATTCAGACCCCATTTTGCCTCTGGACTCTATGCTCGAAGACTACATCCTTGACTTTGGTCATGTATTTCCTTATCTGGAAAAGTTAGTCTAATTTTAGCCAAACCTTTCTTCTACTGGGAAAATCTTGATATAACCAAAAGCAAAGGCTTTGTTTATATTATGTGGACAAGGAGTACCACTTCATATTTCTATACTCCAGGGCCTTTCTCTTGCATCCTAAGGAATAAGAATGGCCAGTCTTCTATCATATGGGCCATGCCAACTAGAAATCACCCTGAATGTCTTGTAGTCTCCATAAGTTTACTGGGTTCTCCCTCAAACAAAATCTCTCTGTTTCTGATTATTTTGCCCCAGATGTACCTGGAGCATTCTTTCAAGCTGAATCTCATTTTCTTATTTCCTGTCCATATTTCTAACTTCCCCAGACCCCTGGATAATTTATCTATTGCACTAATATTTGCAGTTAAAGAAGTATAGACCAGCTCCTTCTTAGTCTTTGGGCTCAGGAAATATCTCCAATCATTTTTCAATCACTTGCGGTCCACAGAGAGCCAAAACATGCCTTTTCTGGGGAAATTTAATCCACATGTTTATGATTAATTTATATGTAAGTCATTAAATTGGTGTTTCTAAGACATTTCATTTGGCAAGCTACCTCTCTCTCGCCCTTCAAATCCCTTCTCAAGTCTTATTTGAGTTGGTATAGAACCACTGCACCCAGGTGCTTTTCAGAGCTGGTAAAACACTTAGAAAATTAGTCCTGAATATATCTGAGATCCCTTTCTGTCCATGTTGCAGTTGATACAATACTGCCTGAACGGTGGGTGGGTTACAGTATAGAGAATGATTAAATAATTTATAATCAGTGTCCCTTTAGGCAGCAGCTGTAAGGGTCCCTCAGAGTGGGTTATGGTTTCTAATGCCTTATTCACCCCAAATTCAAGTTCATTTCAATTTAATCCCAGCCAACATCATAATCTTTGCTTACATACCTATTAGATGCTAGGCATACTAAGCCATAATATTCCCTGCCTTCAATTTGCTCATTTTCTAAAAGGAGAGACTGACCTGGGTCTTTATAACTATGACAGACAGCACTGTATAGTGAGAACCAAGTGTCACACATAATCAAAGTGCTACGAGGGAACCAGAGTGAGAGAGTCCTACTGGGGACATTAGAGAAGGCAACACTGGGGGTGGGCTTTGGAGCAAAGTACTGAGTATTTGGGGATAATAATGAGTCGGTGATTCCAGTGGAAAACATGTAATCTGGAAGTGAGTGGTTAGGAGTAGGACTCGAAATCCAGATTATGGAAAGCCTTGAAAACCATGCTTAGAAGTCAGGGGCATTATATAGATAATGGGGATCCAACAAAGGTTTTTGAAGAAGGGAAATGACAGGCCCACGCCTCTGACTGGTACTGTGGAAGTAGAAGAAACTGCAGGCAGGGGACCCATAAGGAGGTCGCTATGATGATTTAGACGAGCTAAAGAGGCTCTGAGTGGTTATAGAGACTTGAGGAATGACGGTGGCTTGGCTTCAAGACAAGACGATGCTGAGACGGACTCTGAAGGGCTTAGAGGTGAGCAAGGCCTGAAGGTTAGTAGGATGTGGGAGATCACTGGGTAAGTCACCTCAACTCTCTGGGCCTCCATTTCCTCAACAGTAGATTAAACATAATAGTTCCAGTTGCCTTGAGGATTGAAAAATGTGGTATGAAATGATCCGGTTCCTGGCATATAGCAGGCTATCATTTTGCCGTAGCTCGGAAGATGGAGATGATAATGAAGAGTATGAACTAGGATTTCTAGAACAATTCAACACCCATGTTATTTGGATCTCTGAACGTTTTGTTATTCTACTCCCAGGTCTTTCACAGGTACGCTCTCTATAAACATCTAGTTATTGGCTCCTTTTAAAGGCAACCAATCATTACAGAGATGCGTGGTAGTTAAAGCGATCATTAACAAACAAAGGCCATGCTTCCTAAAGGAAAGCTGAACTGCAAACTAATAATCAGAAACACCTTTAAGACCAGCTGTGGGTAATTAGCACGTTTGCACCAGTGGTTCCCCACCCTGGCTTGAGATAGCCTCACACAGATGATTTTTGCGTGACTGTTAGGTACTGCGTACTTGGTGCTAGAAGAGATATAAGAATCACTATACCAAATAAATCCCCACACTCAAGGAACTTATAATCTAGGAAGGGAAATATGACCAGTTTGCAAAAGAGTAAAAATATGTATAGATATTTATAATATTTATAGATAACACACCATGCATACTAAATGAATAAAGGGATACAGAGTCAATGTTAATGAGGTTTAGAAGCAGGAGAGGAAACACTCTGTTAGGAAAATTCAAGAAACACTCCAAGAAAGAGTTAATCTGTGAGACGGACCTTGAAAGATAGCTAGGCTTTTTTGCTGAATGGAGATGTTGGGAAAGGCAACTGTGGGGGATTGAAGAAATCCAATCACATACTCACACACTCAGTCAGTCCCTCTGTCATTCAACAAACCTTTACTGAGTGCCTACTACATTTGAGGGAGACAGAGTTTATTAAAATAAAGTCTCAGCACCCAAGGTTTCACAGTCACTTTCAACTCAAGTATTTTTCCCTCTCATGGGAGAGGAGAAAAAGAAATGAACAGATGAATTGCAATACTATATGGTCAGTATTTTATAAAGGTCATGCTGGTAGTAGCCTTAATTAAAGTTGTATGTATTAGTCAGGGTTCTCTAGAGAAAGAACCAATAACCAATAGGATGTGTGTGTGTGTGTGTGTTTATATCTATCTATCTATCAATCAATCGATCATCTATCAACTATCAACTATCTGATTGATTTTAAGTAATTGGCTCACATGATTGTAGAGGCTAGCAAGTCCAAAATCAGCAGGGTAGGCCAGCAGGCTAGAGACCTCAGGAAGGGTTATGTCACAGCTAGAGTCTAAAAGCACTGTGCTGGCAGAATTCCTTGCTTAGGGGTCAGTTTTGTTCCTATTAAAGTCTTCAGTGGATTGAATGAGACCCACCAACATTATGGAGTATAATCTGCTTTATTCTTTAAATGTTAATCTCATCTAAAAAATACCTTCATTTAAATGTCAAAAATACGTAATGTTCAATTAAGTATCTGGGTACCGTGGCTTAGCTAAGTTAATTCATAAAATTAACCATCATGCTGTACAAGACAAATGGCACAAATTCAGTCCCAGACTCTGCCAGTCAGATTCATCAGAGTGGTCGACAGAGTGGCACACTGGTATACGTAGGTGTAAATATGAGTTTAGTCAAGAAATACCGGGCCGAGGGGTAGGTTGTTGGGAGAGGTGGTTGGCGACAAATCCTGATTGTTCCTTGCACGTTCTTGGTGAGTGTGCCAGACGGCAGTGCTTACATGTTTTGGCATAAAAGGCAGATTCTGTAGTTCCTCACACAGACAACTAAGTGACTTACACAGGTCCAAGTGAGTAGAGGGCGACTACCACAAAACTGCCCCCTCCTGGGAGGACGGAGAATGGCCTGTTTGCTGCTTGTTCAAAAAGTGCTGGGCCCTTGGTTATGAATTCCCCAGCTGCAACTCAAACCCACTGCCTGGGTATCATTCATTTGGGCCCAGTGCTTTGCCCCAATGGGGCTTGGCCTCCAGAAGAACCAATGGAAATATGCTAACACTCATGTTGCTTGCTGTGCATGAGTATATAAGGTCTTTTGTCTCTGACCCAGGAGTCTTGTGTCCTTGGGCTATGTATGCATCTATGAAGGACAAAAGCTAACAGATTAGCTCGTAAGTAGGGTAAAATCTCAGATCCTTCACAGTTCATGACAGCTTTGATGATGAGAATGGAATGATGCCAATGACATGACTTTCTGGATGAGGAAGCACACGGGCTTTGCCGGCCAGGTTTTGGGACGTACAAAGATTTCTAGTATCTGGTTGTGAGGGCTAACCCAAATAGTGGGTGAGGTTGGGAGTAGGGTCCCCCAGTGTTCTGTCTGTTGATGGAAAAAAATTGAATTAACATTTAGAGGCTGAGCAGTGAAAGGTGGGATGGAAACAAGCCACCAAAATGGTGTCTTGGCTGTTGTTCACACTCCCCAGGTGGGTGAGGGAAAGGATATTATCATGACAATGGGGCAGCAAGCCCTGTGACCCCAACCTAAAGTCAACGTGGCTGCTGTTACTGAGCCAATGGGTCCCTAAAGCGGAAATAGAGGGTGTCAGAAATAATGCCGTCTGAGAAGGCACTTTGAATGGACTGAAAACACTGGAAGTTCATTTAGTTGAGCAATGAGCAGCTGGCAACACCACTCAAAACTGAAAGTAGCAGCTAAAACAGTCTTGAAAAAAACATTTCCTTTTTGGGACTCATACTTACTAACTTCAAAATTTACAATAATGCTACAGTAATCAAGACAGTATGGTACTGGCATAAAAATAAACATATAGATCAATGGAATAGAATTGAGAGTCTAGAAATAAACCTTTACATTTATAGTCTATTGATTTTCAACAAGGGTGCAAAAAACAATTTAATGGGAAAAGAACGTTTTTTTTCAACAGATGATGCTTGAACAACTGTATCCACATGCAAAAGAATAAAATTAGATCCCTACCTCACACCACACACAAAAGCTAACTCAAAACGGATCAGAGATCTACATATAAGAGCTAACTGTAAAACTCTTAGGTGAAAACAGAGTAAATCTTTGTGGCCTTGGATTATACACCAAAAGCAAAAGTGACAAAATGAAAAATAAATAAATTGGATTTTATCAAAATTAAAAAGTTCTGTGCTTAAAAGACACCATCAAGAGAATGAAAATACAACACAGACTTGAGGAATATGCAAATCACATATCTGATAATGAATTTGTTTTATAAAGAACTCTTACAACTCAGCAATAAAAATACAAATAGCTCCCCTTAACCATGGTAAAGAATGTGAATAGACATTTCTCAAAGAAGATTCACAAATGGCCAATAAGCACATAAAAAGATGCTCAACATCATCAGTCATTAGGAAAAGGCAAATCAAAACCATTATGAGATACCACTTCACATCCACTAGAATGGCTCCAATCAAAAGACAGACAATAACAAGTATTGATGAAGATGTGGGGAAATTGGGATCTTCATATATTGCTGGTGGTAATATAAAATGGTGAATTAACTTTGGAAAACAATTTGGCAATTCCTCAAAAAGTTAAACACATGACCTAGCAATTCCACTCTGAGGTATATACCCAAGAGAAATGAAAACATATGCCACATAAAAACTTGTACATGAATGTTTAATAGTAGCATTTTTCATAATAGCCAAAAAGTAGAAAAGCTCTAATATATATCAACTGATGAATAGATAAAGTGTGGTATATCCACACAATGGATTATTATTCAGCAATAGAAGGGAATGAAATATTAACACATATTACAATATGGGTGAATCTTGAAAACATGCTAAGTAAAAGAACCTAGTCACAAAAGGTCACATACTGTATGATTCCATTTATATGAAATGTCCAGAATAGGCAAATCTACAGAGATGGAAAGTAGATTAGTGGTTGGCAGGGGCTGAGGGTAAAGGAGAAAGGGGAATAATTGCTAATAGGTATGGAGTTTCTTTTTCAGGTAATACCTGAAAATAGACTGTGGTGATTGTACAACTCTACGAATATACTAAAAACAACAGAACTATACACTTTTAAAGAGTGAATTTTGTGGTAGGTGAATTTTATCTCAATAAAGTTGTTATTTGAAAAAACCTAAATTAATGTAAATGCAAAGCTTTGCTTATTGGCATGAGCTGCTTTCTCCCTCAGTACCCCTGGTCCTTCCCTTCCCCTCTATCCCAACGTGAGCTGTTTGAAGGAGATAGATGACTAGATGTGGGGCCGAGGTCTCCCTGTCTCCATGAGGGACCAAAGGCTATAAGCAAGTATGCTGAGTAACTTCAGGGAGGAAGGAACTCACACTTTCATGACTTTATTGGATACAGGTGACCAAGTCACAATTCTACCCATTTTATTGGGGAAGAGGTCTCCTGAATTCAACTAGTAAGATTCGGGCAAGGTTCCCAGTAGGGAAAATAAATCTAAAGTGACCTTGTGGATGGGAGTCCTTTGGACCGAATCAGTGTCCTCTTGTGTGGTTTCCAATGGCCATTCCCCACTGAATGTGTTGATGTTTTACATCCCTGTGCTGTGAATGGGCATCATGTCCCAAGCGGATGCACATGATTGAGAAGAGTCCCATGAAGAGAAGTAGTGGGACACATAGTGGGATGTTTACACATAGTGGGGATATTCACCTGTAGTGGGACATGTAAATCAGTCCCCGACCCGCCTCCCTAGCTCATCGTGAGGGGTCCGAGGAAGGGGAAGGGAAACCACAGCCTTGATTAAGGTTTAAAAGGTAGCAGAGATATTAAGAGATGTACTATCTCAATACGACATCCCTGGATGCCCAAAGGTAATGGAACTGGAGACTTCTGGTGAATTCAGTTGTTACTCCTACAACCCCAGTTGTTACAGACCCTGGAACTGGAACTGAATCCACTGCACAGACTGATGGCAGTTGGTATGCTACCTTGGACATTGCCAACACCTTTCCTATTCCATTGCCCTTGAGGGCAAGGGTCAAGGTCCGTCTGCATTCATGGCAAAGCCTGCAATGTGTCTGTAGTACCTCCGTGGAGGTAAAATTAGTGAAAGGACTTTAATGATCTTTTGTCTTTCAGAGCCAACATGGAACCTTCCTCAAGAAGGAGAATGCCCTGATGTGGCTCTCGCAAATAACTGAATTGACTTCTGGACCTGCCATCTATCATCACATGGCTAAACATTAGGGGATGGTGCAGCTCCTGCACTGCTCATGGTTCTAGGGGTTTTATGGGGTCCCACATTCAAGGAGTTAGACATACACATACATAGTAATGGGGGAAGTGATAACTGCCATAAGAGTGGTAGATACTATATTTTGCTGTTAATATATTCAGTAGAAGCAGGGAAACTAAGCTGCTGCTGCATGAAATTGAAAATTTGTTCCTTTCTTTTTCCTTTCATTATTCAGTGCAAATATAAATGTACAAAAGTCAGCCACTGTTAAATCCCAGGTTTTATCTCCTGGATAATTTTATTTTACCTCGAAGCCAGTTTTTCTACTTCCTTATTGTCATTTCTATCTGCCTTGGCTGCGAGGGGATGATGCTGGCCTGAATTCTTGACTTTCCTGAGCTGTGGCAGAACCAACCAGAAGGAGAACACAAAGTAATGATGAAGAATCAGAGAACTCAGAACCACCGGCAACACCTTGCTGTATTCCCTTGAGTGAGTTGCTGGACCTCTCTGGGCCTCAGTTTTCTTTTCTGCTAAACAGAAGGAGTCTATCTATCCTACTTGCCTTATCGGAAAGCTGGAAAGGCCAGATGAATTAATGGATGGGAGTAAGCTGTGGAAACTTAGAATGGGACATAAAGAACAAAGTCAAAGAAGCCAATGAAGAAACCTATTATTATGGAGGTTTGTGGAGTATGAAATGAGATGTGGAGGACTTGGACGGTTCTAAAACAATCTATATGTGCCAAATAGCATTACTGTATCTGAAATATGTCCTGTTACCCATCGTTGGTAAGCATCCCTGCCTGCTGGGGTGGCTGTTTCCCAGGTGTTTCCATCTTTCCCAAGATGTTAAAATTTCATCTAATTCCAAGGAATAAGTTTCAGATATTTAGAATAGATAATAATGGTCACAGTATTGTGTAGTTATTAAGTGTCAGGCACTGTCTTAAGCACTCAGAAGGACCTATAAGATACAGAGTGTTAGTATCCCTGTTATAGAAAAGATGAAAGATGAGACAATCTGCCAAATGGGACACAGCAAGCATCCAGAGCTGTCTGACTCCAGATCCCAGTCTCTGAGCACTTAGCTATCCTGCCTCACTGTGCAGTGTACACACAACACCTGACAATAAAACCTGCCCTGCATATTTCCATTACTGAGTGTGCACTGTAGCCCCCAGAATCTCAGTCACGGAGCATCTTAGAATGCAGTGAGGATTGACTATGAGCAGGGTATGATGGGGAATATAAAGATAGGAAAGATGGCTTCTGTTTTTAAGGAGCTTACGCTTCGAGAGGAAATTAGATGTTCCTGAAAAACTCTAACAACAGAAGACAGTGATGATTGCTATCACAGGACTACAAGAGCCTTGAGAAAAAAAGGATTATTCCCTGAATGATTTAAAAGTGAAACAGTCCAGTTTAATTTTATTTTGAAAGGTTTTATAAATGTAAGTTCAGCTAGGAAGTCTGTCTGAAGATACTGGTATGAAAATCTTGAAGATGAGATCAGAAAACGTCAGAGCTGAGGAACGTTTCTCAGGAACACATATACTTTGGGTAACTGATATTACGAATGTCCACTATTGACAGCTTGTGCACAAGCCCTCACCCATTCTCCCCTCTCGGTCCTCTCCTCCAGACAGTAGTAATCCCTACCT
Source organism: Rhinolophus sinicus (assembly GCF_036562045.2). Classification (NCBI taxonomy): domain Eukaryota; kingdom Metazoa; phylum Chordata; class Mammalia; order Chiroptera; family Rhinolophidae; genus Rhinolophus; species Rhinolophus sinicus. The sequence goes on along the minus strand of NC_133757.1, from coordinate 25,081,838 downwards.
CCGAGGTCTACAAAGCCCGTTGTCTGCTGTTCATGTGGAATCCTTCCTCACTCCCTTCTTTTCACAAATAGTTACAGAGTACTTCCTATGCAGGCACCCTTATATTCAGCTCTGGGGATACTGACTGAACAAGACAGACCTTAGCATAATCATCTAGTGGCTATTTCTCCAGGGCTCCATGTTTTGTCACCCCAAACAGGCTGTTCACAAGGAGATATCTCACAGCACTTAAACTAGTACTTTGCTTTAGTGTATAGCATAACACTCTAGCATGGGGACATTAAAAAATTATCATTGACATTTTTTAATATACACAAAAATAGAACGGTATGACCAACTCCCAAATGTTTCTCACAGGTATCTTTATTCAGCTCTTCTCATTTCAAAGCCTGCTGAGAGATGACAGAGGGTACACACGGAGATGACCAGGTCAGTGATGGGGAAACACAGTAGGCATCGGGCTGGGTCAGGGATCCCAGACGTAGGGGCAGGCGGCGGAGCACACCACCATTATTCACACGAAGGGCGAGAGACAGGAAGCAAAGCAGCTTGCCAAGTGCTGGTGGCACAGGTGGGGTACCAGGAAGCCTGATAGAAATCGTACAGAGCAGTTTGCTGGCTGCCTCTGTGCCTGGCCGTGGGCAGACCATGCCTCAGCGTGGCCTTGGAGGCTCCGCATGGCCTCCGCTGTATGACTGAGCCTCTTCCCTGTGACCTTCCAGATGCTACGCCCTCTGGCAGAAAGTCTGTTCTTCCACCCACGCCTCCAATGGCTGCCTCTGCAGTGAAGTCTTCCATGGCCACACTTTCTAAAGAGGTATCTTCTCCCCATTATTCTTCAACTTAGCAGCCTCCGTGCTTCCTAAACAGCATTCTGAATTTTGTAATCAATTATTTGTTAATTTTCTTGTGAATTTCAGTCTCCTCTACTATACTGTAGCCTCCAGTGAAGGCAGAGATCTTGCCTTTATCTCTTTTTCCTCAGAAACTAGAGTATGTCTACCTAGGTCTGGCATATAATAGATACTCAAATATTTTCCAAATGAATGAATGACATTACTGAATATTTTGTTAATATCTTCATAGTTGAAGCAAGAGTTGAGAACAGCAGAGGAAAAGAAAAAGGTAATTTCTAATCTAATCAGGGCAAGTGGAAATCTCTAACCCAGTGGTTCTCAATTCTGGCTGCATATTAGAATCACTCGGGGAGCTTTTAAAAATACCAACACCTGGGATCCTCTATAGACCAACTGAATCAGACTCTCTGGGTATGGTGCTTGAGTGTAGGCATTTTTTTAAAAGCCCTCGAGGTGACTATAATATGCAGCCAGGTTTGAGAATCACTGCTCTAATGAGGAAAGGGTATAAGGATTTTGACACCAAGATGAGGGCAGTGAATTCCAGAGTACAAGGCAGGTCTGCTCAAGTCAAGTTTAGAGTGAGCAAAAATGGTGTGTTCTGTTCAACCCTTTCAATGCTTAAAACCAAATCCGAGATCAAATAAGCAGAGATTGATTATAGTTGAAAGTTAGTGAGGTACCTAATAACTGATAGATTTTTAAAAATTTATATCAACAGTGTAGTGTATTTAAATAAGACTTAAAAACAGAATAACTATTCATTCTATTTCTATTTTAAACTACTTTTACTTAAACAACAAGACAAAAACATAATTGAGTTAGAAAACAACAATGTATTATCTTTGGCTCTCATGTTCACTTCTAGCAGAGGCCTATTTGTAAGTTCCTAAGCATCATAACTAGACATCACTGTGCCCTTAGGATTTGCAAATATAATATTTAAAGTGAAATAAGCTTAAATTTTGTCACATTGTGGCACTAACAAAAGAGCTTTCCAACCCACCAAGGGGCATTCCATTTTTTATCTCCCTTTCTTTTTCTTCCATCCTCCCTTCCTCTCTTTCTTGTCAGATTATTTTTCGACAATTTTCCAGTGTTTTAGGTGAACAGATGAAGTTAGGGGAGAATGTAGCTCTTCTCATTTCCAGAGCTGGCCTTGCCCGTCTGTCATCAGTAGGTGGCTTTGAGGACAGCACACTATGCTACTGAAGTCAAATGCACTGAGGCTATAATTGCTTCTTCTCCTTAATTTATTTAGGTTGTCACATGATTTGCTGTAGCTGTAATCCCTCAGTACTGCAATCTGGGAACAATATAAATGGTTGATGGCAGAGTGAGATTTTCAATTGTTGCTTCTCAGTGATTCGAGTAATGTGCTGTCATTAGCACTTTGATGTGACATATCATGGTTTCCAGGGCTTATTGGGCCATTTATAAATACCAAATGAAGGTGTTATTGCTGTGTGGTTACAGCCTTAATTGCCTCCACTGGGAAGGGTTGGCAAAATCTTCTCTGGAGGAAAATGAAATGTAATTTTTAGCTTGTCTTTAACTTTAACTACTTGCAGTCAATTCCTCCTAGGTGCAGGAATCACAGCTTTCCTTTCGTATTCTTCTAATTTTATAGTAATATATTTTTTACAAAAAAATTAGTTATTACTTGAGTTGATTTCCAGATATCTATACAGATATTCAAATGTATATTATCTCAGCACAGTTATGTTCAAATTACTAACGATAATTATTACTGTGACTTAGAGAATTTTACATTTGACAAAGTGACATTGTAAATAATAGCAGCAGCTAACATTTACTGAGTACTTACTATGTGGTAAAAACTACATACATGCACGCAGTACCATTAATCCTTACCAGCAATCCTCTGACATAGACACTGTTACTGTCTCCATTTTAAGGGGAAATTGATGCTTCCTGAAGTTTAGTAATTGGCTCAGGGACACAGAGCTAATGAGTGGTAGAGCTGGATGTGAAACTCAGGCCAGTCTGCTTCCAAAGCCAATGCTGCTTTTAAACACTACATTCAAATACTCCCCACGTCCAACTGAGCACAGTTAGCCCCATTTCACAGAGCGGGAAATGAAGACTCAAGCAACTGGAACCATGGGGAGCTGCTCTTTAAGCCTGTACCTTCTAATTTCAGGTGGGGAGCTGTTTCTACTTCCCAAGGCAGCTTCCACTGGGGTGAGCTGTGGCCACTGCTAACGTCTGTCGCTGACATCCCACACACACCACTCAGGTTGATAAATAAGCAGAGAATGAGGACGATAATGGAAAATCAGAGGGGCTTCTATTTAAAGCATTAGGGGCAAAAGAGCTGCCTGCCTACTCAGATGGTGCAGGCGCAGGTTCTGATCTGAGAAGCAGGGTTTGGAGGCAGAGAGGAGGAAAGAAGCGAGTCATGCCCACTGGGCACGCAGCCCGGGCGCTTTGGCCACTAACGTGGAGCCAGCCTGAGTCCCAGTGATTGATCCTGCAGCTGAAGACACCCTTCTCTCAGCAGCTGCAGGCCCCCACAAAGGAAGGCTGTGCACGGAGGAGGTTTTGTCAGGGCCTCTAATGAGAGGATTGGGTTTCACATCACAGCTACCCCTAAACAGGTACACTCTGCTTCTTTCATCTTCTTGATGGCTCCCACGGGAAAGAAAAGAAAGAGAAAGGAAGCTACATCAAGGAACAGGTCACAGGCTACTTTGGCTGGATTTTGTACCTCCCCTTTGTACCTCCAGCTTTGAAATGCTTTAATTTTCACACACCCTGTGTGGCCACTGGACAGCAATGGGAAAAGCTTGCCTAAGTAATTTTTCATAAACCACCCACCATAAACCATGACTCTCTGGAAAATTTAACGCCTCTGTACCTTTGCACATACTACTGCCTCTTTCTGGAAGATCCTCCTCAGACCTCAAACTCCTCTCCCTATGGCTAACTTGTTCTTCTCCTTCAAGATCTAGCTCAGGCATTGTCTCCTCCAGGCATTTCGTGATGCCCGATGCCTGCGCTACCCCCGCTGTGCCGCTCCGGTCCTGAACGCTTGTGCCACAGTCCCGGCTGATTCTTCTGCCTCCCACCCACACTGTGAACGCCTTGAGGGCAAGACAGGGTCTCCAGTGGATAGCACACTATCTAGCACGTAGCACGAGTGTAATAAGTGTTTGTGAGTGAACACATCGGTGAATGATAATTGAGGCTGGGATAAGATATGCTTAACTATTGAAAGCACGGAATCCTTTCAAAACACTCTATTTCTTTTAAAATTAGCCTTTTTTTTTTTTTAGATTACAAAAGCCACAATGCTGATTTTAGCAGTCTGACACACAAAAAATCCACAAAGAAGAAAATAAAAACTTTCTGTACTACCGCCACCCAAAGAAAACCACTTTTAACATTTCGATGTAGTCCTTTCCGGTCATTTTCTGTGTGTACGTGTATATACAAAAATCAGAATCTTATTATCACATCTCATTTTCTCAAGGATTGTAACATTATCTTTTAGAGGTAGATAGAGGAGACATTTTTATCGCAATTTAAACGAGAAAACTGGAACCTAAAGACATACATCTAATTAATGGCAGAAGTAGGACTAGAATCCTGAATCTTGTCACAGTTCCAGGCTCCTGCTGCTCCCCACAAGGCCTCCTAACTAGGTGGTGTTCTTCATATAAGAAGAAATGGTGCACCAGTCCAGCATCAATGGGACACGGGATTGCAACTGGAAGTTCTTCTTCGGGAAAGAGACAGATTTAAGCTGAGCCTTGCTGTGCAGTTCACAAGGGGCCCTGTCTAACATTTCAAAGGGAAACAAGAATGGAGCGCATAGGATCTCGTCCCTGTGATAGGCCAACCAGCAAAGCTAGGCAGGCACCATTACGATTCAGTTTCTTTCCAGTGGCCAAATGACACCTAGTGGTGGCTCGACTTAGATCCTGTTGCTATGGGAACACAGCCGTAGGTTTAATCCCACCCTAGACTAGGGAGTTGTACTCCAATCTCTGACCACTGACTGTATTCAGAACAATGTACACAGCAAGTGTTCAGTAAGTGTGCATTGGGCTGCATTGAATGTTTGTTATTATTCAGCAGGGGTGGTCAGCAAAACAGAATGCTGACAGCAAAATATAAATATCCCCCCACTCCACCCAGTATAGAAAAGGCAATCCAGTGTGAACTAGCTCTCTATTTTATCCTGAATGGAATCTAAATTGTAATCCCCCAGACACCAACACACAGCAGACTGTTAGCTCTGCAGATGAGGGAACTATATCTTATTTATCTGCACAACCCCAGAACACCTAGCACAGAGCCAGACACATTTGAAGTGTCAATGTTTTTTGAATTGAATTATATTTGCTAGGCTGGCGTGGGAGTTAAGAAGATGTTGACTAGTAATTCACCATTCCTTTCCCTAAGAGCTCTGTAAATCAAGCTCTTAAAAAAAGCAGCAAGCTAAATTCCAAAACCCTGTCTTAGGAGAAATGCCCACACTGGTGGGGTCTGGACTCTGTCCACTGAATGTGCAGATCTCTTCTGCACAAACATTGCTTACTCCCCAGGGAGCCTGTGACTAGCTGACAGGCTGTGGAGACTCACACGTTCCCTCTTTCCCAATGGCACGGGGGTCAGGGGAAGAGGGTGGGAGCTGAGTGATGAAGCACCACTGAACTCAATGCTCTCCTCTTCCCAGGGAAGGAAAATCTCATGGCAGGAGGAGAGCTGGCACTTTTCTGGAGGAAGAACCAGAAAGAACAAAGGATATAGTTGAAAATGATCTTTTCTGAAGACAGGTTTCTTTTTCAAAGGGCCACCCTCCTATTCTCTCTTACCTTACATTGGAACGGCGCCATGGGAGATGGGCTTGTCCGAGCTGTGGGGAATCCTATAAACTGGCATCGAAGTTGACTGGCGGGTGGAGGGGTAACATGGGATATAGTTTGAGGAGCCATTCGGCCAAGATCCTCACTTTTTTTGAATTTATCTTAGAACATTACCAAAACCAAAAAGAAAACAGTGTTTGCTAATAAAAACCTTTCCTGAAATGCACTGAGCTAGGTTTGAAGGAGCTGGAATAGAAAATACTGATATTTCTGGGAGGCAACCAAAACACAACTCAGTAATCCCCTAAGCACTTAACAAACTCTCTTGAAGACTTAATCACAATGTATAGTCTACAGGTTGTTATTGACAGTGTTTGGTTATCAACGGTACAACCCTCTGAAGTGGCATCCTGTACTTTCCCAGGTCTGTCTCCATCGCACATTCTAGAGGCCTGCTGGTGAGGTCTGTCAGATTGGTGCTCTTCTCTGACCTAGTAAATTCTTTCCAGGGGAGACTTAGGATACGCTCTCCCAGGTGCCAAGTTCTCCACTTACAAGGTGCAGAATTTATTAGCGCAAAGATAAAAAGGAAGTCTGCTACCTTCCTAAGTGTTTTTACATACGGTTTCTTTATTAGAGCTTGGTGTTTCCAGAAATACAGCTGTCCAGCTCATTTGTGCTAAGTCAATGGGATTTGTTTTAGATTCCTTTGAACTTCTGTGAGCTCTGCTGCCACCACATATCAACTGAGGTCTCCTGTGCCATACTGTCACAGGAAGTCACATGCAGAAACTCCCATCTGCAGAGAGCAAAGTTGCGTCTTTAACCTACACGGAGCCATGCACAGCTACACAGAGAGTTGATGTGGAATCCAGGTTTGTCCACTTCTGGAAATCAAGCCTGTCTAGTCACCCAAAGACCATCTTTTTTCTAGGCTAGGTTTTCTTTTCTCCAGTTCCTTACGATGTCTGTTTCTACCTCCAGACCCAATTCTGAGGCAAACATTGGCCTCAGACCACAGCCCAGACACCAAAGATGGTACTGGAAGAAATAGCACAGCATGGCGAAAAGAAAATAGGATTTAGAACTGAAAGACTTTGTGAGTCCCAGCTCTTACTACTTGTCAGACTTGGATAAGTCTCTTAATAACCCTAGCTTCTCGTCAGCAAAGGAAGTGTAAATAGTCATAGTTATCTCGCCAGGCTCTCTTTAGAACACTTATGACGAAGTGTAATTATCGTGTTTATGTGTTTATTTACTTTTCATTTCTCAGTATGCCTCACTAGATTATAAGCTCCAGGAGTTTCTTGTCTTCTTGGGTCATCACCGTGGCCTATTGCCATCAGCAACAATACACGATCAAGACGAGTGAATGAGATTTGAATGAGTGGAGGGAGGAGGAAAGGCAAGGAGGAAAGGAAAGAAAAAGGTAGAGCAGAGAGAAGAGAGGACAGAGTGCCCAGAGCATTACTGATGTACCATATATGAAAGTAGTCTGTAAGTTAATTATTATCCACATTATTAAAGACATTGTAACTCACATTCGATGCACCTTAAAAAGGGTGATCTTTTTAAGACGTTCTTTCCCTGCATAAAACCCTCCAATGGCTTTTCATACTACTTACAGTAAGAGCCACACTCCTTTCAGCTTACAAAGCCGTGTGTGCTCTGACCGCTGCTGGCCTCATGGCCAGGCAGTCTCCCCTTCCCCGCCAGCCTGGTGTTCTTGTTTCTTCAAACGTGCCAAGTGTGTTCCTGCTGTGAAGCCTTTGTGCTAGCCCAGACCCTTCCTGAAAGTTCTTCTGCAAAATCCCTACAGCTTGTGCTGCGTTTCTGTCATCGGGCTCTTAGCTGAAATGCCACCTTCTCAGAGAAGCCTTCCTTGTAGACACACTCAGAAGGAGCCCTCCTGACCCATTGTTACAGCCCTCTTATCTATACATTCATTTATCTATTACTAGTCTCCTCCCCACCGCCTGATGATCAAGAACTACTTACTTCCACGTGACATTATATTTGTTTAATGCTTACATTTCATAGATATTTTTCTAAGTATTATTTTGTTCTATCTCCACAATTATGAGCTCAAAACAAACAAAAAACCCTATGGCTCCAAACTGAAATTCCCTTCTGCACCCCTCTGTACCCCAGCCCTACACACACTGAGAGAGGCATCCTGGCTCTGCATAAAAGCAACTGTGCCAGTCAGTTTTAGCACTGTGATTGAACTGAAGTGATGCGCAATTAGTGATACAATAATTACTCAGAACTTTGCCTAGAGAAATCCTTTGGAGACATGGAACTCGTCGGTTGGGAGCCAAGCTGTTTTTTGTTCTAGGTTTGGAGGTCTCCTGACTCAGGCCTGGAAATAGGCAGAGTGAAGCAAATGGCAGGAACACTCACTGGTTCCATTGGGTTTGTTTACTGTGGACCAGGGCATAGAGACAGGTTCTAGGGCTGGTCTACCTGCCCCCTTGCCCTGACCCTGGGCTGTCAGTCCCTCTGTTACATGAGGTAGAACTCATTAATCTGGAAGGGGATGACCATTCTATGGGTTAATGAGAGGAGTCTGACCTTTCATCATGACCAAGACATCTGTGGGAAGGACGACCCATGTAATATTTCTGGCAAATTCAGCTTTTCTGGACTGAGTGGGATTTCTTTGATCGGTCTGTAAAGTCACTAGACAAACCAGATCTCTGCTCGTGCCAGTCTTCTTTAGCTTTCCCTCTCCTTTGCTTTCCTAGAAAAGTTGGTTGCTCTGGGCAAATTCCCTCGTTGTCACACAGGGATCAACATCTAACTGTAAGTGCACTTTATTCAGCCACTCTCCAAGAAATGGGTTCCTACTGTATCCGATCTTGGCCAACACTCTCCCATCTGCTTTCAACATGTTGCATCTGACGTTAACTAATGTCTCCTATTAGCATGAAAAGAAAACAATCTGGAGAAATTCACTCTCAAGCAGAGTTCAAACAGGCCACAAGTAGATGTGGAATCTCAACTGCACAAGGTTTCTTACAAGTATAGTAGTAAATATATAAATATGTTATATACACATGTATATATATGTGTATATGCATGTGTGTGTGTGTGTGTGTGTGTGTGTGTGTGTGTGTGTGTGTGTAGGGGTGGTGGGGGGTGAAGCCAAAGGTCTGTGCAATAGGTCAAGATGCTTCTGTCCAATTCATGAAATTAATTGGTAACAGAAGGAGGAGGAAAATTCTTCCAGTGTGGAACAAGGCACAATCAAAAGAACTGAAAGACATGGAAAAAGAGCTGAGAATCTTTATCTCATACTTACTGGTAATGGGTTAAAATTCTGGTCCACGAGGTGATTGAACCCATGGTCAAAAAATGAGTGCCGTATCACAACATCAATGCCCTGATTGGCCAGCATTCCTAAAGTGTTCAACCATCTAAAAAGCAGGGGGGAAAAGCTACATCAATACATTTTTAAATGGTATATAACAAGCTCTGTAGAGATTGGCTCACACACACGAACACCCCCCCCCAGCCCCCCCACCACCAAATTTACCTTGTACTTTAAAGATTATTTTAAGCATTGAGTACACAGCTGGAAGAGATTTTCGAGATTATCAAATCCAACCTCTTCACTTTATAGGAAAAGAAACAGAGGTCCAGGGGAGTAAAATGAATTGCCCTTGGTCATAAAACAGCTTGTTGCTACTGACTTATCTCTTATTCTTGGAATATTCACAAATAAAATGAACACCCTAGCCGTTTGTAAGCCTCATTATCGGCCCCCTCTCCCCCGACCACAGGACACACAATCACAGGAGTGCAGACACTATACTTTTCATCACTTAAACTCTCCTGCTTACACCCTATCACTGTACATGTACCTTTCATGTGACTCTAACCCACATATTCCTATGGCCTGTGCTACAGAAGTCTAGTCGTTTGCATTCCTCATATATCACTGTCAGCAATCGGTGCAATAATAATTTTCCTTGGCACTATAACTAACTATACAGGGATTCAAATACGCTGCCATTACATACACATCACAGTGGAGGGCCTGCATTGCTTAAACATTTATTACATAACCCACACGCCCAACACCCAGTTTCCAGGGCATGCTTTCCTTCAAAATACTGCCCTCTTGGTTCTTCCAACACCCACTGCTAACTCTGCCTTCATAATTTGCACATTCGATTCATTCATTCATTTACAAATTTACTTTTTTCTCTCTCTTTGTATTCCTACTTCTGAAATGTACAGAAACTTCTACTTGTAATATATATGTATAAGAATTGTGGGCTTCAGTCTTCTCAGGATATAAGGCATTTCATAATCTTTCCTAAGCATATGTGTCTAACTTCATCTCTCAGTTCTCTTCTCTCACCCTGAACTCCATTGCCCAGGCTCTAAGCTACATGAAGCTACTATTGGCGGCCTTCACACACCATGCTTTCACATACTTACCTGAGTCTTTATACATGTTCTAACTGCTGCCTAGAATTCCCTTCCTCTCTTCCTCTCACTCACCTCATCTGGCAAATTTCCTTCCATCTGTTAACCTCCAAGTGAAGTGTCACCTTCTAACCTCTGCGGCCCAGCCAACAATAGAACCCTCCTCCTCTCTACTTCCTGGACTCTCATTCCTCCCTTCTGCAGACCCAGCCACTGAATGATCATTACTCGCTTACTTCTCTGGGGTCTCCTGCTTGGTGATGAGCTCATCAAGAACAGACATATGTTGCAGCTTTGTACCCAAAACACCCGTCCCCGTTCCTAGCACACTGTAGGTGTTCAATACTCTTTGTTATGTTGAAATCAATATGGATCAAATTAGATTCTAGGAACTTTAAGAATCACCATTCACTATACTAGGGACATATTATGCACAGTTATGATTTCCCAAATCGGAAACCATATGGAGCTCCAAACCAGTGACTTGTAGAATTAAGATTTTTTTCCTTACTGGAATGAAGAGCATTGTGAATTTCTATATTATGAATGAATATCATTAATATTTTCAAATCTTTTTCACATTGACAATTATATTTTATTCTTATAAAAACTAACAAATATTTACTGATAATTAGAGTTACAAACCCAAAATAAAACAAAGCAAAGCGAAAAAACACACCAAGTTTTAAATGAAAAAGAAACTCTGACAATAACATAAGCTTTTTTGTTGTTGTTGTTCAGATTGGTGCATCATGACCCAGGAAATTGAAATTACTTTTGGAATATCATGTGCCTAAGCTACTTGCCTTTATTCTTTTTACTAATTTAGCAATCCTGTGAAATCAGGATAGCAGGTTTAGCTTTTTGTTTAGCCACAACTCATTTAATACTGAGACGCAGTATTAAATGTCCTGTGGTGGAACTATACAACATGAATTCTGGGCTGATGCCTCCCAAGTTAGTGTTCTTTCAATGTGGAAATAACACAAATACAACAGCGTCTATATCTAACAAGTATTTATCTATAAAAACAAGTACGTCTTGTTCACCTGTCTATTCCTACCCTGGTTGAATGAATAAAGAAACAAAATGATGAGTAAATATGAAATCGCACATATGTGAGTCCCTACACCTAGCAGCATCTGGATATCAACACAAAACCGTATTTTGATATTTTAATATATGAAAAGAGCCCATTTGTTCATTCAATCAAGAACGTTAATTAATCAACTGTACATGCCAGGCCTTGTTCTCAGCATTGAAGATAGATAACAGAAACGCTTGGTGACCATGTAGATCATTTCTAAAGCACTGGGCATGTAAATACCTGTACATACACATTTACAGAGACGGTATCACATTTCTACTTGTGACCTTTCCAGAGCCTAGCACAGTCACCTGCAAAGATTATATATACTTCACAAATAGATGTTAATTAGCAAATGTGATTTTTGCTCGTATATGGACGTTGTTGAAGGAACTCACACGAGAGGGAGGAATATGCATCCTCCTTTCCAAACCCGCATCTTACATGCACACCTCACAGCATTTACGAGTGACTATGGCCAGACCCCTGCTTCCCCAGGGATTTTCAGAGTGGATGGTTAGTACTGTAGTTATCTTCATCTTCCTCCTGTAATAATAGGCCTCGGAGAGGGGGAAATAAGTGATGTCCCAAGTCTCCCTTTTATGGTCAGGTCGAGAAAGGTGCTAAGATGACTGGAATATTCCACCAAGGATGCTACCACAACCATCATTTTCCATCCCACGAAAGTGTATTGAATATCTACTATGTGCCAGACACCACAAGCTGGAGACACAGTGCTATGCCAAGGATGTGCATCAAAGAATCTCAAAGCCTGGATTGGGAAAACTACCCTTGAATGACTGGCAGCAAAGAATGCTGATTCATGCAACGCATGGGTATGTGTACTTGCAAACTCATAGTTAGGCCTTATATTGAAACAAGACTAAAAAATGCCTTTTCTCCCATTTCTTGCTAACTTTTTGGAGCTTTACTATAATGCTTACTTTTCTCTCCCGGGAAGCAATTTATGCCCCTTGGAGAACTGGACTCAAAGGGCGTAATGCTGGGTAACTGCCAGTGGAGTGAGAGCAAATGAGTGATAAAGAGGTAGGGTAACAGAATGGGCTAGTTTTCATATGATCTGTGCCGACCAAGCAATGGGTACTGAACTACAACCCAAGTCTACACAACTGTGTTTATCTGGGTTCTGCAGTGACTGCAGAGGTCTATGGATATTTGGCTGATGCCCGTGAAAAGACAGGTCTCTCTCCAGCTTCCTCCATGAAGGTCTGTAGTATTTCTCATTTCACACCATTCTCTAAAGAGAAGCATACTCAGGAAAACACTCAGTACAACTGGGCTGTTTACTGAGCCCTGCAGCAGAGTTCTTTTGCCAACAGCTGAGCAAATCCATTCCACTGCTGATTCCAAGAGGCCGCCTATAGTACTGACTGCCAACCTCACTTCTCACCCTTGTCCCAGGGCTCACAGGGAATCCCAGTGGGGAGTCTGGTTTTGAAAGAAGACTCTCAGCAACACTGTATCAAATGCTGATTCACTCAGTTTCATTCATGGGAACCTCGCTCATTGAACAACCGCTCTGTGCTGCCCAGTTAAGTGCTAAGAACACAGAGGTCGGAGACCCAAGGTATCACCGTGCATTAAAACTGACTCATTATCTTCATCTGCATCTGCAGGATTCCGTCTGTAAAGGCAATCTACTTGACGGGCCTGATTTGTCTTCCACAAATATATTAAAGAAGCTTCTTATGAGGACTTTGCTCAGCCAAAAAAGCCAGGACCACAGGATTAGACTAGATCAGGTTGGTCTGTGGTCCTGAGGGGTTTGTCCCTGCCACATAACACTGCCAGGCCAGGCAGGGGCCCTTATGCCTCTGGCTTAAGTTGTTCTCCAGACAACTGCAGTAGCCTTCAAATTCATTTTCCCATCCCTTGCCTTTCCAAACTCTTGAGCGTACTATTGCCAAAACCGTTTTAAAACACCAGTCAGATGGTGCCTCTCTCTTCCAAAATCCTCATTGGCTTGCCACTGAGTATGGAACAAGACCTCATTTCCTCTACCTGGTTTTCAAGGCCTTGTGTGATTTGCTGGTAACCCTCCTCCATAGTCTCAGCCTTCAGTGCATCTCTACAGATGCTGTGGCATTTATCACACTAATCATTTCCCCACCCCTGTTCCTTTGCCCATAATGTTCCTTCAGCTGAGAATGCTCACCTCTCCCCTCACCACCATTCTTCACCTACAGAAATTAGAGTAATCTATGTCCCATTCAAATTCCACTTTTCCCATGAAGCCCTTCCTGATCCTCCCAGTAAAAGAGTCGTGGTTCCTTTACAGGCTATCACTCCCCTGTTGTAGACAGACCATGCGAAGCAGAAAGAGAGGTGGTCTGATGTAGCTGCAAAGAGACTGGACTCTACAGCACACTGCCTGGGCTTGAGGCCTATCTCTGCCACTAACTAATAATAGCACCTATCTCAGTGGGTTGTTATAAAATAATAGTATCTATTTCATTGGTTGTTAAATTATTAACTGTATATAAAGCACGTAAGACAATACTTGGCACATGTTAAGCACTACTGAGTTAAAATTATTACTATTATTATTATTATTATCATGGCACTTATCTTCAATGGCTTTACTAATTTCTTGTCTCCCTTCCTCCAATTAGAAGTTTCTGGAGGGCAAAAACCCTGTGGTTTCTCTTACCTATCTTCCAGGACGCTGATGAAAATTAGATGAGAAATGTATGTTGTCAGCAATGTGTTTTGCAATAGAGACTTTAAATAAACTTCCTATTACTTTTATGACCACTGCTAGTACTATCTCGCTCTAATGCCTGTGCTTGATATTTAAGTATCCAGAGAAGTCCCTAATCACTGTTTATTGGATGGCTAAACACATTCACAAAGAAATAGATGAATAATTTGCAACAGGAAAGAACGCCCCCCACCCCACCCCCACCAGCTCATGGGCAGAACACTGAGCATTGTCGGAGGTTCACTGTCCTTTCCTCAAAGCCCAAGGGAGTGAAATTGCAAGTGTTACTCACAAGAATCCTGCAGCATATGAATCAGATAGATTGTTTGTGCCTCCAGCTGAGGTGGTCACCACACCTTCAAGCCAAATCTTCTTTCCTGGGGTATATGTATTAACCACCTGTTCATAACAAAAGCAGAAGGGGATGATCAGATTTTTGAAAGTGGTGAGAAGGAACACATGTATCCCCTTAAGGAAGTTCTTCCAACCCCTTTCTCCCAGGTGGTAATGACCTGTGTTGTTTTTCATGTTGATGCACACCATATAGTCACCTGTCACACATACACAAGCATTGATACTGACACATGTCCATTCAAAGAAATGATCATTTTTTCTTAAGTAAACCCAACGTGATAGAACAAGTGCATATTGCAGGACATAAACTGACTGCTACACCCTTCACTGGAAAATATAAATCTATGATGTTTCCACATTAACAAGTATTGGGAAGCAAATTTTCTTAATACTCTGTTACAACACATCTATGGTTGAGTGCACTGTCCATGCATAAGAAGTCATGAATCATGAGATTAAGCAGAGATCAATGTTTGGGAGAGGTATTTTATAATTACCAGGACATGTATGTATATTACAACCACATTGTGAAATAACTGCAGTAAGTGTAAAAAGAAAAATCACTGACCCACAGGTGAAAGAGCCTACACAGGGAGCAGTCTTCTAAGCAGAGGCAAAGCCTCTTGTCAAAAGGTGGCTCTCTGAAGTTTTGAAATGGCCCAGTCACGATCCACAAGTTGGAGATTGGCCAAATTATCCAGATCAGAGCTCAGATCCTTTGGCAAGCAATCTGGCAGTACTTAAGGAAAATGTTGTACACTGCGTAGCCTCTGAAAGCTTGTCTATAGGTAGTTCATTTGGGAAGTAATAACAGACAGCAAGAATGAAGAACTGGGGGACTGAAATAGGGAAGAAGGGGAAACTGGGACAAGGAAACATTTTCAAGTTGTCAACCACTGCTGGCCACTTGCACTCAATCCCACAGGGATCCTGGCAGGAGCCTTATGAACTGCATCTCCGAACTGTCCCCCAAGAGGGGACGAAAGGAAGTATTTATCTCCTGGCTCCTATTAAGCCCTGCCCCCATTGTGCAGGCATGAGTACTGAGCAGGTTCCCTTTGTTCCATATCTGCCTTAGAGGAATCCCAGAGCAGGAAATGAGAGGCCAGGACATACTGCACTACACCAGCACCAAGCTAGTTTCACCCTGTGTGCCTGCTTAGCTCTGGTCTCTGCAGAGATGGGTAGAGAAGGAGATGGAACTGAGAGGAAGCTGGTTATGCACAAGAAGCACTGGATAACAACAACAGTGTATTTAGGTCCAGTGGCTCACCAATTCCTCTCCTGGATGTATGGACCAAAGCAATTTTCCCTCAGGTCTCTAAGGAGACAAGTATGAGAATGTTCACTATGTAACTGATTCTGGTAGGTGTTCACTGCTAGAGGAATGGAAAAGTAAATTGTAGTGGATACACACCATAAAATATTATACAGCAGTTATAGCAGTTACACCAATACATTCAATGTAAAGCCAGGAACATGCAAAGGTTTTAAAAGTTTAATGGTGAGTTAAAAATAAATAGCAACAGGGATTTCCAGTCAAGATGACAGAGTAGGTAAATGCTGTGCTTACCTCATCTCATGACCACATCAAAATTACAACTAAACTACAGAATGACCAACATCAAGAATCACCTGAAGGCTAGATGAACAGAAGTCCTGTAACTAAAGATATACAGAAAAAGCCACCTTGAGACTGGTGGGAGGGGTAGAGATGCAAAACGGTCTGGTCCCAAAAACACATGTAGTGGTTAAAAATTGGGACGATATCTCTGCTGTGGAGATCCCCCCTGAAAAGTGAAGGAACCCAGCCAGCCTCATACCATGCTCCCCAATCCAGGGTCCCAGTGCCATGAAGAGAAGTCCCCATAACTTCTGGCTCTGAAAACCACCAGGATGGTGGCTGAGTGAGACAGAGGGCTGCTGGAGAGTCCCACGTGATTCTCTTAAAGGGCTTGTGCATGGACTTACTCACTGACGGACTCACCTGCTCTGAAATCCAGAGCTGGGGCAGCAGTTTGAAAGGCTCCAGGGATATACAGGGAGGAATGGAATTGTCTGACTTCAGGATGTGGGCTAGAGGGGCAGTTTTCTCCTGGACAGAAGTACTGGCAGAAGCCATTGTTCCTTTGTTGAGCACTCTCCCTACCCAGACTGCACTAGCAGGAAGGCTCCAGATCTGAATCTCCATCAACCATTTGCCCCACCCTGGTGATTCCGAGACCCAACTGCACCCAAATTTTGGGCCAAACCTAGCCAGTTCCAGGGGCTTTTCCATACAAACAGCCTTCCTTGGCTCAGGCTGAAGATTTTAATAAAATCTCCTGAAGGTTCACAGCCCCCTCCTCCCAAAGCAGCATATGGCCTTGATGTGCCCTATATCTCTTGCTGTGTAGCCCCAAGACCAGCACTGGTGGCAGCTGCCCTTGGTTTGAGGTTTGGCCTCTCCTAGGCACCTCCAAGCCCAGCACAAGTGATGGTCATATTCGGATCACTTTGTGACTCTTGCTGGGTGATCCCAGGCAGGGTACAGGCTGCAGTTGACTTTGGCCTGAGCCAGAGCCCCTCCTAGGAGGCCCCAGGGACATCATGTCCAGCATGTCCAGTGGCTGGCTTTCGACCACCTGGCTGCCTCCTTAAATGAGACATGGAAAGGGCAGGCTTGGCAGGTACCAGACCTGCTAAAGCAAATCTTACTCCATAGCATCAGCCTCTGCACAACAGCTCCTCAAACAGTGGTCATGACCAGTACTTACAACCAACCAACCTGAGGGTCAATGACTCCCACTTACATGCCAACAGCAATCAAGGTTCAACTACAACAGGTGGGCACACACAACCCACTCAATGGACACATCTGGAGCACCTGGCTCAGGTGACCAGGGAGACTGCACCAGTGCGCTCCACAGGACACCTACTACAGAAAGGCACTCTACTAAGACCGGGAGACATAGCAACTTTACCTAATACATAAAAACAAACACAGGGAGGCAGCCAAAATGGGGAGACAAAGAAACATGACCCAAACGAAAGAACAGAACAAAGCTCCAGAAAAAGAACTAAAAACGGAGACAAGCAATCGATCAGAGGCAGAGTTCAAAATACTGGTTGTAAGGAGGCTCAATGATCTTAGGGAGAACTTCAATGGGGGATAGGGAGATAGGAAACATAAAAATGGAGATAGAAAACATAAAAAAGAACCAGTCAGAAATTAAGAATACAATAACTGAAATGAAGACTACCTTAGAGGGAATCGACAATAGATTAGAAGAAGCAGAGGATCAAATCAGTGATTTGGACAATAAGGTAAAAGAAAATACTCAATCAGAGGAACAAAAAGAAAAAAGAATCCAAAAAATTGAGGATAGTTTAAGCGGCCTCCGGGACAACATCAAGTGTATCAACATTTGCATCATAGAGGTACCAGGAGGAGAAGCAAAAGAACAAGGAATTGAAAAACCTATTTGAAGAAATAACAACAGAAATCTTCCCTAACCTGGCAAAGGAAATAGACATAAAAGCCCAGAAAGTACAGAGAGTCCAAATAAGATGAGTCCAAATAAGATGAACCCAAAGAGGTCTACCTCAGGACACATCATAATTAAAATTGGCAAATGTTAAACACAAAGAGAGAATCTTAAAAGCAGCAAGAGAAAAAAAGTTAGTTACCTATAAGGGAGCTCCCATAAGACTGTCATCTAATTTCTCAACAGAAACTTTTAGGCCAAAAGGGATTGGCAGGAAATATTCAAAGTGATGAAAAGTAAAGACCTACAAACATGATCACATTATCCAGCAAAGCTATAATTTAGAATTAAAAGGCAGATAAAGAGCTTCCCAGACAAAGAAAAGCTAAAGAAGTTCATCACTACCAAACCAGTATTACAGGAAATGTTAAAAGGATTTTTTTTAAGATGAAGAGGAGAAAAGATAAAAAATATGAACAACAAAATGGCAATGACTATACGCCTATCAACAATTATTTTAAATGTAAATGGACTAAATGCTCTAATGAAAAGACATAGGGTGGCTGAATGAATAAGAAAACAATACCCTGACATATGCTGCCTACAAGAGACTCACTTCAGATTGAAAGATACACACAAACTGAAAGTAAAGGGATGGAAAAAGATATTTCACAAAAATGGAAATGGAAAAAAAAAAAAAAAAAGCTGAGGTAGCAATACTTATACCAGACAAAATAGACTTTAAAACAAAGGCTATAACAAGAGACAAAGTAGGACCCAGTAATCCCACTTCTGGATTGGTATTTAGCCGAAGAAACACAAAACACTACTTCTAAGGCAAACATACACATCCATAGGTTCATTGCAGCATTATTTACAATAGCCAAGATATGGAGGCAACCTGAGTATCCATCATGAATGAACGAATACAGAAGAGTGGTGTGTGTGTGTGTGTATACACAGAGTAACATATATATATATATATATTCTGCCATAAAAAAGAATAAAATCTTGCTATCTGCACCAACATGGATGGACCTAAAGGGTATTGTGCTGAGTGGAGTAAGTCAGACAGAGAAAGACAAATATCATATGATTTCACTTATATGCGGAATCTAAAGTGCAAAATAAATGAAGAAACAAACTCATAGATACAGAAAACATTTTGATTGTCAGATGAGAGGGGAGGCTGGGGGGTGTGGGTGAAGAGGGGGAAGGGATTAAAAGGTACAAATCGATAGTTACAAAATAGTCATGGGGATGTAAAGAATAGCATAAGGACTATAGTCCATATTATTGTAATAACTATGTATGGTGGCCAATGGGTACTGCATTTACCTGGATGATCATTTTGTAAGTTACACACTCGTAAATGTCTACTCACTATGTTGTACACCTGAAACTAATATTGTATATCAGCTGTAACTGAAATATAACAAATTATTTAAAAAATAGCAACAGAATGAGATTTATTATTATTTATGTAATAACTCAGTGACACTCAATAACACTAAATGGTATATAAAAACACATGTCTCTTAAAGATATATATCAAACCTAAGGAAAGCATGTATTTGAGAGAGATGAATGCAAACAGGGTTTAGAGATGAAAGTGAAAATTAAAACAAAAAAAGCAAATAATATATGTGAAATGTAGCATATATGCCAGAACTTTCCTTTTCCCAAGCCCATAGACAGACATCAGCAAGCAATCAGATTCCTCTTTTCATCTCTCCCTAGGTAGAGCTCCCTACCCTTTCCCTCATTTACCAAATAATTTGTATTATTTGAGACCTATTTTAAAATCAGAATTGGCAAAGTACTTGACCCTTTCAAGAATAAAGTTGTAAAAATACTTCAAACATTTCAGATGGAAGTAAGATAGTGATCAAAAATGGAAGAAAGACCCTGAGAATTAGTAGTGGAGGTCAGATTGGGATGTTGTTAAAGATTAAATGAGAATTCCTCCTCAGACCCAGAAAAAGAAGCGTCATTGAAGACACCACACATAACCCTCTCCGCATTCTCAACAATGCTCACAGTGCCCAACTAAGGGAAACTGGAAATAGTGTAAATAAGAATTCCAGGAAAATACCTTAAATGATCAGAAGACAGAGCCATATGGTGAAATTAAAGGACCACCTCAATGATTCCTCTTAAAATACAGTGCTAGAAAAATACTTGTGCTCTTGATAAACTTTGTATTCCCTTTATGACTAACTAGAACTGAGTAATCTATTGTTTTTATTTTTGCCTTTTGCTTCTAGGATATTCAGAATTTAATTTTTGCACAAAGATGTTAAAATGAGGCAGTTAGAGGGGCCGGCCTGGTAGTTCAGGCAGTTAGAGCTCCGTGCTCCTAACTTTGAAGGCTGCCGGTTCGATTCCCACATGGGCCAGTGGGCTCTCAACCACAAGGTTGCCAGTTCAATTCCTTGAGTCCCGCAAGGGATGGTGGGCTCCGCCCCCTGCAACTAAGATTGAACATGGTTCCTGAGTTGCCGCTGAGCTCCCAGATGGCTCAGTTGGTTGGAGTGCATCCTCTCAACCACAAGGTTGCCTGTTCGACTCCCACAAGGGATGGTGGGCTGTGCCCCCTGCAACTAGCAACGGCAACTGGACCTGGAGCTGAGCTGCGCCCTCCACAACTAACACTGCAAGGACAACTTGAAGCTGAACGGCACCCTCCACAACTAAGATTGAAAGGACAACAACTTCACTTGGAAAAAAAGTCCTGGAAGTACACACTGTTCCCCAATAAAGTCCTGTTCCCCTTTCCCCAATAAAATCTTAAAAAAAAAAAAAATAAGGCAGTTAGAGATAGGGGGTTTGGTTAAACAGAACAAAATAAAAAGGTAAATACCACAACATAATGAACCTTGAAATCATTAAGCTAAGTGAAAGAAGCCAGACACAAAAGGCCACACATTATATGATCCATTATATGAAATACCCACAATTGACAAGTCCATAGAGACAGAAAGCAGATTAATGGTTTCCTAGGGATGGAGAAGGAGAAGAGACGGAGGATGGAGAGTGACTGTAAGTGGGTATGGGGTTTCTTTTGGGGATGACACACATGTTCTAAAATTAAATAGTGGTGACGGTTTCACATTCTGTGACTATATTAAAAGCCACTGAATTGTATACTTTTAAAGGGTGAACCTTATGGCATGTGAATTATATCTCAGTAAAGCTCTGTGTGTGTGTGCACGCGCGCATGTGTGTGTAGCAAAAGGAGAGGTAGAGCCTAAGTAGGCAGATAACTAATATGAAAAAAGGAATGAGTCCTGGAAATTTTGGACACTAGTTGTGAGACTTTTGGTTCATTATTATTTTGGATTTCAATTTCTTCATCAACACGTGAAGCTATGGAGTAGATGAAATTTAAGTCTCTTCCAAATACAAAATGTTAAAATCTATTCGCATTTTGTAATACTAATGCAGGTCCCGTTGGCTCCTGTCCTCCAAAGGTCAAGAGTATCTTTGATTATGCAAGTTAAAACTACATAAACAACAAATATGGGAGACAGAAAAAAAAAGTCCAATACAGGTTAGAGCTGGTCATCTCAGAAACAACGATCTGGACTGGAGGGGAATAGTGAGAGTGGTAGAAAAAGCCACAGGAATAGATGAAATTACCTGTGGAGAACATATAAAAATGGGACTAGAAAAGGGCTAAGGGTTTCCATCCAAAAACATTAAGGCGTTATCAAATGCATCTATTCATTCACTCAACAAATATTGATTGGCACCTGCTATATGCCAAGCAGAGTTCTAGGGGCAGGAATATAGCAGTGAATGAAACACAACAAGGCTCTGCTCTCATTGGCTTACATTTTAGTCAAAGGAAGGAGACTAAAAATAAAAAGTAGACAAACAAAAGACACAGAAATAATAAGAATAAGGAAGAAAATAAAACAGTAATCTGATAGAAAGTGATTTAGCAGGAGGGGAGGGTCGATACTTTACATGGTGGTCAGGGAAGGTCCCTCTGAAAGGCAGTACCTGAGTCGAGACCTGAGTGAAGAGAGAGCCAGCCCCCTGATGGATCTGCTGGAGCAGCACAAAAAGAGGACCTGAGGTGGAAATAGGACTGTGTATAGAACCGAAAGAAGACCATCCGGAGTGCAGTGAGTAAAGGAACGAAGGATTTTAAAACCATGAAAACTGTAAAGTGATACAGAAATTAAAGTTCTGTTACTTCTATGACCACTCTGAACTTTAATTTCCTCATCCGTGAGATGGAATAATACCTGACGGGGCTGTGCTCAGGATAAATGACACTGGGCTAATCACAGAAAGATCCTGAGAGCTAGTGGGAAGCGGCATAGATGCAGCAGATGAACCTTTATGCAAGTCCCTCTAAAGTGATGAATAAATTCACAGGAACTAATGCCAAATATACTTACAGTTTTGTGGGGGATTCTGACCTGTCATTTATGATCCTAGAAAGAAGTCCAGGTGTCTATGGCTTACTTCCGAGGAACCCTGAACTATCAGCTCTTAGAGGGCAGGGGTTCCTATATTGTTTACCTTGATATTTATGTCCTAGCAGAGTGCCTGGCACAGAGTAAGTGGAGACTGGGGGGCTCTAGTCACCCAGAGAGGTGAATACAATTCCAAACCTGCCAATGCACAAGCTCACAGGAAACTGTCACTCTTTAAAGAAGTTATACAACCTGAGAAAGAACAACTAAACTGGTTAAAGAATTGGAAACAATACCTTGATTGCAAAACCACCTTAGAGATCAGGAAAAATAAAGGCATACAATGAAAACCTGTAACAGAATGAAAAATCTAAGATAAGAGATTTGCTTAAAAAAATCTAAGATAAGAGATTTGCTTATTTGCTTAAAGCTCAGAATATCAAGCCTGGAGTCTGACCCTTGAATTTTGAAAAATGGAAATTTCAGAGAAGGAAAGGGAAATACTGCTTTGCTTACCAGACAATTTATATATGGAATTCAGTAACCCCAGAACTGGTGAAGGCAAATCACCATTCAGTGTGATTTGACACCAGAAGGATTTTTTGACATATCAAGCTCATTATAATGCTCTGATATTGAAGATAAGATGATAATTATGTGTTTCCACCACTTACCCTGTGAGGACATTTGCCATAAGTACTTAGTTGGAAGGTGGCATGCCCAACGTGAAGTGGCAATTTGTATGAGGTGGTTATACTTCCAAAGAAATTCAAAGTCTAGCTCATTTAAATGAGGACTTAATTCTAGAAAATGGTTGGATTTATAAAATACTGTGTACAGAGGACTCTGGAAGGACACAGACACTGTGCAAATAACAGTTCATCCGAATTCTCTTCTGACTCGCAGGGAGATTTGGAAGGAAACAATCTAAGAATTGTTATTGAGTGGTGGCTGGGAGTATGGACTGCACACATTTACTTTTCTTGGACTGCTGGTGCTATCGTTTACTCACTGCATGACCTTGAGTGCGTTACATGACCTCTCTATGCCTTCATTTCCTCAGTTGTAAAATTAAAATAATAATACTATCTCAGAAAGCATTTTTTGACATTTAAATTACCTACTATTTCTAAAGCGCTTGGAAAAATGTATGGCACATGGCAAGCTCTTAAAACGTAAAGCAAATATTGCCTAGATCTCTCCTTGTCCAAAGCACATGGGATTGTATTCGGGTCAATCTAACATTAGGGTTGGTTGCTCTTCTTTTGTATACAACATTTGTGGTGGTAGGTAATAGGCTAGATGTATGCTAAAGAGTAGAGAAAAGCCTTTTTAGAATTGAAAATGCATGTGGACATAATTGACATGGACATAATTAGCATTCAGAGTAATTCATTTATCCACTGTCAGCACAGAGGCAATTCCTGCCTTTTTCTAGAGAAGCCACATGAACAAAACAACACACAGAGAGGTAGAACTTTGATACAAAACCTAAACCAGTTATATGAAATGTTCTGGGGAAAAGAGATTCCTAGGAAGTATTCAGGTTAAAGGTCCTGGGAGTAGTTGGTATAAATCAACGAGGATTTTCTGAGCATTTACTGTTTGGGACATGGCGAGAGGCTTGATGTGTGTCTGCCCCAAACAGAGAAGACCATTATGGTGACATGTCGGGGAGGCACTGAGGCTGGGTGCTGGTTGGGACTGGGGAGCAAATAGGAATGGGCAGAAGAGGAGAGAAAAACAATCAGGAAAACCAGATGGAACCACCTGCAAAATTCCCTTAGAAAGTGAAACTCTGAGAAACGGAGGGCTATAGTTCAACACTGTGGTTTTCTGCGTAAATATGATTCTCCCTGTGCTGGAAGAGAGAAAATTGCAGGACTGGAAAAAACAAGGGCATGTTCCTGCTGAGAAATTATGTGCCAATGAAGGTTATTTTAAGGAACACACTATCTGGGGAGGGAGAAGCACAAATGCTGAGATCGCTGATGTGAGGGCAGAGGGAAGCTGAGTGGTGGTTGGTTCCCTTTCAGTAGTTCTGTGACCCAAATAGACTTCGGCCCTCGGGCCCAAATAGTCAAGGGAATTCTGAGGCACCCATGGAATAGCTCACCAAGCGGCCAGTGGCTGCTCAGAATCCTTGGGCTTTCTGGGGGCAGGGTGGTGCAAAGGGAAACCCTGCCAGCTCCCTTCCCTCACATTTCAGGAGTCGAGGACATCAGAACTATTTGACGTGGCTGTGCTGAAGGAGAAGGGGTGAGCGAGAAGAGAGAGGTTAGGATTTTTTTTTCTCTTTACTATTTTGAATTTTTTTAAAAAAGGAAAAAAATGATAAGAAGAAAAATAACCATTTATGTGGCACATTTTCAAACCTGGGCTTCTTTTTCCTGTATCTCCAAAACTGTGATCTAAGTCTTTAGGAAAAGACCCCTGAGAGCCTGGTCTCAGCCACTGGCTGTGCAAGGGATGGTAGCCTTGTAGCAGCAGACATGTTGTTTATGGTTATCCAAACCCAACACCTTCCTTAATGAGAAAGGAAGCAATAAAACAGGAACAGTGGACAGGCCCGCTGGGCTAATCAGCCCTGGCAGGAGGCCCACCCTCCAAAAGAAGCTGGAGTCCATTAATTCCAGCATCTCATCTACTTGAAAATCAACCTTCCCCAGGACCTCAGAAAGAGCAGTGGTTCTTTACGAAACCAGGACTGGTCCCCTGTATCATTGGTTCAAAGGAGCTGACTAACTTCAAGAAGCTTCTTAAACCTTACCTACGCACAGAACTCTTCTTGGCGGTGCCCCTGTCTCTTGGGTCCTTATTATATTTATAAGGGATCCAAGTGAGAGTTGAATAATGTTTTGGTGTTTCTTTCCATCCTTCTTGCGTGGTTTGACTCTAAGCTACCTACTATATTCAAAGAGGAGGGGGATCATTCCATCACTCCTTCCTCACTGCCCCTTCCTGAGTGTTGGATCTTATCATTTCTCCCTTGGTCTTCCTACCAAGTCCATCTTCCTCGAGTCCATCCTCCACACTGCTGCCATTTGTTAGCTTGACAAGTCCCTCCCCTTTGTTGGTTCCCCGTTACCAGCAGTACTCAACCGCGTGATGACAAAGAGAGAAGTCTGTGTGATTAGTTAGGAGATGTGCTAAGAGCAACTTGAAAGTTGTCACAGCAATATTCTTTTCATTCACCGGAATTATGAAATGTCTCCTTAACTGGGAAATTAACCCTATGGAGCCAGTAACTGCATACAACCCATGGTCTATTTCATCCATTTGTCCATGGAGTATGCTAGACATGGTGACATGATAGTGAGAACCACCGACCCATGGGATACGATGCCACCTGCTTTAATTAACTTGCTATCTAAGATCCTTCGTAACCACCATTTAACTACTTCTTCCCTCCCTCGTCATGACACCTATGGTTTACAACACTCAATGGACTCACCATTGTCAACTACACAATCTTCTGTTAGGTTTGTACTGATCACCCTCTCTCCTACTCATTCCTCACCCACATTGTCTGATATTTTTTCATGGCTTAATTCACATGTTACCTCCTCTCTGAAACTTTCCTTAAACCCTCAGAAAATTAATTGTTCACTCCTCTGGGCCCCAAAGGTCTTTGAACCTATCTCTGACCTTGACATTATTATACTGAGTTGTAATTTTCTGTTTGCCTATATGTTTTCCTTCCTATACTATAAGCAGCTTGAGAAAGCCACATTTTTTTCCTTTTTGCATGCCCTATGGAATGCATGGCAATTACTTTACTTATTACATACTCGTGAAATAATAAGATAATGAAATCACTAACATGTTAATAAATGAGAGAGATAATATTCTACTGATGAAAAGGCTGAGTGTCATAGAAGATAATTAATAGCCTCAAAACCGTAACAGCAAACACCAAATCCTTCCAATCGCAGTTCAGCACTCCGTCTACTTTCTGACTGAATTTTCTTATTTGAGGAGACCTAGAAGCTTCTGGTCGACTAAACTGCCTCCATATTTAATACGTCCTTCTTAGGTTAGACAAGCAGGGTTATTCTGAGCTCAGCTGTTCCAATATCTCATCACATTCTTGATTTATTTCTTCTGTCTAATGTACTTCCTGTCAGTTCCATTAATTTTTTTCGGTGTAATTTCTTTTTATCATCTCCCTGTTCCGGAGTGCCTTATTTGCCCATTTTCTTTTGGTATCAGATCAATTTTTAATTTGTGGCTCCTGTGTCATTTTCAGGATTTAAAATTGCATTGTCTGCTCTTGTTATCTCAAACCACAGAAAAGCAATTGAATGTAATTGCAACAAAACATAAAATTAAAATAAGACATACACACAAAAAGATAAATTCACCCGGAGGCAAGGAAATTATGAGCATATGCAAGAATATAAGGAACAAAGTTTCACCGAGTCCCAAAGCAATGACTATGATCGAGGATAAGTGCTGGAAGAGGGAGGAATTGGACAGCAGCTACTCGCATATAAATCACTGTTTCTCCCTCCCCCAGCCCTTTTTTGTGAGTAACCAACCCTCCCCTCAGCCTTACTGGACAGTCTACCCACCGACCAGTCACAGGCTCCACCAGAGGCAGAGCTAATGTCATCTTACTCAAGACAAACCTAGAAGGCCTCTACTTCCATGTGGCAACACTGGAAAGTCACCCCAATATGCCTCTTCCTTCAGAAAAAGCGTTTTGCTCCAAACAGCAATTTGTTCCCAGGGCCTTTCCTCCAAGTGCCCTGGGAGCATTATCTTCACATTGTCAGTGCCTGGCATGTAACAGGATCAAAAGCCAGTGCACATGAAACATAAATGGAGCCCAGTGAACGAACGCACATCTGTCCCTGGAGACCCATGTCCTCTTCCATCACTGAATATGGTGGTAATATTAGATATTACCTCATACTGTGGTACCCACTTTCCTTCAACCCTCATTTCTAGGACACCCACCGCAGGTTATATCAAGTGATTTGGGGGTCAAATTGATGTTCTTTCACCAGAAACATTCAGTATTTTTCTTTAAAAGTCTTCCCAATCCTGGGTGGTTAGGACTATAAATATTACATGGATTACAAAATAAATGGTTAAAAAGTATGGAGATGCAGAATTGTGTATTAGAGAAGAATGTGGGCTCTGGAGTGGAATGGGTCTGCTGGGGCTTGAATTCTGAGTTTACTACTTAGCAAGTGTGGCCGTGAGCAAATTACTGGTTTCTTCAATGGGTTAGTGATATATGATGCACTCAATACATGGCATTTGTAAACTCAAAGGTAACAGAATTACTATATTTCTGTAAGTTCATGCATTTTCACATTTTCATGGTTTTGAAATCAGAATGCTTTTCATAATTAATATCAAAAGAAACTTGTCAGCTGTTTACACTTTTCCCCCAGCTGTTATTAAATTGATGGTATATGTTATAATTATTTGTGTTAAGAATTAAGAAAATAGGGTTAATGGAAGGACAATGACCTAAACTTTGGAACCCTTGTATGGTAAACATACCTTTCCAGCTAGATTCCCCTATTAGTGTCTTCTACAGGAAAGAGCAGAGCCAACGTTTCCCATGGGTCATAGTCTCCCATTTGCAGCTGAACCGCCAACTGCAGTTACAGAGGCTCATTTATTGGGAAGCTCATGAAACTTAAACTTCCAGCTCCCCACTTTCACAGGCCTCTCCTATGGCCTGGGCAAGACCCTCGTAATGTATTCATGTAGTCGGATACCTTTCTAAAATGTGCAAATTGTTTTGTTTCTTTTTCTTAAAGAGGTCCCCTTTGTATGAGATTTTGGCCCCATAAAACTGAGAATCACCCATGGATGTCGGTAAAGGTATTGGGAGTGGGACAGCTTGTAGTTGGGGTTCCCTGCCTCTCCTGAGTCTTTCCTTGGCCTGTGTTGCTCTTCCCCTCCATCAAAACCTGCTTTTGATGTTAACACCACAGTCTGACTTTAAATCAGTGTAGTTTACCTCTTTTCGGGTTACTTCTATTTTACGTCTTCCTTCTAATGTAGAATAAAAGATGATTTTTCTAAAATGAAACATCCGGCATTGGCAAACAGACTGCAATGCTATTTTGAGGCACAAAGAGACCTTTCCTTCACCCCTAAACACAATCTCCTACGATGCCCACATGTAGGCATAGCCCATTTATGGCTGCCGAAGTCAATTTCTATCTATTCATCGCCAGCAGACTATAGTCTTCTGCACGTGAATAGCAGAGACAGCAGGTCCAAATGTGAATGAGACAAAGACATTATTTTGCTTCTTTTACACGTCCTCCACTGTTTCACTCTGCTCGTTCACCTTCCCCTCACTGCCTGTCTTCCTCCCTCTAACATTTATTGAGCAGCTGTCAAGTGATAAGCCCTATGGTGGGCACTGGAACATTGAAATAAGCATTCGCTGCTGAATGAACGAATGAATCAACCAATCAAGTACTGATTTTTGTGGCGATGCTACTGTTCTTACCCTAGTCATGTGTTTTCATTCTCCCGTTTTCTCCATTAGAGAAGGTTAACACTGACGCCCTCATTTTTCCTTTAATTGTGCATCCAGTTATTTTATGATCCTGAATGATAATTATTATTCTTTTACCCTCTTACCCTTTGATATACGAAGAGGCTCAAATAAGTAGGTAAACCAGAAGGGTGGTTAAGAAAAAAGTTTCTTTTTTGAACTATTCATTACTTCAAAAGATCAAATATTTTTCTGCTTTACCTACACCCGTGATCCTGCAACTAAGATATTTTGGAGGAAGTGGCATAATATTACCGCATTTATTGAGACTTCAAAGAGTTAATCTTTATTAAACATAAGCATCATTGCATGTTATTACCATTACTTGCTTCGTTAACTATTTTCCCACTAGACCATAAGGACAACCACCACTTCATGAGTCTTGCTGACCATTTTATCCTCAGGGGTCGAGGAAATATTAAGGATGTTATAAACAGTTGACAAATGAAAGAAGGAAGGGAAGAAAGAAGGAAGGGAGAAAGGAAAGAAGTTTTCACATATTAGGGAAGCCAATTGCTCAGTTTACTTGGTATTCAAAATGCAGTCACAGGGACAGGACTTTTGGAAATACTTCCTTTATGACTAGCATTTTACCAACTCCTCCCTGTGCTTATTCAATTGCTGAAAATAATATCAAAAAGTGTTATTTCCTCCTCTGATTCCTCTAGGAGATGAAGACACAAATCATAGAGTCCAAGCGACTTAAGCCAAAGTGGTTCTTCTTGGTTCTTATGTTATTGTTTTGGAGTCAGCCCAGATCTCCACACTATACCATCTGCACTGTATCCTAAACATCTCTCACTTTCCCACCTGACTCTTCTTGCCTGTACTGTTAGATTCTCAACTCTTTCCCTTGACTCATCTCCCAAAGTATACTCGTAGATAATTATCCTCATTCGAGAGGAAGAGAGAGGGTGTGTGGATCATCCAAACAAGTGGGGTGTCCAAACATTGTCTCGGTTTGGCTTCCAAAAGCATCATGTAGATTTTCATATAACAAGAATTTGCCCACTGCTCAGAAAGCTAAGAATTCTTCTGTAAGTGGCAGTCCAAATTTGGAAACCACAGCTGTTTTTAGCAATCGAGTCATTGCATTTCAGGTGCCAAAAATATCACCTGTCATATTCTCCAGGGTTCAAAGGAGGAGGAGAGAGGAAAGAAAACAAGGAACAAGTTGAGGATAAAAGTAGCATGAAGCTTCTCCAGTTACATAAATTATTATTAATAATAACTACAATAACTGAAACAACAGTAATAATAGCAATAAGAACTAGCATTCAATAGCAATTAATTCAATAGAAAACAGGGCCTCCCATCACCTTCCTAAACTTCCTAAGAGTGAAGGAAGATAGTATTCTTAGCATCCTCATTTCATATATAAAGAAACAAAATCAGAGAAATTAAGTACTATCCCAAGGTCACACGACTAAGCCTGAACTCCAACCCAAGCCACCAGACTTCAGACCCTGTATCCTTTCTCTTATTCAAATAGCCTCACCACTGATTTATCTAACTGATCCCAAATGAGTCCATTTTGGTGGGAAATCTGTCCTTTTTCCATCACTGTGGGGCTAAAGGGGACAAGTGCCATTAGGATTTCTCTGAATTTCCCAAAGTAGAGAAAAAACAAAGATTTCATTTCTAGCTTTTGAATGAAGGTTCCAAGTATATACATATTAAAATCTTACTTGGCTCATCTCCAAACTAGTTTTGGGTATTCACGAGAAAGAATTTCGGCCACTTGGCCCCAGTCTGTGCCTTTGACTCTCATTCCCCACACCTCCTTTCCACTCACAGGGGTCTTCAGAACAGCCAAAGCAGCTTTTCAACTGGAAAAGTTTGGTGACCCTTCTCTGTTGTCCCAGCCCTCGTCTCCACAGGACAGCCCAGTACCTAGCACATCCGGGGCTGTGGTGAGAGAACCTCATCCTGGAGGCCCTAAGAACTGCGCCCAGGCTGCTGCAGCCCATGGAGGGTCTATCCCATGAATCAAATCTCAGGGAATCTGTGATCCAGCAACACCTCCAGCAGATACCCATTTCAGGCAATATCTGGCAGGAGCTTTGTGTAAGAGAGTTGGAAAAAGAAAACTAGTCATGGAAATGACTGAAGGGCTACTAAATGAAACAGAGAGGATGGAACTTTGGCAGACAGTATTTTCCAAAAATAACTGCAAAACTAGTTCTGCTCCCATACACTCTTCCAGAATCTTGTCACTCCCTCATCAAGAAGAGTTTATTTCCTTTCCCCTCAAATCTCCATCGGTCTTGGTGATTGTTTTGAAGAACAGACTGTGACTTCTGAGGGTAGGTCAGAAAAGGTGCTACAGTTCCCACCCCGCTCTCTCTTGGGCATCTGACTTTAGAACCCTAGGGGTAAGCCTAGGCTACGTGAAGCGTTCATACGGAGGTATTCCAGTTATCAGTCCCACACAGGTGCTAGTCGACAGGTGACGTCAACTAACTGCCAGATGCATGAGTCAACAAGCCTTCTGATGATCTAGTCGCCAGCCTTTGAGTTGTCCCAGCCTTTGAGTCTTCCAGTGGAAACTCCAGACATCCTGGAGCAAAGATAAGCCATCCCCGCAGTTCCCTATGGGAATACCTGACCCACAGAGTCCATGGGCATAATAAATGGTTGTTTTAAGCCACTGACCTTTGGGATACTTTATTGCACAGCAAGATATAACCAGAGCAGTTCCTGAGGCCTGAGGGGACTGCTGGGCGTGTTCTATGTGCAACAGCCAGACAAGGGCTTCAGGCCCTCCTGCTAATTCTCGCCGTACCCTACCGGATGCCTTCTGCATGTAGGTTATTTCTCTTAGAGGCTCCCCTGTTCCTCCCTGCAGTCACACTTTGCCCTCCCAGCCACATCCATCAGACATGTTTTTAAGTGTCTGAATCTGTTGTGCACAGTGAGCCCTTGTCCTTAAGTTCCTTTGGCCCTGCCTGCACCAATCAGGAGGTAAGCTTAGCTGACTTATTTCAGTGTTGGAACATTCTGTGATTGTTAAGGGAGTATGCCGTGGTGGAGGGCGATGGCTGGGTAGTGGGAGGAAGAGGAGAACCTCATTTCCAACACCTTTGTCTTAGTTCTGACTTAGAGGTTTTTGCTCTACTTAAATACTTACATGAGCACAGTTAGAACCTTCAATCTCAGCGCCATGAGACCACTCAATCATTTTACTTCCAACAACAACTCTTTGATCAGGTCACTAGACTTATTTCCAGAAAAGTCAAAAATATAGGGACTTGTCTATCTTGTACAGTGTTGTATACAAATACGTGGAATAATGTGGGAACAGTAAGCACTCAGGAGAGAGAGAGAGAGAGAGAGAGAGAGAGAGAGAGAGAGAGAGAGAGAGAGAGAGAGAGAGGAAGTTCCTCACTCCTTTTAGAGAGCAGTACCTAATATCAGATTAGCATAATGTGCTTAGAAAACTGTAGAGTTCAATAGGTTGACATTCTACTGCATTAGGTAATGTTTTTCATCCTGCTCAAAGTAAGTATTAGACCTTAAAAGTATGAGTCCCTCCAGGATAGAGACCATGTCTTGCTCATTCCATTTTGTATCCCAGCACCTGGCACTTCGCCAGGTACTTGCTAAGTACTCAGCAAATATTAAATATTTAAAGGTTAAAAACCAAATGAATGTCAAACAGACCCTGGCAGAGATATTTCAAGTCATATAGCTCTCCTAGGCTTTGCCTCGTAGAAGGCAGTGAGTGACAGACCAGGGTGCGGGCAAAGGCACCTAGTCCCCAGAGGGCTCAGACATGGAGGCAAAAGTCCACAAGTCCTGAGGCTTCCCAGCCGCCAAAACGCTTTGAAAACCAGGGGACTCCAAGGAATGTCTGTAGTCTGAGTGTGACATTGGTGTGAATGCAAAAAAAGGGACAGACTTCCACTACAGCGATCAAAAGAGCTTTTCTATGAATGCTCCAAACAGGACTTTATTTCATAGCTAATTTTATATAAGCATTTGTCCATTAACTTATTTATTTATCTCATATTAATGGGAGCCTATCTGTTGCTACTTTTATGTAAGTTTTCTGCAAATAACTACTAAAAATAGAGATGTCTAACACCCATTCCAAATATACTAAATCAGAACATAAGAAGTGAGATTGGAAACTTTATGAAGAAGCTCTGGTGATTTTGATTGTACTCAAGTTTGAGAACTGTTGACCAAAGATGTCTTGCTAATAAGACCTCCATACAATTAATTGCTTAATATATTAGTTTTCTCCTGATCTATACAAAAGTAAGACGTTACTTGGCTGATTCAAAGACATATAGAAGTAGTGTAAATATGGCTCAGAATTGCCAGTGCCCCAGACAGGAATTTCACTGAATGAATGTAATCATTCTTCTTAAACTAACCCAATATAAACCCCTGCAAAAAGAAAATAACACAGCAAACTTATCCTTAAGAAGCTCACAATTTAGAAGCAACTGATTACAAAATATTTGTTATTAAAACAGAGCTTTTAAACCTGGATATGGCACATTCAAACCCTTCTCAATGTGAAAAACAACAAGCACTCAGCTGTGAGAGGGAGCTCTCGACCATGCGAGTCTGGACTGGACTATTTTTCTACCCTGGTTCCCACAGTGCTGACAACCAGCTGGGACCTGGTGACCTTTTTCTTGCCTTACCCCCAAACTGACTCCTCTTCTTCCCAGGAGACTTTTACTCACTTTCTGAATTTTCCTAATCTGGTCAGAGAGTGTGTCTAACAGGCGAGTTTTCAGGAAGTCCATCACCTTGACCACTCGGCCATCAATGTAGCAACTGGAATAAAAATAAAATAACAATCAGATAAAATCTTGAGCAGGAGACTCCACAGACTTCTCTAGCCAGAGGCCTCTGTGGCTTAAGGAAACAACCCAGGGTGCACTTGGGCTCTTATATCCTAAAGAGTTTGACCCTGGGTAGTTTTCGAATAAATAATATACTTTTTATTTTTTTCATTTCCTCCTCCATTTGTGGGCTAATATTGTAATTTTTTTCTCAACCTTTGTCACTTGAAACTACATTGCTTGCTCTACAGGAATTGACAGGAATCCATAAACCAAATTGGGTAATGGGGAAAAGCTTATTATTTCTCCCCCTAGGGAAAGTAATTTAACACCCATCCCATGCAATCCCTACCCATACCTTAAAGTAATAAAGGTATGTGAGAGGTTTGGAAGAATACTCAAATATTTTGATAGGTTTCCACACCTTTAAACAAGAAAACAAACCCCAACCACAAAAATAAGATTTAGTGCAGTGAATGGGTCTCAAAATTTTCATCTCCAGCTCACGTCTCTGGGCAAAATGTCTTGTAGTCAACCTTCTCCTACAACCCCCAAAGTGAATGAATGGGTGAGTGAATGAATGAACAAATAAATGAGTCAGACAGAGTAAAGTCCAGGAGCCCTCTCCGAAAACAGTAACAAATTTGGCAGTCATTGGTGTGGTGGTGGGTTTTGTTAGGCAGCTTAAGCGAATCAGCACATTATGCTGATACTATGCTGTGAACATTTGACCAAAACATGTCCATCCACCTTTGTGGGGACCCTCTTTGTGAACCTCTTTGGGAATCCTTACTTTGAAGACTAAGCTGAGACAGGCCGAGGGTTAGGCGGCCTTCACTGTCTCAAACCTTCCCACTCCCATCTTTGCAAAATTCCAAATTAAATCAATTTAATTGAAATCAATGCTTATAGCTCGTGGGTGCCTTTTCCAGCCCACTCAGGTCCTCTTGATTTATGGCTAATGATAGCTTATTTCATTTTTAATAACACCAACCTATCAGTATGTATTATAGGATTATGTACAAATTTTTTTTAACGTTAAACTCCCAGACCAGTATGTGATGCACTAGTACACTGGTTTCTATATTTTTGGGTTTTTTAAATTGTGAGGCAGGTGGGAGATGAGCGCCACCCATTCAGACTTCCCCTCGGTCTCCCTCACCCCCTCAGAAATTTCCACAGAATCCAACATTCGTATGTGGGAAATAGTATGGAGTTTGGAGCCAGAGACACCTGACTTCGAATTCCAAATCAGGTATTTACTACCTTTGAGATGTTGCGCAAGATACTTGGCTTCTATTGGCCTCCATTTTTATTCTGAAGAGAGAGGTGACGTACTACTTCTCAGGATTAAAAGTTGAAGCCCACAAATCTGAAGTGCCTGGCACGCAGTAGGCGCTCCGCAACTCAGTTCCTTTTTTTTTCCCCCCTAATTTCTCTAATTTTCAGCTCACAAAGATGGGATCATAAACAATAGGGGACTCGTTCCTTAAATTAGTGTGAGTATTCAATTCTAAAAGTGGAATTGTTGTATCAAAGGGTCCCTGCTTTTGAAAACTTATGTGGTTCCTCATAGCAGGGAATAAACCAAAACGATGACATGACCTTTCCCCTTGTTGCTGGTACAGATGCGAGACTCAGATCCAATCAACGTTTATTATGTGCAACACACCATGCTGGGCGCGTCCATGTCCTTTATCACAACCTCCTCCGATTGGTAGTTCACTATTAGCACCTCTGATTTTTTTTAACAACTTGACTAGAAAGCACACTATGCGAAAGCAAGGCATATGAAAACATAGTCGTAAAATAAAAAATAATTCATGCGATGCTAATCTGACACGGACTGAAGGACGTGGATACTTGGTACTACATTACATGATAACTAGGCATATGATAAAAATGCCCTGTAATTAGCGTTTTTCATCACATGTATTTAATCACATGTATTATAGTTTTCTCTTTTCCTTTTGTTAGTGCCCAGGAACTATTTTAAACATCAGAACTGATAAGTTTTGCTGGTCACACATATAGTTTAATGCTCATGGAGATGAAAATGCCAGCTGTACTTCTGCAATAGGAAGGCTTCCCTGTGAACACCTTCCCTATCCCACACAAGCCATGGCCCAGGGTTGAGCGGCCCTTCACTCTTCCCCGCCTTCCTTTAGTCCTTTTTCTCAAGTACACAGAACTTGATTTAATCCCTGCCTTGCCATATATTACTTATAAGATATTGGGGTTCTCCTTCTTTAAAATTGATTTAAAAGAAACTATAGTGTTTTCACAGGGTTACTGTTCCAATCAAGAAAAATGCTAGACACAGAACCTGGCACATGAAAGGTGTTCAATAACCAAATCTACCTTCCAGGTCACTTCAGGGCCCAAGGTGGCAGCAACCTAGACTGAACAGCCATGGGATGGGGTGAGCAGCGGCGCATCTGCCTGGAGGAGGAGAGTGTGTTCATCCACTGTGGGATTTGGAATGAGGGCAGAGCGGAGCAGCAAGAACAGACGCTGGATTCCCAGGAGGTGGGAGGCAGAGGGACGGATGGAGGGAATGTGATTATGGTGCAAAAATGGGGAGCTTCAAAAGACATTAACAGTCACGTGCTGTCACACATGTAAGCTTGCTGTAACATCCCTGAGAAGTGACTATCTAGGCCAGGGAAGCCACTTTCATACACTACTAGTGCTGTCCCACTGTACCACAGGTCAAATCCATGAAAGGCTCTTTTAACACGGGCCTAACATTTGTTCCCTCTTACTGTCACTCAATGGCTGCTTTCTTAGACCCAGAAACCGTCCAGTTCCTCCTTCATGTGACACGTAGAGGAGGAATTCCAGTAAGAACTTTGGCTTAAGCTCTTTAGAGCCTACTCTTGGCCCCACTTTTAACATAACAAGCTGGATTCAATCATTTTCAGTTGGTGTCAGCATATTCCTGTGGGCTGTGAATTACACTGGAGAGGGTAGAGCTCCAGGCAGGAAACCAAGGTGACAAGGTTATCTTATCTCGATAGTGCAGGCGAGAAGAGATCTGGGTCTAAGTAAGGGAGGTCATGGAAAGAAGTAAAAAGTGAGAGCCTGTGAAGGAAGCACTAATAAAATAAAGCTTCTGTAGAGTGTAAGAAAGAGGAAGGGAGTCAGTTATGACCACAAGCTTATGAGAAAGAATGTCTTGAAGAACATTGGTGCCAAGGATGTGTAGGCCAGTCGGACTAGGTTCTAGGTTTATCAAGGAAATGAATGATGCTGTTTGAAATATCAAGTATGCAGAAAACATCAGAGGTTGAAGGTATGAAGAGGTGGTACAGATTAAAACTGAGCCAGGAAATGTTGACCTGGGTGTCTTCTTCAGTTTATAAGGAATGAACTCTCCAAAAAGAATAAGAGAAGTTAACAGAGATGTCAGACACCCTCTAAAATGCTTCTCAAATATGGCCCCGTACATTGTCTCAAATATGGCCCCGAGCACGGTCTTAGAGTCTCTTCCTTTCTCAGCCGGACCATCACAATCTTTTTAATAAACTCAGTCTGAGTCAAATTCCCATTTGGATGTCCAAGGAATCTCTATATTATACTGAGAAGTTTCAGCAATTTTCATGTGCAAACTCACACCCACATTCATATTGTACTATGGAAACATGAACTTTGTTGCCCTAGAATTTAGTGTCACTTTTAAGAAAGGGATAATTTAACCATAGATATGAGTCTGATAAATATCCAAACCCTTTTCTTGGGAAACCCTTGAACAGTTAGCTTGCTGCACTTACCCTTCAGAAGTGTGAGGTTTCTAAGGAAACATTAAGTGTCCATTATTTATGGTTCTTTAAAAATTCCTGCCTATTACAGAGCTATGGTTCTCTGACAGTCGCTGCCTGTGGTAAAGGGCCCAGTGTATCATTTAGATTTGCACATGAAGGAGGTGAGTAGCCTGTGTAACCGTTTGGAAAGAATTAGTTGTTAAAAATGATGACGATGGCCCTGTCTCACTAAGACTAGGTAAAAGGAAGTCGGGCTGGATTCCAACGGACTGTCCAGTGACCTGGGGGCAACTCTGCTTTTCTCTGTCTTTCTCACTAGGATGATAAATATGAATCTGAGCTACCAACCAGTCTCTCCACAAAAGTTAATTAGTTTAGTAATGGCTACAAAGGTGTCAGAAGACCAAATAAAGCAGATGGATTGATGGAAGGAAAGAAAGAAGAGAGGAAGGAAATTCATCAATTAGAGGTGCTTTGGTATCTTCCACATAAACCCTGGCATAATGACTGGTTCTACCAACACTAAGACTGATGGATTATTTTAGGTAAAT
The DNA here is from genome assembly GCF_036562045.2 of Rhinolophus sinicus. NCBI lineage: Eukaryota > Metazoa > Chordata > Mammalia > Chiroptera > Rhinolophidae > Rhinolophus > Rhinolophus sinicus. The sequence continues at coordinate 25,044,000 of NC_133757.1, read as the reverse complement.
CATAGCCGCCTCCTAGCTCTACTGAAATTTCAGCCTCTCTTAGGATCACACCACCAGTGGCTGAGCTGTTCAACTGAAAGCTGAAACCAAGAGACGGTGTGCAGAAATTGCCTTTCTGGGCACTATTACAAATACAGTGAGGGTGAGACCTTTCTGCGTGGACTCGATACTATACTCCTGCTGCTGGCCTGTAATTGGTAAGTCATAGCAAGCACACACCTGGGGATGGCAGAGTATACGAAGTAAATGGAACCACGTACCAATTTATTCACCAACTCGCTTGCCCTCCTTAGTTTTAAATTTTATTTCCAGTTTAATACCTTTCATCTTATTTAAAGTTTTGCTCTTTATTTGTTTATTATAAAAGAAATAAGGCTCATCCTGGAGTCATTAGAAAATGCACATCAACAAAATTAAAGCATGAAAATGAAAAATCGCTGATAAGCCCAAAGCCTAGAGAGACCCATTGCTAACCTTTTGCTGTTTACCCTTTCAGAGCTTTGCACAGTAAATACACATAACATTTCCCATAATTAGTTATTTTAGACACTTATTCCAGATCCTGTTCTACTAGCATCTAAACTGCAAACTGTCCCAGCTAACACTCCGAGGCCCATGTCACAGGGATACCGACAGAAACATTAGAGACTCCCGGGGTCAAATCCTCCTACTTTTACTTCAATTCCATTCTGCCCACTTAGGGATCCTCTGCCAGGGGCAGGTCTCATCTCCTGTCCGCCTCTGCCAGCTTAATCCCATCACCCCTCCCCCTCCTCCAGACCCTTAGATTCCATCTTCAGTCTTGTTCTACAATTAGCCACTTATGCCCATTAGCCTCTTAAAACATTTAATGAGGAGAGTTTGTTGGCTCCAGGGGCAGCTGGTTTTGTTTACCTGGCTCTTTACTTTAAAAGGAAAAACCTTTGCCCCTTATTATCTGACCCCTTCTTTTATTTCAGGTAATTGCATTAGTGCTGGCTTCCCAATGCTCAGGAATTTCCGGGCCTATTTTGCTGCCTGCTGCTCTTGGGGAGGAGGGGCAGTCTGCTCGGAATTCTAACACCCAGCCTGCTGACTGGGCAGGTAATTCCATAAAACGGGGGCCTTCCCCACTGAAGGGGGGAAATCTTGGATAATCATTAGAACAACCCTGTTGACCTATAAAATCTATTCTGACACCTCGAAGCCAAACACTGGAGAGGCTGACCTGAGGCTCTCCAAAGGTTTGTGAATTGTATGTGCCCCTCCTCCAAAGGTCCCCACTCTGGGTTCCTGCTGAGCACATTCGCACCGGCCTTTAGGTTTTCTTTCTAAGGCTACATTATGCTTGCTCTTCTTTGTAATGAATGAATCAACCTTCCTGTCTTGTGTTTACAACTTCTTTGGGCATGCAAAGCTTGGATGAAATGAATACTGTTACCAAACAACAACAACAAATCCTACAGAATGTAGGTGTTTCTTTGGGTTTCTTAGAAACCCATACAGGAGTCACCCAGCTAACTAAAGCGTTGTTGTTCAGGAATTTCAAAGAGTTGGCACTTTGAAAAAATTGTTTTCGTTGAAAAATGGTACAAGTAAAGGTCAGGGTTGTGGGCAATCCCACAGAAACATAATGGGCGCTCAAGAAAGACATTGAATGAAAGCAGGACTGCCTGTATAATCTAACCCACAATGAGCCAAAAGGGTGGCCCTGAGGCTCAAGTGCTACCCTCAGGGCCCCGTTTTCTTGATTTCTCTCTTAATGGCCCAGGCCATTCTCCCCCACGAACCCTGTCTGTGCAGAGACACTGTGTCTTGGCAGAGGCTCAGACAGCTGGCCCTTTCTTTGTCCTAGCAGTGCTGAGGAGAGCGCTACAGGAAGCAGGGAAGGAGAGTGGGGGGAAAGCCATCTACAGCTCTGCCCATCGGAGGGTCTCTGAGGAGGGCACCTCCGGGAATTGTCAGAGTCATAGCAGATGATGGCACCCAAAGTGTGGGCAGGAGTGGATCCACATGTTTTGGGGCTGAAACTTAATGTGTGGGATGCTCTTTAAGAAAAAGAAATCAAAAGTACAAAACATATATAGTCATTAATGTTGTAAAGACTATGTATGGTGTCAGATGGGTATTAGACTTATTGGGGTGATCTCTTCATAAATTATATAAATGCCTAACCACTGGGCTGTACACCTGAAACAAATATAAAATAATACTGAATGCCAACTATAATTAATTATATATATATATATATATATATATATATATATATATATATGTATACGTATACGTATATGTATATGTATGTGTGTGTATATATATATATATATATATATATATATAAAATCATGGGATGTAAAGTACAACATAGGGAATATAGTCAATTGTAATAGCATGGTACAGTGTCAGATGGATATTAGACTTGTTAGGGTTATCACTTTGTGAGGGTTGTAAATGTTTAATCTTTATGTTATTTTGGACACCTGAAATTAATTTTTTAAAAAGTACAAAACACAAAATTAGGTACAAAAGTAAATACTTATTGAGAATGACAAAATAAATCACAACAAACTCCCAGAAACTCAGAGAATCAAGTCCCTTTTTTTCTGAGAGTTCTTCAAGAAATTTACCAGAAATGCTGGCACAGCAATGCTTCCTGAGGGCAACCTGCCCCTACTCCTTTACCACCTAGCTGAGGGACCCAAGTTCCGAAATGAGGCAGATATCTGAAAAAATAAAAATCTGCCTCTCTGAGGAATCTCAAGTGATACTTCCTGGTTCCATTATGCTCCTCAGAGAAGGGCAAAAATAAAAGCATATAAAGTCATGCTTTGCATAGTGACAGACATTGTGACACATATATGACAATGGTCCCATAAGATGATAATGGAGCTGAAAAATTCCTATCCCCTAGTGACATTGTCGCCAGTTGTTATGTCACAGCACAATACATTACTCATGTGTCTGTGGTGATGCTGGTACAAACAAACCTATTGCACTGCCAGTCTTTTAAAACTACATACAATTATATACAGTATATAATAATAATAGTAACAACAATAATAAACAACTGTTACTGGTTTATGTATTTACTATACTATACTACACTTTTTATGTTATTTTAGAGTGTACTCTTTCTGTTTTCTAGTTATAAAAAACAGTTTGCTGTAAAACAGTATGTAACATTATACCATGTTACACTGGCAGCAGCCTCACACAGCTCATGTTTACTGAGTCTCTTGATTGCATCATTTTCTCTTGTGCTTGATTTAATCTCATAATTTGTGCAGTAACATGCTGTACAGGCTGTAGCTTAGGAGCCATAGGTTACACCATATGGCCTAGGTGTGTGGCAGGCTAGACCATCAAATTTCGTGTAAGTACAAGCTATGATGTTCGCACAATGATGAAATCGCCTAATGATGCATTTCTCAGAATGTGTCCCTGTCATTAAGTGGCGCATGACTGTACTTCTCATCCGTGTCCTCTACAGGTAAAGTTTGCTTCCCCCTGCCCCGCCCCCAGCTTCTTTCAAGGTTTTCTCTTTTTCTTTGGTTTTCTGCAGCTTGAATGTGTTATTTTTAGGGGTAGTTTTCTTGGTATTTACCCTACTTGGTATCTATGAACTTCCTGTATCTATAGTTTTGTGTCTGCCATTAATTTTGGAAAGTTTTCAGCCATGATTACTTCAATACTTGAATTACTTCAAGCCATTATTACTTCATTGTTCTCTTCTATTCTTTCTTCTCCCTCACATATTCCGATTATGTGTATGTTGTACACTTTGAAACTGTCCCACAGTTCTTGGATGTTCTATTCTGTTTTTTTCTTTTTTCTTTTTCATTCTTCATTTCAGTTTCAAAAATTTCTACTGACCTATCTTCAAGCTCACTAATTCCTTAGGTTTTTCCTGAGTCTACTGATGAGTCCCTCAAAGGCATTCTTCATTTGTTACAGTGTTTTTGGTTTCTAGTATTTGCTTTTGATCTTGTCGCATTTCCATCTCTCTGCTTACATTATTCATTTATTCTCATTTTCCATTAGAGCCCTTCACATATTAATCATAGTTATTTTTAAATCACTGTCTAATAATGCCAACATATGTGTCATACTTGAGTCTAATTCCGATGCTTGTTTTGTTTGTTCAGATTATGTTTTCCTTGCCTTTTGGTACACCTTGAAATTTTTTTTGTTGAAAGCTAACATGCTGAATTGGGAAACTGAGATAAATAGACATCCAGTGTGAGGATTTGGGCTAGGTGTTGAGCTATGTTTTGTGTTTGCTGTAGTTGTAGGTACCAGAGGCTTCAAATTCCTTTAATGTCCTTGTTTGGTTGTCATCTCTTGACGTTAGGCTGCCTTAATTATTCATCCTCAGGGAGGCTGTGTCTTGCAGTTCTTTCAGCTGTAATTCAGTTATTATAGTAGCGCACTGCTGGTGTGGTAGTTGGGTAGAAAAGAAGGAATGTGTTCCCTGACTTTATGATTCAATCTCAGTTTTTAGTAGGTCTCTATCTCTGGGCTATAAACATCACAATTTCTTTCCTGTGGTATATCTTTTTCCCTTTAAGTGAGACAGGAAGGCTAGAGGGATTAAAGTGAGAAGAATGCCTTTCCCCAAATGGGATAAGGCTCTGGTATGACTTTTCTCTTGGAGAGTTGACCTTGGTTATAGAGAATGCTCTGGTTATGTTTCACGCTTACCTTTCCCTGGCCAGAGCTACGAGGGGATTTTTCTTCAAAAAAGTGTGGGGCAGGGGTCTAAGACTGAAGCCTCCAGGATTTTCTTTTTCTCAAGCTTTTCTAAACTAAGTCTCTAGCCTTTTATCAAAAGTACCATGTAAGTATTCCTACCAGTTTATGGCTTCAGTATTTTCTGTTTCAAGGAAGCAAAATTGGGTGGTGACTCTGGATTCACCTGTCTTTCCAGATTTCAGGGTGTTAGTTTGCCCTGCAATCTTAATTCTCTGCTGGGTCCAAGAAAAGTTCTTCATTTTCAAACTGTTTAGCTTTTTCTTGTTGAATGAATGAGAGTAACACCTTCCAAACTATTTACATATTGGGGCTACAACCAGAAGTCCACTTAAGCATTCTTACTGTGTATGCCTGCATTAATCTTTTGGTAGTAGTTGCATTAAGGGTCTTGTTGAGAAATAGCCTTATCTCCACTTTGCATTGTCAATTAGTGCATTAATGTGATCAATTAGTCATGTCTGCTGTGGTAATGAGAGTAAGAAATAAAGGCACATGTGTGACGTGTTTGCCATTTTTGAGCAAGATGATTTCTAAGGCCCTTTTCAGATCTAAGGCTCAAAGTCTCCTCTTGACCCATAGTCAGATGACACCATTGGGTGTCCCCTCCACACATGAGAATTGTATATTTTAGTTGGCATTAGTGAAATCGCATTTTCATATGACGTTGTCCAACCGATGCACACAAGAATATACCCAACATGTAAGGAAAACAAAACAAAATTACTTGCCCCAAGGTCTCATGTAAATTTCCTGTTTCAGCTTGATTTTTCACACTCTCATTTATATATAAGATTGAGAAACACTGCTGGTTTGCACTGTCTAAGTTTCTATGCCATGCCTTTTCCTTAATGTGCATTTTGTATCCATGTCTTTGAAAGCATAGGATAGGCAAAAAGTGTCTATATTGTGTGTGTGTGTGTGTGTGTGTGTAAAACAGCATCTATATCATCATATAATAGACTTTTTATTAAGACCCACCAGAAAAATTTACCTCAAGGCTTAGTATCACAAAAATGATATTTTTCATGAAAAATTAGTTTTGTTTCTGACTTATGTATACTAGATTTTATTTACCACTTTGACTTGTCTACTTGAAAGTATAGAATCAAATTTGTAGCCCATCTCTAACAAGAGAAGAAAACCAGCTTATCCATGTTTTAGAGTGCTAATCTTTCTTATTGCTTTCTTGTTCTTCTAACTCTATTTTTCATTTACTCTTTCTTCCTCATTTATTTTTATCTTTTTGCTATTGGACAGAAAAATGGCCAGAGGGAAAGTTGAGAGAAACTGTGGGGAAAAAAGGCATTCAATAATTCACAAACTATATATGTAGCCCTCTATATACACAAAGCAGAGCAGAGCAGAGCAGAGCCCTTTAGTCTTATTTCCTGCTTTATTTTCTTTTCTCCAAAATGCGTCTTTTATCAAACATTTGGGAAGACTTCAGGAGGTAGTATTATCTTGTCAAGTTTAAAAACATTCTTTCCTTTGTCAGATCAAATGTTGTATTTGATACAATATAGTTTGAGGTTCAATCATGAATCTATTAACCTTTAACTTGTAAATGGATTTTCCCTTCTAAAACTTTTTAGACATTTTTATGTTTTCCTTGGGCTAGAACTGGCCCTTCTAAGTGGCACCAAAAGTTGGTAAAGTATTGAATTAATATAATCAGAGTTACCTCAAATTTCCAGAATATATTTCCCCCCAAATCACAGAATACTTCACACGTAAAGTTAAAGGATCTTTCTAAATGAAAACAGGACAGTTTTTATTTCTTTTTTCACAATGAAGAAGATAGTTCAGGGCTTCACTGCAGGACATTCAGTCGGGACATGTGTGTGCGCGCGCGTGCGCGTATTGTGTGTGTTGGGGGTGAAGTGAAGACATAGAGGCATCCTGGGGAAGACTGATAGGCCTGCACAGAACAGTAAAGGCCTATAGCCTTGTCCAGGGGTCTGCAAACTTTTTCCGCAAAGATACAGATAGCAAGTAATTTAGGGCTTGGGGGCTATATGGTCTCTGTTGCAACTTCTTAACTCTGCTATTGTAATGCAAAAACATTCATGGACAATTCACAAATTGATAAGCATAGCTGTGTTCCAATAAAACTTTATTTATGGACACTGAAATTTGAATTTCGTAGGATTTTTCAAGTCACAAAGTTCTTTGGACTTTTTTCAACCATTTGCAAATGCAAATAACATTTTGTAAGGTTCTCTGGGCATATAAAAACGCTTGATAGGCTGGATTTGGCCTGCAGGCCATAGGTTGCTAGTCCTTGCCATCCTAAACAATTGAAACTCTTTGCAGCTGGAAAAATACGAGTTATCCTCTTGAGTTAAGCATTATCTGTTGTATTTCCCACAGTTGATACTCAGCCATCACTGGTAGGGTTAACATACATGTACCTACCTATCTGTCATGGTTTCACACTTGAGCATGTAAATCAACATCTTAGTTTGTTAAATGCGTATTCCCTGGCCCTGGGTGGAGTCATTTTTATTCAGCATCACAGGAGATAGGATTTGTGAGTAGATCCAAAGGTTGAGAATCATTGGATCACTGTAAATGGTTAGATCCTTTGCTTTATATAAAACAAGCAAAAACCCACCAGGTCCCTAGTGACAAACAGCAAGTCCTCAAAGTAAAGTCAACCAGAAAAGCAAGTGCAGAAAGTACACGTGGTCTTTCAACACAGGTTTCCAACAGCTATAGAAACCTCCAGAGCACTCCATTTCCCCTCTTCCTGGTCTAAAGAGCTCCTTTCTCTGTGAACTCTTCTAATCTACTGTGCCTGCAATGATTTATAATAATATAAGTCATGAATCCAGAAACAATCCAGGGCCATATTACCCACTCTAATCTAAACTGACTTCATAAAAATGGAATTTGGACTTAAGTAAACACACATGACGGACTGGGTATGAGGAATCGCCCCTCCGATCTTAAACATATAGAAGTGCTGCACTAATAAAATAAAGAATATTGGCTAAACTTGAAGGGAAATCTCCAAATAGTAGAAATAAATAGGGATTCAAAATCAGAGTGGTATCAAGACAACCTGGATCAAGCATAGGCCTCAAGGGTGGGAACTGGGGGCTACAACTTCCATCATAAATCTCAGAGGGCCGCTCCATACATGAAACAGGGCATTTGGTAAAGCGTCTGTTCATGTCTTTTGTCCTTGTTAAGATAAAATTCCCTGTCTTTTCTTATTGTCTAGCAGTATATTTTATCCATTCTGGACGCAAACGTTTTGTTGTACACGAGGTCGGATAGTTAAGTTCGTGAACTCATCCTAGAAAAAGTGCTACATACTTCATTGCTGAATATCACTACAGTCACCTTCGAAGTACTCCCCTTGGGAAGCTATGCACTGATGCCAGTGCCTAGTCCACCCTTCAAAGCAATTTTGGAACTCTTTCTCTAGAATGGCATTCAGAGCTGTCGTTGCATTACCCTTGATGTCCTGAATGTCATCAAAATGTCTTCGTTTCACTATTTCCTTTATCTTCGGATAAAGAAAGAAGTCACTGGGGGCCAGATCAGGTGAGTAGGGAGGGTGTTCCAATACAGTTATTTGTTTACTGGCTAAAAACTCCCTCACAGACAGTGCTGTGTGAGCTGGTGCATTGTCGTGATGCAAGAGCCATGACTTGTTGGCAAAAAGTTCAGGCCGTCTCACTTTTTCACGCAGCCTTTTCAGCACTTCCAAATAGTAAAATTGGTTCACTGTTTGTCCAGTTGGTACAAATTCATAATCAATAATCCCTCTGATATCAAAAAAAGGATGGCAACATTGTTGCAATAAGTTCGTGAACCTAATTGTCAGACCTCGTATGTGCAAGTTTCTGCATGTGTTTCTCTTCTTTTAGCTTCTGGTCTCTTAGTTCTATTTTTTTTTTTTTTAGCACGCTTCATAATTTTCAAGTGGATTTGGACATTGTGAGTGGAAGTTTTTAAAGGCTGTGGATGATTTGCCATTCTCCAAAGACTGTTATGTTTTCTTCTGGAAAGAATGTAGAATACCAACAGATCACCTTGGTTCTACTGAAGCTTGATTTAGAGCTTTGGTAGATTTGCTCTATTTCAGATTTGCTCTTACTTTCCTTACTTCAACGCATGGTCAGTACTCCTAAGGTATGAGACTTGCAGAGTCTCAACTGAAAACCAGGGGAGTTTATTAAAGCCCCTACACGTTAGCAGGACTTGAGCGCTCATCTCTCCGTCTCTCTGTCACCACGTGGTTGCTGAAATCTTTGTGCAGCACTTTAGCCTCTCAGCTGCTGGTTTCTAGGGGTCTTGCTGCTTGTATATGCAGCTGAGGAGCTGACCAATGACTTGTGGGAAATTTGTATTCATATTTTTGGGCTCCTTCTCTGGGCTTTGCTTTTTCTCTGGGAATTTACCCATTAAAACCTGGCCACTTTTGGCAGCCCCAAATTCTGACTCTGTCTCCCTAGTGCAGTAAGAATGCTGTTTTCTGCTTAAACGCTATTCTCTTAGGTGGTAATCTGGAAAATATCCTGAGGAAAAAAACAATCTAGGGATGATGGTGACATGGGATTCACTTCATGAATTTCCTTTCTTTCAAGGATCCTAGTCCAAGTCTCCTTGTGTTGGTTTTACTCCAGTGCCTTAGAAATGTTGTTTTATTATTTGATCAGCTTTTAGAGTTGTTTTTGGTGAGAGAGTCAGTCCAATATAAACTACTCCCTCCTGACCAGAGCAGAAGCTCTCTACATACAAGTTTAACAAATAATACCTATATTAAATACACTGTTGCAAAGAATAGACAAAGAAAGAAAACTACTCAAACCATTTTATGAGGATAGTAGAACACTGAATTGAAAGGCAGTAAAGAAGAGAGCAAGAAAACAAAATTATAGAATCATCTCACTTATGAATATGGAAACAAAAATCTTAAAAATAAAATAGTAGCAAATAGAATCTAGCAATATATTAAAAAATACTCTAGTCTTGATAGGCCTTATCCCATAAATGGAAGGACCATTGAGTATGAAAAACTCTGTCCATGTAATACACTATCATAGCATTAAAGGAGAAAAACACATGATCGTCTCGATAGATACAGAAAAGCTGGATACAAATGGACACTTTCCATTACTTAAAACAATAATAATAAAACAACACTTTGACAGGCCGGGAAGATAAGAAGGTCCTCGTAACCTGATTAAGGCCATCTATCAATAACCCAGAGAAAACATCATACTTTGTGGTGAAAATTAAGTCACTCCCATTTAAGTCAAGAACGGACATGGATGCCTTCCATTACCCTTAGCACTAACACTGCATTGAAGGTCCTAACTAGTTAAAATAATTTTAAAAAATTTGAAAGCACAGAAATTTATCACTATTTGCAAGCAATATGACGGTCTATAGAAAAGCTAAAGAAACTACAGAAAAATTCTGAGAACTTTTTACCACGGTAGTTACTTAAAAGATGAACATATAAAATCTATACTGCTCTTGAATACTGAAAACAACTAATTAGAAAACGTATTAAAGAGCTAACATTTACAAGGGTAGCAAACCTATAAGATTCTTGGAAATAAATTTATCCAAATGTGCAGGAACTATATGAAGAAAGTATGAAGTCAGATTTCTAATTCATATCTAGAAAGAAAAATATATTCCAGATGGAATTAGATTCAAGTATTAAAAAAACCTTTAAAAGTCTAAGAAAAACAGGATATTTTTATGATCTTATAATTGGAAATGTTTTTCATTATACTATATAGCAGAGAAAATCAATGAAATAAATTTATATGTAACAATATATATAGATCTTAAAAACATGATGAGCAAAGAAAGCAATTTGCAGAATCTGAGTGTTATCACTCTGTATTTATGTGATTTTATGTAAGTTTCAATTAAGTAATTTATGTAAATGTTTCACGTGTGCAAAGCAGTACAATAGATAGTTTATAAATTCCTGTGGCTTTAGTAAAAATATAAAAATAAACATAGACTGCAAGTATACAATCTAAAGTTATGTAAGTGGTTTATCTCTGGGAAGTAATGGGATGAGGGGCAGGAACAAATAGACCTCAATTTTATATCAATGATGTTTTGTTTTATATAAAATATCATAAGCAAAACTTAAAATATTAATACTTATTAATTATTAGTTGGATACACAACTGTTTTCACATAATTCTTTCTGTTTCCATTTCTAACTTATAAAACAAGACAGTAAGAGAGTCCTATGGACAGTTCTTCTGAGATCACCCTCTCACCTCAGAAAAGAGAAGGTAGAGTCTCCTTTGAACAAATTTACATTAAAAAAATTAAAAATAGAATAAACAAAACCCATGCCATAGTAGAATTGAAATTTGACAGGGAAATGGGTCCGTTTCTTAGAGGTGGAAAGGAGAGCTGCCAATAGATGCCACGAGTGTCAGCATCTTCCTCCGTCAGAGGGAGGTGTGGCCAACTTCACTGAGAACTTGTGAAGTATTAATGGGCTGAGAATGGGAAAGTTATGAGTCTTTGTTCAATTAAAATTCATTAAAACTAAGCTGTTCCCCCTGCTACTAATTTCATTCTTGGCTACTAGGCTGGTTATTTGTCTGAATGAAGAGAGGAAGTGCGGCTGGTGGGGCAGATCAAACTGAAGTACGCATGAGGGGAAAAGAATGGTCATGTGTTAATGAACAAGGGAGAGCAGATCCTGGAGTGGTTCTTGCTGCAAATTTATTGTCTACATTTGATGACAGTTGGAATGCAGAATTGCACAAATGCCTGGGATTTCTGTTTTCCTTCTACCAATTGTGCTGGGTAGTTTTCTTGCTTTAGAATTGGAACGGGCTATATAGTCCTAAGGACCTTCTCATTTACAGACTTGGAAACTGAGACCCAGACAGGTGAAATCGTTGGTCTAAGACCATGCAACTCATTACTGGGCCTCCTTCAACTGCCTCTGAAAATGAATCCATATTCTACTTGTGAAATTACTGTACCCCAAATAAAAAAAGGCAGCTTTGAAAAGGAATCCCTGACACACCACAGCTTCTCTTGGCCACAGGAAAGACTGTGGTGAAGTGCTGGTCAGTGAGCGCGTCTGAACAGGCAAGAGGATTCCTGGCTGTGCCTCTGAGTTTCAGCTTCCCCATCATGTCCCTTATACACTCAGACTGAGGTTCCAGAGCTTGAAGAAGATATGGACACTTCCTGCTTCCTTTATGAGGGATGGTGGTGCAGCCACCAAGAACAATGCTGCTTTATTGTTATGTTAGTGGATGCACCTGGAGCAATTTACTCTCCCAAAGCAAATTCCTCACTTTCATATATATGGAACCCATTGTGTTTGCCAAGCACAGTTTCATCTATAATCTTATTTGAGCCTCAAAACATCCCTGATGCAAGTAAATTATCTGAATTTTTCAGAGAAGAAAGGTGAAATGTAAGGAGGGAGTACACTGAATTGGCACCGGAGACCAGGGCTCATCTCAGGATGTGCACCTTCAATCTGGGCTTCTAGCCATTCCTTGGCCCCTCTTGCTATGACACTTCCTCTCACTTGCCCTCAGCCTTCCTCTCAGGTTGTATTAAGCCTGGAAGAAACAGAATAACCAGAACTGGAGTTCCCCTGGGAATCACAAGCCTGTGTGAGGGCTGAGAAGTAGGAGAGGCAGGAGGAGGGAATAGGGACATGATTATCTCTTTCAAAGGACACATGAGGAAAGTCACTGGAGGTAGCATGAGACTCCCGCAAGGGATGGTGGGCTACACCCCCTGCAACTAACAACGGCAAGTGGACCTGGAGCTGAGCTGCACATGCCACAACTAAGACTGAAAGGACAACAACTTGACTTGGAAAAAGTCCTGGAAGAACACGCTGTTCTGTTCCCCAATAAAGTCCTGTTCCCTTTCCCCAATAAAATCTTTAAAAAAACCCAAAAAACTTGGACTAATGAACTTTCAAAAGATTCTGGTCTAGGAGAACAACAAGCAGTCCAGCATTTTCCTACCCAGTTTCATTAGAATCACTCGAGAGTGACTTTTATTTATTTAGTTTGTGTTTTTGAATAGGCAATCATTTCACGAAGTTCAGAAATCAAAAGGAACAAAGGGCATGTGGTGAAAAGTCTCCCTCCCACCTCTACACCTTAATGACCCTGCTCTCCTTAGAGGCAAAACATGTTATCAGTGATTTTAAACACATATAAGCAAAGCATATATCCCTACCAAATACACATTTTTATACAAAATATAATATTCTATATACCATGGTTCTTGATTTTCCTTTTTTCACCAAAATAATGTATTTTAGAGATTGTATCATAATAGTACACAAAGAGCTTCCTCTTTCTTTTCTAAGCTGCATAGTATTTTTTTATGTGCATATACCATGGATTTTATTTAATCAATTCCCTCTAAATAAACCAGTAGGTTGTTTCCAACCTTTTGCTATTACAAAGCAGCAATAAGTAACCTTGTGCAATGGATGTGCAAGAGAACTGAGCTTTAGTCTAATCGCTAATGTTATGCAGCCACGTGGCCTTGGGCAAGTCAATTAGGACTTTGACCTTTTAGAAATGTAAAGAATCTTAGTGACCTTTTGGTTTAGCATTTTCCCAAAGCATGTGCCTGGAACTCTAGTCCCAAAGGGTGCACACCCTGGAAATGGACAGTACATATTAGACTCTGAGAAGACTACAGTGGACAAACATAATTAATTCAGGGTTTCACAGATTTATTTCATAATGGGGTCATTTTTTTCAGAGGCTCTGATGGTTAATTTTATGTGTCAACTTCAAGAGTATTTTTGGATGAGATTAACATTTAAATCAGTGAACTTTGAATAAGCAGATTGCCCTCCACAATGTGGGTGGGCCTCAACCAATCAGTTGAAGGCATGCATAGAACAAAAAGACTGGTCTCCCCGAGTGAGAGAGAGCAAGAGGCAGTCTAGCAGATGCCTTTGGACTTTATTTGCATCATCAGCTCTCCTGGGTCTTGAGCCTGCTGGCTCACACTGCAGATTTGCACTTGCCAATCTCCATAACTGCATAAGGTAATTCCTTATAATAAATCTCTGTACATACATGTCCTCGTAGTTCTGTTTCTTGGGAGAACCCTGATTAATACAAGGACCAATTGTCAATATGCTGTAGAAATAATGTTCCTTCGAACACTTAAAATTTACACAGGAAGTAAGATTTAATATGGGTCACAAAGATGAACATATTCAATGGCAGAAGCATGAGGGTTAGACATTCCAAGAATCAAGAAAACACAAGACATGTTCTGGGCATAATGGAAACCAGTTTGATTAGGCCTCCAATCTTTACCAATATTTTTTTAGTTCTCTCATTCAACAATTCATTATTGAGGACCTACTATGTACCAGATATCATTCTAGGTACTGGGAATACAGCAGGGAATAAGACTGACAATGCCTCTTTGCTCTCATGAAATTTATACTCTAGAAGGGGGAGAAAAAAATAAAAATAAACTAATAAATGTGTCAAACTGGGGATAAATGCTATGAAGAAAAAAATAAAATAAAGTAGGATGAAGAGGTTACAAGGAGTACTGGGCTGGGGGACATCACTCCTTTACAAAAGGGGACCAAGAAAGGCCACTTGGATTAGGTGACATTAGAGCAGAGTCCTAATAGAAACAAGAGTGTCATGCAGATTTCTGGAGGAAGAGTAGTAGTCTGGGCAAAAGGAAAAGCAAATGCAAGGGCCAAAGACGGGAGCATGGCTGCCATGTTCAAGGAACAGCAAGCAGGCGGCAGTAGAAACGGGCAGGAGGTAGGAGAGTGGCCGGGGGAGGTGATTTCCGGGAGCCCATTAACATAGGGCCTACAGGCCAACCCAAGGGCCTTGGTTCTTATTTTAAATCAGATGAAGAAATTTTGAGGATTTTGAGCAGAGGAACAGGATCACTCTGGCTGTTGGTTGAAAATAGGCCGTAGGTGGGAGCAAGGCAATCACGTCTGAGGCTACTGCAATAGTCTGGGGAAGACGTAAAAATTGTTTTGCATTTTGATGATAGCAGTGGTGAAGGTTAAAAGGGTTTGGGATCTGGATATATTTTGACTGTAGAAGTAACAGGATTTACTAATGGGTTGACTGATGGAAGTATAGGACAGAGAGTTCTGCACGGGAAAGGAAAAATCCTGGGCTCTGGCTTCTCTTGCTACTATTTGTTTCTGTGACTTTGAGCAAGAACCCCTGTGGGCTTTACTTACCCCACCTGTAAAATCAGGTCATTGACTTCTTGCTTGGAGTCGTGGGCCAAGTCAAACGGTCTCATGAAATGCCTTCAGTTATAAGATCTGTAAATTTGGTTTAGTCTGTGCCTCCAAAACAGCACCCCATTACCTACTATTTTATGCCACTCACTACAGTTTCATGTAAAGAACTGTATCCTGCCCACTACACTGCAAATTCCTTGGAGGCTGGGACCTCGTCTAATACCCCTACACATCACCCCGTGTTTATCAACGGCTTGAGACTAACCAATCCTCACATAACCCTAGGTGAATTATAGTGCTGTATTCAGTTTGCTAACGGATTTTGCAATTTTTCATCCCCACTACTGCTTTTCCTTTTCTTGTAAATCTTTAAATTTAGTACTTAAGGACAACTCCCAGTTTCAAAGAGCAAGAAAGGGAAGAGTTAGAAGAAGGAAATTCCAATTCAACAGTTGCTATGTTGAGGTAGCTAGATTAGTTAAGAAAAGCTTAGTAAAGAAGTTGAAACTTTGACATGGGAGCTCCACTTTAAAGGAGAGGTTAAGTTTTTTTTTTTTTTTAAATAAGTCAGAGAAGGGAAAGAAAGGCATTCTAGGAGAAGAAAGAACACTGGCATGAAAGTGCATGCTGTGGAAAAAGAACCACTGCCTCCACTGGAGCACAGCATGCCCAGGGATGAGGGAGGTAGAAGAACACAGAAGGATAAGGCTGGAATGATAAGTGCTGTCCAGATTATGATAAACCCACATACTGTTCTAAGGAGTTGACATTACAAGGAGACAATGGGAAGTTATCTTTAGAATGCAGTCACCATGATAGCAAGTCCTTACGCCTATCTTGTTCTTTACTGTATTCCTGGTGTCTACTACCTACCTGGCACATAGTAGGGGCTCAACAAATAGCTACTGAATGAATCACTGTTTTAAAACGACATAATCAGATGCGTGTTTTGTGGGAAGTGAGACAGACAAGAGGCAAGGAGACCTCAGTTAGTTGATTATTAACAGTCTAGGTGAAACAAAATAGGTCAGGTATACAGTGGTGTTTCTTATAATCAACAGGAACTTTGCTGAATAGAATTTAAATTATTGAATGCTAATAACTATTTTATTTTAAAATATCAGCATGATGGAGTATTCAATAAATATTTGTAAAATTAATATAGAAAAGACATTAATTCTACATTATCTAATATGCTTTATTTGCTGAGAGATCAATCAATATGCAATGATAATGGTACCAAAATTGCTGTAATTGATTAGTTTACTTTGGAGAATAATATTCTCTGTCATGCACACAAAGTTATTGCTTCTGTGCAGTGATGGCTGGTTTACAAGATGATATCAAAGTCATAAAATTACAAAAGGCAAAGCGGTTATTTGCGAAAAGGTTACGGATATGGGGGAATTCGTTTACTTAACGAAACAGAAATTTCAATAGGGCCGGAGAATGAGTGAGAAAGGAAGTCCAGGTCTAGAAGGAGGAAAAATGGAGGGCAAAAAGGAATGAGAATATGGGAGAAGATAGGAGATAAGATGAAGGAAATGAAAGAGGTCAGGGTTGAGATACATTTAAAGAACTCAACTGGAACTCAATGGAACTCAATATTGCTTCCATTACATTAAAAAAGGATCTTCCTGTAACTAGGGAAAAGATGCCGGTGATGCAAACAAACAAACAAGCAAACAAACAATTAGGCAGACCTAGCTTTAAATCCTGAGGAAATGAGTGACGCTCTCAGACCCTTGCCTTCCTCGTCAGTAAAGAGTGTGACAATACCAGCCTCTCCTCGTTGTGAGCATTAAATGAGATAGTGCACATGAAACATAAGGCACATATTAAGTATGTGATGCAGATTAACTCCAGCAGGGAGACGGCAAAGAGCTAGTTCTGCAGTAAGAAGGACTTGGGAAAGGTTACCCTGAGGAAACAGTCACAAAGGGGCATTTTAGCCTTTGACATTTTGGAAGCAGAGCAGAATCTCACTGAATCACTATTCTTGTCGTATTGCTTCATGCTCCTTACTGCCCCATGTTCCATAGGTATTTCATGATCTTCTCAACAAAGTTAAGCATTTTCATGAAAATTTAAAAACAGAAAAGCCTAGAAGGGATGCTAAGGAATCAGAACGGGCTATGTAATTTGTGGGGTTCAGTACAAAATGAAAATGTAAAACCCCTAGTTAAAAAATCATTAAAAATGTCAAGACAGTGACAACAGAGCATTAAGGCAAATACAAGGCCCTTCTGAGCATGGAGCCTGTGTGACTGCACAGGTCATACAGCCATGAGGCCAGCCCTGCAGGAATAAACCATGTGGGCATGCAGGTGGTCAAGGTCATGTCTTAAGGCTCTAAAAATATGATAATCCTGGGACCCTTGGCAATGAGTATTCTAGGAGTATGTCAATTACCTGCAGAGGTGCTGGGGTCTTGAGATACATAAGACAGAGGAGCTCGTCAGTCACAGGGCCAGTTGGCCCTGAAATGCTTGTTGATGGCCAACTGACATTAGAAGTTTGGCACTAACCGCTTTTGAGACCTACATGAAATGTAATCATTTCCTGCCACCTTGATTTTTCATATTCTAGTTAATTAAATTACCACTCGAAGACAAGAAATAATCCACTGATGTAATTTTTAAAAAACTCTTTTAGGACATGTAAATCCAACATTTCCTAACGTGCATAAAAAGGCAGGCCCAGCCTTGAGAAAACTGCTCACGTGTTAAGACATAAGTTGGTTTTTAGCACTTCCAGTTTTGACCTCCCTTCAACTGTCCCCCTATAATCTGAGTAAATGCTAAAAAATAGAAAAGCTCTTGTTGAAAATGTGTCATAGTCACTAAATATATTTATTAACTATATTATAATAAAGATAAATTAATTTAAACTTTCTAAACCTCGTTTTCATCATCTACAAAACAGAATAATTAAAGACAGTGTTTTAATGAAAATCATAGTTCTAGGAACAATACTCCTAATATATGTTCTATACCATAATTTTTATTCTTTAAATACCAATATCACTTAGCCAGACTTTTGAAAATTAAAAAGCATTGTATTTAAAGTTACCCTTTTCCAGAGGGCCTGAAAAACCATCTTGTTATCTAACATTGTGGTCTTGAAACTTTTGTACTTTACCCTCAGGGGCCAGTTGTGATACAGAACAGACCTGAATTGTCTCCCTACAGCCCCCATGACGGATGTTCCTCAGGAATAATGCGTGATTTTACTGTGTGATAAGGAAAGAGATCTGAAAAGCAACCTTGTAATTATCATTGTTTCACTTTTCCCCAAACTGAAACAAGCTCAGATTCAACATTTACTATCGCCCATTTATAATGATCTGAGTTTCATATTAGGTTGACCCACATGAAACTGCCTTTCTTATGGGTCAAAAACAGCTGAATATTGGCAATTTCATATGGTTCAACCTAATACTTTAATGTAAATTATCACCCTTTTCTCTTATAATTATTCTATGAGGCAGATGATGTTACCTTCCTTTTACTGATGAAGAAACCAAGGCTCAGAAAAGTTAAACCGACTTGTCTAAGTCCCTACTACTTGTCAAGAGCAGGTTATAGATCAGAAAGCTAGGATGTCTGAATTCCAAGTACAATGGCATTTCTTCCATACTACAAAACGATACATAAATGAAAAAGACAGCGATTACGTACTATAATAAAAGTGGGCAGGCCTGGGGGAGACGGAGTGGGCTGAGAAGGCCTCACAGACTCCAAACAAGCTGAGAAGTAGAGGAATCAGATAAAATGACAACTACCTCCAAAAATATACCAGTTCCCTTTCTCCTAGACACACTGGGATTGTATAGCTTCAACAATGTGTGGTGACTTGGGCAGAGAGCAAAGGAGGCAAGCGACAGCTACCGTGTGACTTGAGGTTCCCAGGAGGCAGCAAGTGATTATAATCTGAGTAAATGACAGCAGGGAGGACAGTGAGGAGACTGGGGTAGAGTCCAGAGGATTTTCCTGTCGCTCTGCTAAACTCACACACTGTGTAGCTCTTGGACAGGGGAAGTTGCACACAGAAGCCAGTGAGCAGAAAGCAACTGTTGATTGAATCGATCCCAGAAAATGAGGTTGTACCCGAATAATTAGTAGCTTTTTGCAATCTGACCACTAAATATCTGATATATCAGCTGTGCGTTATTTTCTGTTAATGAAAATTCCTAGTACAACTGTAGTAAACATGCTTGTCCTTACAGAGGTTGCCAGAAGTGCCAGAAAAGAGAATATGCCAGCCAGAAATATGCCATGAATCTATGAGAGAGCAATTCATAAAAACTGTACGGATCATGGTGTTATACAACAGTTCTGTGCCTTTTCTCTCTCTCTCTCACCAAAGCTCTGGCAAATATCAGTCCAGGAAAAATAAAAGAAAATGTCCTCAGACAGTCGTATGTGTCTTTTCTGCATGTCATCTCCACTTCTCCCTATAGTGATTTAATGAGCAACCATATACAAAACATCAAGGGCAGTAATGAAGGGGAGACGAAGAAAGACTTCGTCCTCTTATTACCCACAACCCCTGTCTCTTGTCTTTTATTACATGAGAATAAATTAATTTACATTAATATTGTTGGGTCTTTCTATGTTCTTCAAGGGCATTTCAGAAGAGGACTTGGGGGCATGGGAGTTAGTAGTGCAGTACGAGGGCAGGAGGCAGGGATGCCCAAACCTAGCCTAGGGTTTTAGGATTCCTCCTGGATGGGTTACAGGAGATCCATACAAAAACTTGAATTCTTATGTAAAATTGTGTGTGTATGTGTGTGTGTATTTCTGCATATAAACATGCACTTTCTCTAAGAAAATCAATCGCTTTCATCAGAATTGTAAAAGACTCGATTACCTTAAAAAGTGCCGTAAACCCAAAGAAACAGCAGAGAAGATTTGGCTCCTGTTGTTAGCAGATAAGGACCTGGGAACTCTCTTAAGACCTGGAGGTCTTTCCTGGGATTTTGAGTCCCACCAGCCCCTAGTCTGCCCACTTAGTATGTTTGTTTACTCAAGCGTTGAAAGATTGCTACTGCTGGCGAGGCTACCAAATTGTCTCTGTCTGGGACAGAGGCTTTCAGCTCTGCTTATGGCAAAACTCAGCTTTTCATAAAGTAAACACGTCCTCCATGCCACAGGGATGTCACCATCCTTTCCCTCACTCAGGGCGTGCCAAATATCCAGAAAGGAAGGGCATTTTCTAACTCCCTTTCTTCCCCCCTCCCAGCCTGTTAGGCTAACCCCAAATTTACAAAATGATCCACACAGAACAGGAAATGCAAATGTTAAAGTGCTCATAACGTTCAACCACATTTTTCATGTGATTCACATTAAAGCATCTTATGTAAAAGTTGAACAAGCGCTGGAAAAAATATCCTAATTACACACAATGTAAATGAATTTTTTAATATTGTAGAAAATTTGAATTCCTTGATTTCTATAGGTCAAGTGTAGAACTTTAACAGAAGTGTTTGTTGACGGTGGTTCTTTTGTTACCCTTAACTTTGTTTCGTTTTATTTATATGAAATGAAGTGGGAAGAGAAGGGGAAAAAAAACCAGGGGAAATGACAGGAAACAGCTATCCACCTCCGCACCAAATACCAGCAGAAAAACCACAGTTACATTGCCATCTAACAACAATATATTCTGTTTAGGAAACTTCCTGATCCCAGACACAGCCATGTAACTCTAGACAATAATGAAATTACATCCTGCACATGCTCAAAACCATCCTCCATAGCTTCTAACGACATACATATTTTTGCTCTTTGGTTTCGTAAACTCTTTGAGATTTTACTTCATAGAAAGGAGCCTAACTATGATTTTCAGAGAAGGTGGTGGTGCTGGTGGTGGTGGGCACAGAAGTGGCAATATAAGTTTATCAGGATCTCCAGGTTCAGCTGCCATAACTTTGGGAACCGGGATAAGAGTGCTTGATGGTTTCTTATCAAAGAGAGGAGAAAGCAGCCACTTTTTTTTAAGGAGAACAAGTGTCTGTCAGTGTAAATGACTCACGCAGAGCACTCAGCCCCTTCTCAAACTGTGACAGTAGCTGGGCTCACTCTCAGTCATCAAGAGACCAGTCATTTCTAAACTTAAGAGGAAAGATTTAAGCTGCTCTTGAAATCACACAAGTGTATTCAATTTTACTTTGAAAATTTACTTTTACTTAATTTTTCCAAGAGAAAAGTACATACTAAATAATAAAAACAGTAACTTTTATACTGAGATCAAGTTTGAAAAGTATTGCTTACAAAGGTCACCTGAGATGATAATATGGACTATATTTCCAGAAATTGAAAATTGGGGATGACTTTGAATATCTGTATGATTTTCCTAGTTGCTATCAGGTATGGTTTATGCCTGGAAATCCGTTCTGATGGTGGTAAATACAATGACGGTTGCATGGGATCCTAGAATTCATCCTGTGAGTTTCCATGGTCTGTAATACTAGAATCCAAACTCCCAAACAAATACGATCAACACTCCATGTAATCTGAGGAACACAATCAAACAGACGCACTCACTGCACAAAGTAAGCCCGAAAGTCAGACATCTACGTTGAGATAATACAGTTCTCCAAAGGATCAAATGACACCAAAGACAAATGTATCAAGTTGTTGTGGCAACTGATCCAGAGTGTGGTCCAGCTGTTCCCAGTCTGTTTTCCCAACATCAGAGGCTATTCACTCAAGGCAAACCATAAAAATACCTCCTTGCTCATAAAAATAGACATTCCCTGACTTGTACGCCAGACTGTTCATCTCCTCAGGCCATGGTCTGCTGTTACCCATCCGCGCTTGTCTTCTGCTCATCAGAGGAGGATTTGGGGAGAATCCTGCCAACAATTATACTTGGATTCCCTAATTCAACAGAAAGGCTGGCCATCTCAGAAGAGCAGGGGAGCATGTGACTCATCCACCCACAGCCACACACAAATTCAATTATCATCTTCTAGGCCTTCTTCTTTAGACCAGGTGTTTACACTCAGCCTGTCTGGGCAAATGCTTTCAACGTACATTCAAGTGGAAGCTGACCTATTTCTTTTTTTCTCTCTATAAAATAGATTTAGAAATATGCCTATTAAAAAGAACTGTGAGGGAAGTCGTGTAGTGGAAAGAGTATGGACTCTTTGTGAAGACTGCAGTTAGACCCATGGACTAGCCCCGAGTAGGTTGACAAGTTAGCGGCTCTCTCTGAAGCTTACTTTACTCAGCTGAGGAAGTTGGTGTTCATGGTACTTGTCTTGTCTGGGCAGCACTTCTCAGACTTTCAAATGCGTATGAAACACCTGGGGAGTTTATTAGACTGCAGATTATGACTTAGTAACCGGTCTGGGGTCAGGCCCAAGAGACGGCATTTCTAACAACCCCGAGGCAATGCTGCTGCTGGTCTGGACCACACCTTGAGGAGCAAGGTAGTCAGGTCTTTCAAGGACTTCATTTTATATAAAGTGGCTACAACACTATTTGGTGGATGTAAGGTTTTCACTATATTACATAAAACACTAACTATGTGTCTAGAGCTTCAATTCCTCGGAGGATCTGAAGTTTAAGATAGCCAAAGTAGAATTTCAGTAACCTAAAATCTCCCATTCTCTTCTTCAAAAATGAAAAGAGCACGGGAAGGAAAATGGTTAGATTGCCTGGGAATACTGGACAGTCTTCCCTCGAGGTGGCTGTGCTTTTGACTATAGCAGACTTTTAGATAATAACCACCGACAGACGGATAAAGCAACTGACCACCTAGGGGACAGTGGTCCCATCTCCTATGTACCTTCAAAAAAATTACGATAACAGTTTACACTGTTCAGGACCCTTGCCAAGGAAGGAAATTATTCAGAGACAATATATATTTTCTCATCCAAAGTAGTATGTATGAAAGTCAAGAATCTGTATGGAGGATAATAGCAATTTCATAAAAGCACCATTCCATTCAGGTGCTATGTGGGTCATTTTGGAAGATTCTACACTGTATTGAACATTTAGAAATGGGACTTCCACAAAAATGATAATTAATAACCATAACCCAAACTTACTAAACACTCATGAGCGGTAAGTTCTATGCTCAGTGCATCACCTCATTTATCCTCACAACAGTCCTATGTGGTGGGAACTAATTGGACACGTAAGACCCAGTCCCAATGTGGAGCCTTTGCTCTGACGGCTCCCTCTGCCCGGAATACACTCCCTCCGCATATCTGCTTGGCTAACTCCCTCATTTCTTTTACACCTTTGCTCAAATCTCACCTTCTCAGACATCACTGTTTAATCCTGCAGTCTGCTCTCTTCCACCCAACACTTCCTTTCTTCCAACTTTTGACTTTCTAACATACCACATAATTTTCTAATTGTATTTATTGTTTATTGTCTTCCTACCCACCTTTCTCCATCTCACCCAAGCCCACCTTACCCTCCCAGAATGTGAGGGCCATAAGTGCAGGGAGTTTTGTCTGTTTTGTTCCCTAGCCTATCCCAAGCACCTGGAACAGTGCTTGTCACAGAGTGGACACTCCTTAAATATTTTTTGAACGAATACCTATTTTACAGATGTAAAAACTAAGACTCAGTGCAGTTAAATGACTTGCACAAGATAATAAGCGTTAGAACCAGAATTCAAGTAAGACAGTCTGACTCCAAACTAGTGCAATACTTGTTTAACAGAGGAGTAAAAACAGGGAGGGTCAGGAATTTCTAAGTCTAAGCCTTTGATTTCCCTTGAAGACACAGGATAGACAGAACCAAGCAGCACCTCTCTGGGGTGGGCGGCAGGGTCATTAAAACAAAGACAATTGGGACCTGGTACAAAGACAGAAGGCATGGTCTTGGGATTTCAAGTCTAGAAAGTCTCTCAAGCTGCCCCTTTAATGTCCATACATTTAGCAGATGCCCTTGATATAATGCATATAATGTGCTTGGACAGCTTTAATTAACGGCAGATGGTATTAGCTATGTGTAAGGTCCTGGACCAGTGTTACTCCAACTTTCCCTCCTTAGGCAGAGGAGACACTTGTGGGAACCTGGAGATAATGCCAGACTGAGCGGTGTGTGTGTGTGTGTGTGTGTGTGTGTGTGTGTGTGTGTGTGTGTGTGTGTACACTTTGAAATGGGAAGGGAGTTGCCCACTGTCTCTCGCCCAAATTGACAGTAGACACTGAAACAGCTTCCATGGGAGTGACTGAGGTAAAGGGAGCCACCGATGGAGACTGTGGCCTTCCAAAATCAGTCTGAGGAAAGCTGCCAGCACCTCTTGGGCCAGAAACCTACCACCTGTGTCACAAAGGGCATTGAGGCTCAATGAGGTGCTGAGCCACTGGCCTGAGGTCGCACAGACAGTAGGTGCTGAAGATTTGAAATCAACCTGTTAGAGCTCTAGATGCTTCTGTAAATAACTTACTTAGCACAGAGCTTGACCCCAGAAAACACTCATTAAAATACAATATATACATACACACATAGGTGTGTGTGAACCTTTCTTAAAACAAAGAGCTCTTCGATTCTTGTACTTGCTTTTAGAAAGTCCTCTTTCTTTCTTCCTTTTCTCTAATTTTTTGCAGCCAAGCCCCATGTCACTTATGGTTCCCTTCCCTTCTTATCCTTCCCTTTTTAAGTCCTCTGCAGCAGGTATCTGTCTAGGCGTAGCTCTCTCTGGGGCCCACAAAAATTTTCTTCTTAACGTGCTCCTTACTTCCTCCACCAGGAGCACCTCTCCTCTTCTACCTTCTCTTCCCAAAGAAGACTAATCACGGCTAGCGTGATTGCTAGAGGGATACACTTCTTGCTAACTGGAAGCCCACTAGGCTCCCCGGGGGAAGGAGCTTGTCTCTTTCTTTCTCCCTAGTCTCTCTCTAACATCTAGCACAGAACATAGTTGGTGCTCAATAACTATCTTTTGAATGAATTCATAAATAAAACATAACAGGGTTACCCCGCAGAACCACCCAGATTCCTCCTTTGGTTGAGAAGACCATAAGGAAATGCCTTGAAGCATCTGCAGAGTGCTATAAAAATGCTCAGTAATGGAGTATGTGCTAAACATCTGTATCTTCTAGAGTGAGACACTTTCATAAACACAGAGAGATTGGGAAGGGTCACGAAAAGACAGAGGGGAAGGAAGAAGGAAACTCCCATTTCGTGAGGGCTCAATATATTGTATCTATGTACTGTGCAAAGTGCTTTTCATACATTAACGCAACAGTTTTGTGAGGTAGGCATTAACCCCACTTTACAGATGGGAAGACGGACCTCTGAAAGATTTACTTTCTCCCCAAAGCTCCAAATCCGCTAGTGATCAAAGGGATTCTGTCCAGGCTTGTCTGACTTCAATGCCCTTGTTCTTTCTACCAAACTAATGCGCAGCAGCTCTATAGGTCCTTTGCTTCCAAAATAGTGTTTGAAATATGTGTTAGCACTCCTGTGAATCACTTACATTGTTAAATCGTTTTTCCAATTTATTTTAAAAAATAAATAGGGTCCACATTTCACTTGAACTCTTTTCTCTAAAATTGAATATCTATGTGATGGATTCCTTCAGCTTTTCCTTTTAAGCAGAATCGTTGCTTAACCAGTCATTCTAATGTGCCATTACCCCTGGCAATGCTCATGAATTTCCAATAGATGCTCTCCTCAGAGTCATTTGTTCACATTTACTTATATTGCGGGCAAATCCGTAGTTGCTCTTGCAATGACTTTTTAAAAATGTTCATTTTTATGCTTTTAAACACAGCTAAAAATCTAAATTATAAAATTGATCTTTAAGCCTATAGCTGCAGTATATCGCCATATTTCATTTTTCTGCAACAAGAGAAGTGAGGAATGATGTATATAAGTGCAGACTAAAACCAAAGAGAGAAAAGTGCTAACTTTTATATAAGAAGAAACTGAAAATTAGACGACTTGAAGTTCTGACTCTGATTACAAGGGGCAGGAATTTTCTAAAGGCCAATTCTCAGGACAATTTTTCTTACATGTTTCCTCCTATCTAAATGTCAGAAAAGAAGCTACTGAAGAAAGTTTGATGCCAAAAAATATGGCGATCAGCGTATTCTTAGAAATCAGATACAGACCACCATCTATGGCTGTGGTTCTCAAGCTTTAGAGTGTATCAAAATCACTTCGAGGGCATGTTAAACACAGATTTTTGGGGTCCTGGTTCAGTGGGTCTGGGATGGGGCTTGAGAATCTGCATTTCTAACAAGTTCCCAGGTGATGCTATGGATGATGCTCAAGCAGCCCTCGGGAGTGTGCTCTCTGGCGTCTACGTCCCGGGGGCTACGGATGCTCAGTGACAAGGCTCCAGGACAGTAGTTCTCCATCCTCATTAAATATCAGAATCACCTCCTGAACTTCTTAAAAATCCTGGTGTCTGGGCCACACAGCCATAGATTTTTATCCTGTTGGTCTTTGGTGGGGCCCAAGCATTGTGAACACCTGGGATTGCCTAACTTGATACATATTTAAATGGATTTTGTTTTGGGTGTGTGGGGGGGAATTAATTTTTAAATGTTGTCTTCTAAAAATAATCCTAGAGAAACAAAAAAGCAGACAGCAGGATTTCAGGTTAAATACTGTGGTTTAAAAATAGGCATTTTACTAAGCTCCCTCCACAAACCCAACTAAAACAATGGTAACGAATCAAAAAGAAAAAAAAATTCATTAACCTACAAGGTCTAAGAGAATAGGACAAGAAAACACCACAATAAAAATGTTAATATTGGAAAACAGAGGAAGAGTGGTAACTGACTTAGCTGACAAGAGGAGGCTGAATTCTACACTTGTGACTTATTTTAGGGAAGCCGAAAAGCAGGCTGCTGCTTGCTATGGAGTCCCAGAAAGTCTCAGAAGCTGGAAGGACCAGGTGCCTTTGAGAATGGGGTCTGGGGAGGAAGGTGAACTGAAACAGGAGAATTGAGAAGCAATTAGAAACTCACTCTACATCGGTTGATATTAGAGTGTGGTCCAAGGACTCCTGGGGTCCCCAAAACCCTTACAGGGGTCCATAAGATAAAACCTTTCCATTATAACACTAAGACAGCTATGTGCCAATTTCACTCTCATTCTCTCACAAGTGTACAGTGGGGTTTTCCAGGGTCTATATGACATGTGACAATGTCATTGCTCAGACAGTTAATGGAATATATACTTGTATATTCTTGTTTTCTAGACTTTTCTAAGGTATGGTTTTGGGATATAAATACATATGTATGTTTTCAAAGGTTAACTCAATTTGTTCTCAATATTTCTACTGTGTTCTTACAAGCTTTTTTCTGTTATACCTGCTATTATCTGTGTAACCCCATAATCATCCTACAAATTATTTTGAAATTCTAATGTTTTTCTTATGCCTCCATGGAAATAAGAACACTTTGTTGTCTTTTTATTTTTTTTATTTTATTGGGGTGACAATTGTTAGTAAAATTACATAGATTTCAGGTGTACAATTCTGTATTATATCATCTATAAATCCCATTGTGTGTTCACTACCCAGAGTCAGTTCTCCTTCCATCACCATATATTTGCTCCCCCTTGCCACTTTGTTGTCTTGTTTTGCAATTACATTTTAAAATTATTTTGAAAACTTTTCTAAATTTTAAAGTTAGAAAAATATCTTAAAGAGTAGGTTATCATACTGCATTAGCTAGAAAGGTATACACGGTAGCTGAGAGACTCATAGAATTGACACTGCTGAATGCCTGCTGAATGAAAACTCAGGAAAGTTAGTGCCACTTCCCAACAATACAGTAACTTGCTAAGGATTTGGCTGTAAACATGAAGACAAAGTTAGTACCTCAGGATATTAATATCTGGATAAATCTACAGACATAGCTTTTTTTCTTGCATCCCTCCAACATCAATACCAACTAAGCATTGATAAAGATCTTTTACATGAATGGCACTAAAATACACTTGGTACATTGGCACTAAATACTAAAGGTGATACAATATATAAAGTGTTAAATAATTGATTTGATTCGCATGGCTTGTACTGGAAGAACTATGCTGACATTTGAACTGATGGTACAAAAGCAACAGTTTGTAAAACTGCTGGCAACTTAGCACAAATCAAGTCAGGAGCATCAAACTGTACTGGTGATGACTGTCACATACTTGCAATAAAACAAAGATGCCAGTGTCACTGAATAATTCCCTTGACAAAGTAAAAAAATATTACTCATTTTATTACATTTTAACCCGAGTACACATTTAAAAAATGATCTGTATGACTAAGTGAGAAATACATATAAAATACTTCATCTCCACAGCAAAGTATGATGTTTGTCTCAAGGACAAACACTTCTGTGACAGTTTGAGCTGCAAACTGAATTGGTCAATTTTTTCATGGAACATGTTTATTTTTAAAAATTAACTGACAGACAAATTAGGGTTATTCAGACTTGGCTATTTGGAAGATATTTTTCTCAAAAATTAATAAAGTAAGCCTGTCACTTCAAAGAAAACAACTGACAGAAATTGCTGCTCATTATAAACTTTGAACTGTTCAGTGAAAATTAGAATTTTAGTATATTTGTATCTGCCACCATGAGCTCATCAGCTTCCAAAACTTAAAGACATTCACAATGCAAGACCAATAGATTGTAATGCATCAGAGTATGAAGAATTCATTGGTATGGCTTTATATTCCACATTGCAACTAATCTTTAAGGAACTATCACTTGTTGAATTTTGGTGTAGTAGCTGAGAAGAATAGCCACAATAATCTGAAAAAGTCTATTCAAGTAACCTCTCTGTTTTATAGCTATATATCCCTGTGAGGGCAAATTTTCTTCGTATTCTTAAACCGAAACAATATATTGCCATAGAACATAGAAGAGGATATGAGAATCCACATATCTTCAATTGAGCAACAAACATGGACAGTTAGGAGTCCGTATGTAATAACCCATCCAGATCACCCTACCTAGACCCCCACTAGTTGAGAATAAATGTCCAATCAGATTTTCATGCCTCTCTCTTAAATAGGAGTACAGATCCAAGGATCACTTGACATTTAGGAAAATTTTCAATGTGAAAGACAAAGTAAAATATAGAAATGGGGGGAGGAGGGAGGGAAAAAGAGGAAAAAAACTTAAATACAGAAACCGTAATAAAAACTATGGAAGGAAGGAAGACAGGAAAGGAGAGTAAAGAAGAAAAGAAACAAAATAATGAACAATTAAAATTGATATCCTCAGAGAGAAACAAAAAAAGAAACTATAAGAAGCCATAAAACAAAACAAACAAACAAACAAAAACAAACAACAACAAAAAAAAGAAGCCATAAAACAGGAAGCTTTGGTGAATAAAAAGAGCTTTTGGAAAGTAGACATATGATAATGTAAATAAAAACTTCAACAGAAAATGCAGATGATTAAGGCTACTTATCAGAAAACAGAAGAAAAAACAAGAGAAAAACACTGTAAAAATTAGAGTACTGTTTGGGGAGTTCTGATATCTGACTTGTAGAAGTTCCAGAAAAAAGAAAGAAAAAAAATAAATATATATATATATATATATATATATATATATATATAAAGGAAATTATCAAAGAAAAAAAAATACGGAAAAATTTCCCTAAACGGAAGGGCATGAATTTGAAATTAACAGGGCCTACCATACACCTACTGAAGAGAATAAACAGAGCCACAGAAAGGCTCACTTGGGACAAGAAGATCTTAAAAGTATTACTAAGATAGAAGACACAGGGAAAAAAAAAAACAGCATTGGAAATTTAAAAGGCATTGAATTTCTCAATCATTATAAGGAAAGCTAGAATGAAATGCAGCCAAAGCATCAAAATCTGAGGAAGATCTATATGGATCCAAAACATAAGTCAAAGTCTAACACAAGGTCTTAACATGTGCACTTCTCATTTATCTTTTCTCAGGAATCTCTGGGGGAAAAAATGTTCCATCAAAAGGAGGGAGTAAACCTGAAAAAATACATGGGTCCAACAAATAAGAGTCAATAGGAATCCCCAGGATGATGGTGAGGGGAGATCCCAAGATAACAGCTATGCTGGAAACACGGAATTCGACCAGTGCAGATGGGACCAGAGGAGGGTCTGCTCCAGGGGAGTATCTCCAAGGACAAGATGAAAGTGAGGGCTACCTGGGGTGTTTGCACAGAGAGATATTTACCCGCCTCTGGGACAGAGTTTAGAGATGAATTAGGGATAGATTAGGAAACTAGGCAAATGAAAAAGAGACATTATTAACTCCGGGAAAAGCAAAACATAGTGAAAGAAAGAAAATGTAACCACAGCACAACACATTCTCTGCTATGAATCCTATTTATATAGTCACGAAAATGTGAGCAGCAAGTTCTGATCTAACCAATACTTAAGATATAAAATATTGGAGGGTGGGGAAAAATAAGTATGCTTCAATAGATGAGGAGTGAGGGATGTATGAGAGGTAAATTCTCATCTTCCACGTTAGGAAACTGATAGATACTATTTGAATTGGAAAAACACAGAACAAGAAATAGCAGCATGAGATTGTTATTTAGACATAGGAAAACAAATACCAGAAAAAGTGGCAAAAATTGTGATGGTTGCTTCTGGAGAGGGGGGCATTTAGGGTGGCAAGAGTGGAGCTGGGCAGTGATGATTTCGATTATAAACAAAAATGCATTACATGCTGATCACAGAAAAATTACAGAAATGCAAAAATGAGAATAAAAGAGTCCCTATACTCTTTCTATCTAAAGATTAACACTATGAATCTACTAGCGCCTTTTGAGTTTATGTGCGTTTTATATTATTGAGATGTGATTTATATATTTTATATTTTACTTTATTTACTTGACAAAAGCATTTTCCCCTTTATTATGTTCTTCATAAATATTTTCATGGCAATGTATTTCATAATGGATAACATTATTTATTTAGGTGTAACAATTTAGGTCTGTTCCATAATATTTTGGTATGAAAAATTTCAAAGATAGAGACAAAAGGGAAGAACTATATAGTGAAACACTATATATATTCCTCCACTAAAGTTCTACAATTAACATTTTGCTATGCATGCTCTATCACACATTTATCAATCTATTTATCCCTCTATCCATCCATTGATCCATTTTATGTTTTGAGGCATTTCAAAGTAAGTTGCAGACTTTGGTATACTTCATTCTAAGCACTTCAACAGGCAGACCATTAGTGCTAGTACAATATATATTTGTGGTTCTTTTTCTTAAGTAAATTGTACATACAATATGCACAAATCTTAAGCATATCATTTAATGAATTTCAACAAATGCATACTCCGGTGTAACCCAAATCCCTATCAAGATGTAGATTACATTACAATCACCCCAGAAAATTCATGCACATTTCCCTCTCAATCCATATCCCTACCTCCTACCCCCTACACCCACAAAGGCAGTCACTGTTCTAATTTTTTAAATCTATTCCAGAACTTCATATAATGGGAATAATACAAATGTGCTTTTTCATATAAGGCATTTTGCACTTGGCATAATGATTTTGAGATTCATTCATGTGTGCAGTGCATCATTTGTTCTTTTATCTTGCTGAGCAGCATTCCTTTGCATAAATACACAACAGTTTAAGTTATTCTCTTGCTAATGGACACCTGCAGCTGTTTCTAGTTTTTGCCTATTATTATTAAAACTGGTATGAACATTCTTATAAAAAGTTTTTGTGCAGTGTAAGTTTTCATTTCCTTTGGGTAAATACCTAGCAATGGAATTGCTTTGTCATAGGATACGTTTTTTTCCTTGGTTTATTTTTTTGGTGGGGGGAATAGTTTAATATGTAACAGTAGGCCAACTGGGGAGGGCAAGAGCCCCCAAGGCCTCAGCCCTTCTCCCATGATGCTCTGGGACCTGTGTATCTGGGCCAGTCCCATGTCTTCCTCGACTCTGAGGCCCTCAAGTCCCAGGGAAGGGTGGGAAAGTAAGGCGGATAGCTGGGGGCTCAGCCCCAAGAGTTCAGGGAGGCAGACAGGTTAGTTGAATTGGGCCTTGGAAATATCCATCTCTGGATGTTGATCCATGAACTTTTTCAGAATTTTCTGTTTCTTCTGCTTGTCCAAATTGGGCAACCCCATGGACTTCTGTCTTTGGTCATACATCTCCTTTTCTACCATGCTGTGTGTCTCACTGTCCAGGTCTGAGATCTTGGAGTTCTCACGGTCGATCTTCTTGGTATTGATCTCAGGGTCACTGGACACCAAGCTGCTCCACCATTCTACCTTGTTGATCTCCAGATGCACTGTCGCCACTTGCCATCCTCAAGGAGCCATGAGCTCTCTACCCTCACTTCATTGTAGAGCTCCCAGTCAGTGATCTCCGGCTGCCCCTTGAGTCCCACCCCGAGGTGTGGCTACTGGATGTTCACCACCACATCCTTCCCCTTCAGCTGGACGTTCACACAGAAAGACACGGCCAGCTCCAGCTATGACAGGGTCTAGATCCAGGGGTAATTGGACAGGTCGTCCCCATTACAGAGGTTGGGCTTCAGTTTCCCTTTGTCCTTCTCCTCCTCCTCCTCCTAGTCCTCCTCACCTCCTGCTTCCCTGGTGAGCAAAGGCCGCCATTCTTGAGCTGTGCTTCATGATTATCTGGTAGGTAATGGATGCAAGCTTTATCTGGTAGGTAAAGGAGGTAGAGAGGTTAGCTGTAACCTCTCTATCTCCTCATCGGTCAGCCACTTGATCTGGGCCCAGAGCTCTCTGACTTGGCTTCTACATAAAGTTATATAAGAATTTACCAGATTTTCCAAAAAGAGCCAAGATGTAGGGATAGTAAGACTTTTTAATCTGTGTCATTTTTTGGTAAATTGTATTTTTAAGAAATTTGTCCATTTCAATGGTCACATTTACTGGAATAAAGTTGTTCATAATATTCCCTTGTTATACTTTCAATGTCTATAGGATCTACAGTGAGAATCCCTCTTTCATTCCTGATAGTAGAGATTTATGTTCTTTCTTTTCCATTCTCTCTCCTTCTCTTTCTCTTTCTAGATAGGGTTTTTTTTCGTGTGTTTTTTCTTCTTCAAATTTGTTGACCTATTCAAAGAAACACCTTTGGTTTTGTAAATTTTCTCTATTGTTTGTCTATTTTATGTTTCATTCATTTCTGTTTTTATCTTTATTTTCTTCATTTTACTTAGTTTTGGTTTAATTTTTTTTTTCATAGCTTCTTATGGTAAAATCTAAGGTCATTAATTTCAAATGTTTCTTCTTTTTCAATATAAGCATATTAGATTACAAATTTCCCTCTATGCTCTGATTTTGCTGAATCCCATAAATTTTGATATATCTTTATAATGATTTCAAAATATTTCTGACTTTCTCCTTTGATCCACAGATTATTTTAAAGTGTTATTTAATTTCTAAATATTTAGGTGTTTTATAGATATTTTTGTTACTAATTTATAACTTAATTTCTGTCATCAAAATCACATACTGTATAATTTCAATCCTTTCAAATGTATTGAGACTTGTTTTACAGCTGAGCATATGTCTATCTTGGTGAAGGTTCCACGTGCACCTGAAAAGAATGTGTGTTCAACTACAATCCACAACTGTTGATTAGGTCACACTGATTGATAGTATTATTCAAATCTATATCCTTCCTGTTTTTATTTTAATCTAGTTGTTTTAATTACTGAAAAATATTTTAAAATCTCCACCTATGGCAGTGGATTTGTCTGTTTTTCCTTTTTCCCCCTTTGGTGCTGTTAGGTTTTTCTTTGTGTATTTTGAATCGCTGTTATTAGGTACTGTACTAGTTTTCCATTACTGCTCTAAGCAAATGATCACAAACAGTGGCTTAAAACAATCCAAATTTATTATTGTACAGTGGGCAGCACCAATCATTAAGTTATTTATCGTGGTTTTCAAAAATCTAAGAGCCTGAACTTCAGAAACAAAAATAGTCTTACTATATAGATTTGTTTATTTATGACTTCAGACCCAGCGTTCTGATTGTTCAAGCTCCAAGCTCAATACCCCAGTATTGAATTCATTCTTTTGGCTACCTATATATAGATATGTATCGATAATTCTATGTTAGTTTTTTTTTTTTTTTTTCTCTCTCCTGATAATGACTCTTGATTTCCTTTACATTACTAAGAAATTTTCACCTTAGCATTTCTCAGGATTACAGAAACATGGCATTTGGCTTTAATTTTTACTGAGTCTTCCTGGCCAAGATTTCCTGGAATTGTTCCATGACTATTCCAAGTCTTGACTGAAAACTATAGTTGGAAGAATAAATGACAGATTCCAGGTGCTAATTGTTGTCTTCAAATGAGTACTGATCCTGGAGCCAAAAGAAACACAACCCATTGCCTGCTCTGGGGGTATTTTTAGAGTTGTTGCAAACACAGGATCTTTATCTTGAGAGATGGCCAATATTTTTAAAGTAGCTAATAAACAAAATGTATTTATAAAAAAATGTATATTTCTCCTTATACAAATAAAATACTGTGCTCACTTCATTCCATTTGCACTAGAAAGAGTGCTTGACTAGGAAAGGAAAGTTTTCTCTGATCCTTCCCTGTCGGCCATGATAATGAAGCAAGCCTTACATTCTTATCCATTAATATGTGTACACTGATCTTATTATTTCTCCCTACAAATACTATAAATTCCTCAAGCTTTAGCCTTTATCCTACGTTATCCAGATAGCTGTTGGTGAGGACCCTGAAGAGGATCTGAATTCCCCCACTAGAATGTAATACATTCAGTAAAGGATCGAAGCTGTAAGAGTTAAGAGAATAGCTCTTAGAGTGAGATTTTGAACTTCAAGTTCAAAATCTGCCACTTTCTATGCAATCTTTGGATTTTCTACAATTTCCTCAAATTTGTAGGAAAAGAGATAAAAAATATATTTGCCTACTTCATTTGGTTGTTTTTGAGGATGAAATATGGTAAGGCATATAAAAGTGTGCCGACAGTTCCTGCCATATTGTTATTAGTATTATCATTGCTGTTATTTACCCCTATGGTAAATGCCCAATAAACAACTGCCTAAATAAACACTTGTTGAATTAAAAAGTGCTATTTTGGTGAAAGAGAAAAAACACACAAATTACAAAAACAAGTTATAAGAAAAAAGTAATAATTGTAGGCTATAAACACTATGAAAAGAAGAGCTAAAAAAAGAATTTTTTAGGAAGCTCATTTCGATAGGCTCATCAGGGAAGGCCTCTTGAAAGAGATGACATGGCAGCTGAAGGAGCCAGCCACACAAAAAGTGGGAAGAACAGCATTCCAGGCAGAGGAATAGCAGGTACAAAGATCCTGAGGCACATGTGCATGTGAACCTTCTAAGAACTGAAAGACCACCAGGGGGTTGGAACAGAGTGAGTAATGGTAGAGGAGCACCAGATGCTTCAGAGGTAGCAGAGGCCAAACACAAAGGGCCTTCCCTATAGGACAGAGTAGAAAGTTTGGCTTTTGGTCTAAGTGCAAAGGGAAGACACTGAAGGGTTTTAAGCAAACCAATCACAAAATCTTCAGACTTAACCTATGACTCACCAACTCAATTTGAAGGAAATAAGAATTTCTGAAAATATTTGGAACTTGTCGTTTAGAGAAACTTAAAGTATAAATGTAGAATAAAATATTCTTCATTATGATTGAAATTACTGATTAACAAAAAAACCAAAACTCATTTTGGGATACTTAGTAAAGATTTTGTCCACTTCTCTTTCTTTCACACATGTCATGAATTATGTAAGGAATACTGTGACCCATTTAAGATGAAGGAAGGCAAGCACTAGGCAGGAAGGGTTACGAGTAACTGAGACAGAGGGCCATAGTTGACAGCTATGAGGGCACAGAATGGGAGCATATATCTGAGCTACGAGGACCACATTAAATGAGACACAATTTGGAAGATGCTATGCGTTAGATTTCTTACCAATAGGAAGGGCAGGATTCCAGTATAAAATTATGAGACATTGTAAGATGTTGGACATTCCAGCACAAATGTTATAAGGAGACTTAAAGAAAATGTAAATTTATACATCAGAGAATTATCTTTACAAATCAATCTCCTCTTAGGGTAACATGCCTTTGTCACTGTAAGCTTCTCTTTTGAAGCTGCTTCTTTCCTTTCATATATATATATTTTTTACTTGCTTCATATTAGTGACCCTCTTGGCACTAATTAAGACCACTGCCATTAATATAATGAAGTGTTTCTATTTTCACATGGTATATTGAGTAATTAATAATATTTCCTCTCTTAAGGAAATTTATTCCTAAGGTAAAGCTTGTGGGGAAATGGTGACATGTTCAGATTTTCATTACCTGTTCACTGATGACAGATTAATTTAAGTGTACATAATAGCTGAGCTTTCCAAAATGTGTCAGTGTTTTGTTTTTTTTAAATTATATTACTATGAGATAGTCATAAGAATAGCCTTGGAGTTAGTTTTAACTTTTTTCTTGGAGGATGAAGGATAGCTTAATACATGTTATCTATAAACTTCATGACAACTAATTATCTTTCATTGCACAGCAGCTGATAATAAGTAAGAGCAAAAATTGTGAATACCTACTGTTGCCAGGTAACTGCGTCCACTGTGCTTCCTGCCACCTTCATGAATCTGTAAGGAATAGAAAGAACAAAGATATTGCAACTGAAAGTAAACCATATCCTCAGGGTTAAATGACAGAGACTGAGACCTAGGTCATCAGGCCAATGCCTGGGCAGCTGTGCTTTCCGAAGGGGTCCACAGCCACAACCATGGCCTGTCCACAGCTGCTGGAAGTTACACTGTACAGAAGGTGAAGGTAATCATACTTTCAGCTCTCCACATATCCTTCACCATTTGGAAATCAAGACACCAATGTGACAGCCTACCTATGTCTGTCTTCCCAAACCCATGCCTGACAGCTCCCACCTCACTTCTTATGATCAAAACTTACCTGTCCATTTCCTGTTCTCTGAGAACTCTGAGATGCACTACATGTCCCAAGGATGACAACACAATAGAAGACTTTGAAAAACCTCAGACCTCTCCTTTTGAAAAGAGCACGGGAAAACCCAATTTATTCATTCAAATATGAAGCACTATCAAATATGCCTCAGTGATGGGCTGCAACATCTGTGTAAATGTAGAAACCTGAGCACCACACAGAGAAATCTAACCATTTCTGGAGACAACTGAGTGTCATCTGACAAACAAGCTCAGCTCCAAAGGGAGACAAGACCTGTTTCCTTGCAAAGCACACAGCAGTCTGGCTAGCAACTCCCCACTCTCCTTTGCTCCTGTAGGTCCCACTAGAACCAAAGGGCCAGGAGGAAGCACCTGAGGCCTCACAGATTCCACAGGGTTTCGGGAGGAGATGGAGGACAGGAGGAGGAGGAAACGAGCAGGAGGAGGAGGCAGCTTGGCTCTTGTCTGTATGGTTTTGCTTCCCCCGCTCCCCCCTCCCACTAGGAAATGGAGCATGGGGGTGATCAAGGAATGGAACCAGTTTGATGGGCTGACCAACACAAATGGGTATTCGAGGGTATACAACATTTACGGAGTACCTACGTAGTACCAGCCATTAATATGTATTATTTCTTAAAATTCTCAAAATTGCTTTGCTTGGTGAGGAGGATATTATTATTGTGATTACACAGATTACTAACTTCCCTACTAGCCAGAGAAGTAGTAACTCCAGACACCCTAAAGAGCCCATTTTTATGGGGTTACGCTACTTCTCTTTGAGAAGAAGGGCATAGGTACCCTCTGCTTTTGGAACCCATGTGTTTCTCTCTCTTGTCTCCTCATCTCCTTTCCCCAGCCCAGGAAAATCTCTTGAGACCGGGAGGGCAGCTCCACTCTCCTCACTATTTCTGGCCCTGTGCCTGAGATCCCCCTTTGAGATTCAAAAGCCAGAAGGACTTTTGCATTCTTTTTTCCATCCTGCCATGTGTTCCCTCTGAGCCAATAAGCATATGACAAGCTACCTGCTTGAATAGGGAGGAGAAAAATGGAAAAATACAGGAAGAACGAAAATCGATAAGCAACCAAAATACTATCCCTTCCATATATATACACATATATATTCTAAGTAGTGGAGACCTGATGATAGTCGTACAAGTGGGAACACCCAAAACTAAAGAAGGGGAGATGAAATTTTGCACCCCCTCCCCAGGAAACTTTAAAAATTAGAAGATCTAGATAAATTTAGATATAAGTATCATTTAAAAAAAAAGAAATAAAATGCTTAAAAATATATTTACATGAGCTTTATTCCTCCAAAATAGTTTCTAAAATCTCTGAAACAGAAATATTATTTTATGTAAAACGGTCTCTATTTACATATAAAAATAACCAGAATGAAAGTAACACTGACATTTATCGTGCTTTCTCATTATAATTTTTTTTTCAGCTTCTTATGTGTATAATTTCACAGAACCCTGTAAATAACACTGGGAGGTAGATATTCCTAATTTATAGTGGAGAAGGCTGAGTCTCATAGAGGTCATATGATTTGCTTAAATTCATAGAGCTGGTATGATTTTCTGATTGTGAACCCTACCCTCTTTCTAGGTTCCCATGCTGCCTTCAAGCTGTTTTCACTGAGGCCAAGAAGTACAGTATAACTCTAAGATGCAAAAAATAAGTTGAATTTTTGCCTTGTGAAAAACACTACCATATTTATCAGAAAAAGAATAAGGGCCTGAGCACCTTCACAGACTTGAGCACTTCAGTACCTTGTTTGTTAGACAATACTCTGGAGCAGGTATAAAAAGGTGACTGATTTCGGGCCTCTACTATGAGACCACCACAATAAAGGTGAGAAGACAGACACAACGACAATAAGCTCCCAAAGTCTATATGCTGCATGACTGGTACAAACTAACCGCGGTGCGAGAGCAGTCAAGGGAGCAGTTAGCCTTACCTTCTATGGTGTTAGAAGAGAGATAACCATTGAGAAAAGTTTCACATCACACATGACATTGAATCTGACATTGAAAGAAGGGTAGGATTTTGCCATAAAAAGCAGGCTAGGTACAAGAACAGCTTGAGCAAAGCAAAGCAGAGTCAAGGTGAGTGTGTTCTCAGGAGTCCAGTGTGGCTGGATGTCAGAGGACAGGTAAGGGAGTGGCAGGAGGTCAGACCAGCCTGTGATGCTAACACATCTGGCCTTTGTAGGTACAAGTAGGTATAAGTCCATGTCCTATTTATATTTGTATGACTAGCACTCAACATATTATTATAAAATATAATAGCCAGCTCCTTCTTCATGTATTTGGATTTATCCTGTGTTTAAACAAGAGAGGGGGTGCTAGGATCAGACATGAATTTTAGGAAGTTCACTCTGGCTATGGTAAAAGTGAGAGGTACTGGTATGGACAAATTGGCAGGAAATGAATGTAGAAGACAGGAGACATTGATATGTGAGAAGGAAAGAAAGACGTAATTGGGAAACACTGTTGGAGCACTCGAGAGGCCCTGGCAGGTGAGTTTAAGTAGGTGTAAGTAGTTTTAACTGTGGTAGAGGGTAGGTCAGGAACAGACTCTTGATGCTGATGTTGGTTAATGTATTCCAATGATCCTGAATGTGCCTCAAAGAACTCGAAGTAAATAGTCATTGATGATGACAGTGATGTATTCATGAGAAAACTAGAAAGAAAATATGATCATCAATGCCCTGCTTGGCTAAAAGGCTCTGGACAGTCGATTAAGAACACATCTAATTTGGCGTTTTAGAAGTTGGAAAATAGTTCTCCATGGTCCTATAATTTGAAGATCCTCACGTGCATTGGATAATTTGTTCTGCTATGGGTTGATAATTAAGTCCTTAAACAACCTTCCCTTATCAAACGTAGCATTATAAAAATAATGGGAAAACTAGAATTAGGAACATTTAATGTTAATGTTTTCTCCCCACACCCCTACCTCACTTCCCTCAATGAAAATCTACAAAATCTCTAATTAAATATAGAACTTAATGGACTCATATATAGAATATTATACAATTTACAGAGAAATAATTTTAAATTGAATACAGGAAAAGACCAACCATGATCCTGGACAGGAAAAATCAACTATCCTTCTAAACTAATTTATGGGTTTAATAAAATTCTAATTAAAAAAATCCCTGAAGATAGTTTTGAAACTTTATAAAATCATTCTAACATTCATCTGAAGAAGCCAAGAAAATTCTGAAAAATTGGAGTAATGAAGGGACATTTATTTCACTTACCATTTATAAAAATATACAATAAAAGTTGCAATGATTAAAACATTCCTAGCTCAGAAATTAGTCAGGAAATCTATGGAACAGAATTTAGCAAGAGAAAGAAATAAAAGGCATCCAAATTGGGAATGAAGAAGTCAAATTGTCACTTTTTGCAGATGACATGATTCTTTATATAGAAAACCCTACAGACTCCACCAAAAAACTATTAGAAACAACAAACAAATACAGTAAACTTGCAAGATACAAAATCAATGTCCAAAAGTCCACTGCATTCCTATATACTAATAATCAAATTTCAGAAAAAAACAACTTCTTTCGCAATTGCAACAAAAAGAATAAAATACATAGGAGTAAACTTAAAGGATGTGAAGAACCTACAAACTGAAAACTATAAGACATCTTAAAAAGAAATTGAAGAAGATACAGAGAAATGGAAAGATATTCTGTGTTCATGGATTGGAAGAATCAACATAGTTAAAATGGCCATATTACCCCAAGCAATATACAGATTTAATGCAATCCCCATCAAAATTCCAACGGCATTTTTAAAAGAAATAGAACGAAACAATCATCAGATTTTCACAGAATCACAAAAGGCCCCAAATGGCCAAAGCGATCTAAAGAAAAAAAGAACAGGCCAGAGCTACCACACCCCTGGACTTGGACTACAAAGCAACAATATTCAAAACCGCATGGTATTGGCAGAAAAACAGACACACAGACCAATGGAATAGAATTGAGAACCCAGAAACAAACCCACATATATATGGGCAAATAATTTTTGACAAAGGAGCCAAAAACATACAATGAGAAAAGAAAGCCTCTTTAATAAATGGTGCTGGGAAAATTGGATAGCCACATGCAAAAGAAAGAAACTAGATTGCTATTTGTCACCATGTACCAAAATTAATGCAAAATAGATCAAAGACCTAAATATAAGACCTGAAACAATAAATTGCATAGAAGAAAACATAGGTACTAAACTTATGGACCTTGGTCTTAGAGAGGATTTTATGAATTTGACCTCAAAGGCAAGGGAAGTAAAAGCACAAAAAAAAAAAAAAAAAGAAAGAAAGAAAGAAAGAAAGAAAGAAAGAAAGAAAGAAAGAAGAACGAAAGAAAACTTCTGCACAGCAAAAGAAACTGTCAACAAAA
This sequence comes from Rhinolophus sinicus, assembly GCF_036562045.2. Lineage (NCBI taxonomy): Eukaryota > Metazoa > Chordata > Mammalia > Chiroptera > Rhinolophidae > Rhinolophus > Rhinolophus sinicus. Next base: position 25,002,679 of record NC_133757.1, on the reverse strand, counting down.
CAGAGGCAACCAACTGAATGGAGAAGATGTTTGCAAACAACGCCTCTGATAAGGGGTTATTATCCAAAATATATAAAGAACTCATACAACTCAACAACAGAAAAACAAACAATCCAATTTAAAAATGGGCAGAGGATCTGAACACTTCCCCTAAGAAGACATACAAACAGCCAAGTTATGTGAAAAAATGTTCAACTTCACTAGCTATTAGGGAAATGCAATCAAAACCACAATGAGATACCTCCTCACACCGATTAGAATGTCTATTATCAACAAGACAAGTAATAACAAATGTTGGAGAGGTTGTGGAGAGAAAGGAACTCCCATACACTATTGGTGGGAATGTAAATTGGTACAGCTGCTATGGAAAACAGCATAAAGGTTCCTCAAAAAATTAAGAATAGAATTACCATATGACCCAGGAATTCCTCGTCTGGGTATCTATCCCCAAAATCTGAAAACATTTATCTGTAAAGATATGTGTACCCCTGTCGTGCCGGGTGTCACGCGGGGTCTCTGCTCCCGCTCCCCACATAAGAACGCAGGACATGGTGAGGCCAAATAGAACACCCACGGAGCCATAGACAGGAGAGTCATACCACTATATTCTTGCTGGTGGCCGGGTTGGAGACACAGGAAGCAGGAGCCACACTATTCGCAATCTGCTGTCTACTTCTCTCTGCCAACCAACCTCACTTGCTAGCTGCATTCCGCCGTGCTAACCGCAATCTGCTCCTGCTCGCTCAGACACCATCTTCTTGCTAGCCCGCATTTTCTGCTAGCGTAGCCACGGCAGTTATATTAGTGGCCAGTGGCTCACTGGTTACAGCTGACAGCCAACTAGCCACAGCTGATGGCCATCCAATCACAGTTGATGGCCATTTACTACCTGAGCCAGCACCTTTCCTTGTGAGGCTGAGAGCCTGGGAACTATACTCCTGGCTCTATCCCCACAACCCCTATGTTCACTGCAGCATTATTCATGGTGGCCAAGACATGGAAACAACTGATATGTCCTTTGATAGATGATTAGATAAAGAAAATATGATACACACATACAATGGAATATTACTCAGCCATAAGAAAAGATGAAATACTACCATTTGCAACAAAATGGGTGGATCTTGAGATTATCATGCTAAATGAAATTTAAGTCAGACAGAAAAGGTCAGGAACCATATCATTTCACTCATATGTGGGATATAAAACTGAAAGCAACAAGCGAGTAAGACAAACAACCCAAAACTCAGAGACACACACAAGAGTTTAGCAGTTAGCAGAGGGTAAGGAAGGAGGGGGGGACATAGTAAAGGGTAAATGGGGTCAAATATATCGTGACAGAAGGAGATTTGACTTTGGGTGGTGAATACACAATGCAGCATAGAGATGATATATTTTAGAATTGTACATTGGGGTAACCAATTGTCACCCCAATAAATTTAATAAAAAAGAATTTATTACATAAAAAATTTAGTACATAAAAAAAACAAAGCATTTTTAAAATATGGATTTGTGGCTATTTGAAAAAAATTAAAGTCAGATCCTGACCTATTATCTTATTTTGTATAAGAAATCAAAGTAGTATAGTTTAGTTTCATTATATTCTAAAAAATATTTCAATCACAACTTAATATTTTTAAACAAAGGATATTATCTTCTTAACTTTACTGGTATATTGAAGCTGTAGAAAGTGTTTTAGCTAACTTTGAGAAAACACCTTTATATGATATGTATTCACATGAAAATTGCTATAAACTACAGTTTTCATTTTTCCCTTTTAGCAAAATGATGAGACCAACTTCAAACATATGGAAGCATTTCTACACATATTTTGGGAGGAAAAATCTAATTCACAAATAGTGTCAAACAAAATATGTGTTTTCAGATGCTACCAGGATGACCGAGTGTACCCATGTTTTTTGAGATGTGTAAAAAGCTCACCTAATGTGGGCCAAATGTTCTATTTTTAGAAGTCCTCAAATGATATCTAAAAAAAAAATCCTAGAAATACAAAAACCAACCATAGAAATAACACATAAAGGAAACTGATTAGACAAAACTCCAAGGAATAGATAGTGTAGCCAAAGAGTTTGGGGAGTTCTTCCCACCCCCACGCTCCTTCTCTGAAAATCGGAGCTCTCTGTATCTATCCTATATCTATATCATTTCCATAATCTGTTTTTAAAATGTTTCATTAAAGTATGGTTGGCATACAACACTAAATTAGTTTCAGGTGATTTTATATCTATATTGGCACTGTGGAGGGCAACAAGTCCAAAAGGATCATAATTTTCTTCATTCAAATCTAACACTGATGGATTCTTCTGCTCTCCAGTTCTGCCTGTTTCTCAGAAACTGGCCCAAACCACATAAATGAATAACTTCAACACAGCTGCAGACTGCTCAGCAGCAGTCGTATTAGAGGTGGATAACATGCATACAGACTAGTGCTGGCAGGAGGGAAATACCACTGGGAAAGTGAAATTCCGTTTAGGGTCTGGTATTATCCAAGGATTTTCAACCATCTACTTCCATTCTAATCCCTAGATTTAGGTCTATGAATGTACAAGTAAAAGATGACCCAGGATGTGAAGAACAACAGGAGGGGAAGATCGTGGTTTTCCAAGGTTGGAGGTCTCCATACTTGAATTGTGAAGACAGAAATTCTGAATGATTATCTCAGAAAACAGGAGGTGTCTGTCCTCCTGCTGATACCCAGTCATGCAAAGAAGAATAAGCGAGGGAAGGGGCAGGGACCTGTATCGAAGGAAATGGGCCAGTGACAGGCAGACCTTTCAGTATTGGGAAATCTTTCCCATTGGAGCCAATCTGCTGCTATGGAAAAAAAACCCCAAAATATCCCCTTTCATTGTGAGAGTTCCTTTCCTCCCCCAAGGGACCCCAAATCTGGGAGAATTTCTTTCTTTTGTTATCCACCTGCACATATGACGTATCTGAAATATTGTTGAGCCTTTTCTCCCAGGGCATATCACAGCTCTCTCTTATAATAAGGCACATCTTTATTCACCGTCCATGGGGTTTGATTTCTACTTCTGGACCACAGAGTGCAACCCTGAAACATGGATGCTAAATTTTTCTCCCAGGAAAGAGGATAAACCTTCACAGGGAACTGGATGTCTAAATGAGTACAAACTTCAGTCAGAGCGGCCAGCCTGATCTTTCTTCTCTCATCCACAAAAAGAATCTCTGGTAATGTGATTAACATGCCTAAGATAGGACAGCCATTCTACACGAAAGCCTAGAAAAAAACTTGTGAGGAAATTATTCATCTTGAGTTACAGCAAAGGTGGAGTTCTAGCTCTCTGCCCCATCCCCACCCCTTGCCCCAAATCTGCCACTGTCCTGAGAGTCACTGTATCAGAAATAAACCAAATGTTCCACTGGGAAAAAAGGGGGGGGGCATCTTCCATTTGGTCCAAAGCCAGTTACTTTTCCCTGGCTAATTATATATTGAGCTACACTAGGTGCTGTATTGAACAAACAAAATAATGACCTCTCTCCCTCTCACCCCCTTTCTCTTACTTTCTACTTTCAAGCCTCCCTTCCTCTCTCCCTGGCTTCCTCCCGTCCTTTCTCTCCCCACCCCTATTTATATATAATATTATATTGGCAGTAGGCTGATAAATAGTATGGCCATATGTTCAATGACTTTAATGGCTAGTGCAACTCTATTTAAGCTTCCCTTCTAGCTTAACATTTCCTTAATTTGATAGTATAGAGCTTTTAATATAGAGGGATTTGAAATGGGTGAAACTCTTCAGTCGATCTCTGTTGCCAATAAGCTACAGCTATCAGGTTTAATTTATAGAGGTTCTTGAATGAAGAGAGGAAAAACTAAGTCAGCTACCATTTACCGATTGCCAGGTGCTTGGTATTCATTTTATATAATGTACAACTCTGGACGGTTGGTATTAGCACTTTCATGTTGTAGATGAAGGAATTGTGTTCAAGGTCACCCAGGCAATAAGTTGCAGAGCTGAGATTCAAACCCAGTTCTGGCTCTCAAGCGCTTACTGTAGCCACGCAGAGCTGGCCAATTTGTGGTATGTGTGGTGCTGTGTCCTTTTTCTGAGCCCACGGCAGATCTCAATACTCTCACTAATCTCAGAATTGGCCTAAGAATCCTTCTCAAGACTGGGTTCCAGGCACTGCTACCTGGAACTGGCCCCCAAGATGAAGTCTATTTGCTGCTGACTGTGGGTTGGGAAGAAGGAGGCTGGTTAGGACAATGTCTGCAACAAAATGGAGGCAGATGTGAGACAACACTACGTGAAGGACAAAGTAGGTTTGCTTGATTAGAACGAGGACAAATGGTAGGGGTGTGGGGAGATGATGAGAGAAGATGTTGAAACAGATCTGGACGGCGATGGCGGGAGTTGGAAGGTGCCGGCTAGAGGAATATTATGATAGACACGTCTTGACAGTTGAAAATGCTGCTGAGGAAGTCCTGAAGACTTGGATGCGAGGAAAGAAGGGCTATAACTGACTTGCTATGATTGGCCCTGGCTGTGGAGCCTGGTGGGAAGGAGGAAAAATGCATCAAGATGTTATGATGAATTTCACATGGAAAAGCAAACTTTCCAAAAGCTCAAGCCCTGGAATGAAGCTGAGTCTTAGAGAGTGAACACTGAAACACTGTGTGAAGAAGGAGTCTATTTTTTTCTAGTACCTGTGCGTTAGACTGTGTGGCTTCATTCAAGGATGAAGGTTCAGGAAAACAACACCACATGGGCCCAGGAGTCAGACAGATAACTAGTTTAAGACCTGGTTCCACAGCTTAATTAGCCAAGTGTCACTGGGTAAGTGGCCTAACCTCCCAGAACCATTTCAAATGGAAAGAACAGCAACTATCTCCCAAAGTTGGGGAGCTGAACAAGATCCCATACACGAAGGAACAAGGGTTCTGCCAGTGCACGGTTGCCACTCAGTAAGTGTGGGCTTGGTAAATCATTTAACACCAGTGCACGTCTATTCCTGGATCTGTAAAATAAAGATAACAAAACCCACTCTGCCTATATTACAGGGCAGTGGTTCTCATACCTTGACGTGCAGAGAATCTCTTGCAGGGGGTCCCTGTTCAAAATGCCAACATCTAGGTCATATTTCCACACATTCTGCCTTAGGCTGGAGCCTAAGAATCATGCTGCATTTTTAAGAAGCTCTCCAGGTGTTTCAATGCAGGAGTATCATGGGCCACACTTTGACAGATTCTGATCTTAGGTGTGGAAGCACCTGTTAGGGCAGGCCATTCTTGGAGAAGCAAGTAGGGTGCTAAGGGAAAGTGAAGAGGAAAGAGAGGAAAGGAATGGAAGAAAATAAAGTAGGAAAGTATGTTTCCCAAGCCCATCTGTGTCAAATCTAAGTCCAGTTGCCTTCTCCAATGTTCTTTCTAACTCCCATGTGACTTCTCTACCATTAGAGGAAGAGAGAAACATTCTTCATCATAAAGATAGTATTCGATAACCTCAGATATGGATAAGGAAATAGACTATTTCTCTAATCAGGAAATACGTCCTTTCCAGGAAAAAAATATAAAAGAAAGCAAGTTTGGAAGTACGTAGTAGTTAACACAATTCTCAGCTCGGGAGCAGACCATTGCAGTAGCCAGTGTTTCTCTGTTAGTGAACACTGACCAGCAGCTGGGAGGCCTTGCCTCTCTCTAGAGGCAGAGACGGAAACACTCTCCTTCACTAAAAGGAATAAATTGTTCTCGCCTCCTGTAGTTTGGGCAAGTTATATAACTCTTTCACAGTTGAAATAAAACAGAACAATTATTAGGAATAACACTGTAATAATTACCCAGTGCACCAAATTGTCCCCAGCTGTGCATCTTCCCATTACAAACTAGAATGTGGTGTAAGCAGGTTTCTAGGCAGGAGGTAGAGTTGTGATCACCTTCATTACACTAATATGTAATTGTAGCTAATCTTTCTAGTTTCTATCCTCACTCAATTCTCTGAAGTGCTTAGAAGGCTACATCAAGTCACATGCAATGCTTTTTTGTCTTTGAAATACACTTGTTACCCTTAACAACAGTGTCAATTGTACCAGGAACTGCTCTTTAAATTCATTACCTCATTTAACTTTACAACAAGCCTAAGAAATAAGTAATTTCATTAGTCCCATTTTACAGATGAGGACACTGAGGCTTTAGAGAGATTAAATAACTCTGCAAGATGTTCTAGCTAGTAGCTAACCTGGGTCTCATCTAGTTCCAAAGTGCATGCTCTTCTCCATCCTGCTTTTTTTTTCTCCGCCAATCCTGCTCTATTGATTCACTATAGTCAAACACAGAAGGCTGTTGTTTTAATATGTCTTTATGGAGGAAGAGACCCATGAAGTTAAAAAATGCCTATGGCCCACAAAAGTCATAATGGGAGCCTATGATGTTTCCATCCTTATCCCCCCATACAACCTTCATTGCTATCTATGTTTGAGTTAGTGGAGTCTGTAGGTCATCATTAGGCACTTAGTAGAAGTATTGGTAGTTAGACACAACTAAAGATAGAAATTCTGGATATAAGAAAGCAATTTTTTCAGTTTCTGGTTTGTAGACAATTGAGCACATAATATACATCATGTGGTCTGCTGTGATGGAAAAGACCATTGTTTGCTTTCTAATTCTCTCCCGCTTTTATCCTCTTTGCCCGAATCACAATGCTTTCCACAGCTCTCTGGGCCACCACAGGAGCTAAAGGCCCTGACTAGCTTAGATCAGATTAGAATAGTCCACTAGCAACTCTATAATGTTAAAATAACTTTCATTCTTCATTCATTCATTTAACAAATTTGAGCACCTACTATGTACCGGGCTTTTTGCAAGTACTGCATACAAATATACATTGGTAAATATAACAGACATACTTCCCACCCTCATGGAGTTATAATCGCTAACCAACAAACAAACAAACAATAAATGGGTCATTAAACATTGTGATAAATGCCATAAAGAGAACTAACAAAGTGTGTTGACAGAGAATTATTTAGCTACGTTACTCAAAGAAGGACTATGATGGATAGAGAGAAACCAGCCATGTGGCAAGCAGAGAGAAGACTCTAGGTAGAAAGAAGAACATATGTGAAGGCTCCCAAACAAAGAGAAGCTTAGCACATACCAGGCCAGTGAGGCCTGAGCAAAGTAAGAAAAAAGGAAAGCTGGAGAAGATAAGAACGAAGAGCTGGGCAGCGGCCAAGATCATTCATTGTAGAGCCTTGTCAGATGTGGTAAGATTAAATTTTATTCCAAGAGCAATGAAAAGTCATTAAAGAGTCTTTAGCAAGTGACTGACATCATGTGAATTATGTTTGCAAAAGATTTTCTGGCAACTGAGTGGTGAATAGATTGGAGAGGACAAGAGTGGAAGCAAATAGGCCAGTAACTTCAGGTTCTGAGTTCTCCAAATTGTAATTCTTTCGTTACTGTCTGCTCTCCTGCCATTCCTCACCTAAAGCAGGGCTCGTATTCCAAGTCCATGTGGTCCAAAATGGTTAGTGAAACACTCGTTCCTCAAGATGGTCTCTGAAAATAAGCCTCCGATCAAAGAAATTTAAGAACGTCTGCATGCTAAATCTCCTTCTTGGAGATTCAGAATGTAAACTAATGGATTAAAGGTACCGGGAAGTGTTTCAGAAAATTTGTATATCCCAGTATTTCTCAAACTTCCTTGACCATGGAACCTTTTATTTATTTCCCCCTCCACTTAATGTTAATATCCTGCAGAACTGATATTCTCCAGAGCACATTTAAGGAAATGCTACCATAAGTCATTCTAACCAAGAATTAACTCCATGTGCTTGGTTTACTGGGACTCCTCTGTTCCACCTCTCTATTTATTATTTCAATGATTTAGACAATAGTTTCTGACTCCACCTTTGTTATATAAGGATATCAGTCTCTGTACGTCTTATTTCTTCTCTCCATTTCTAGCATCTATTTTCTGTCAACTGTCCCTTTACTTTTACATTGTAAAGGTTGACAAAGTTTTCATTCTCTTCTGTAACCATGATTTTCTTCCTTGTTTCTGGATCTGGATTTCTTATGAGACATCTATTGGGTATCCTAAATTAATTCTTCATCTCAGTAATATTTTATCTCTGTCTAAAGCTCTGTGTAGGGGAGATTTCCTTGATTTTGTTTTTCCAATTCTTTTATTGGATTTTTCTTTTAAAAGTTTCTGGAGATATAATTTAATACCATATAATCTACCCTTTATATAATTCAATAGTTTTAAAATTATATTTACAGAGTTGCGCAACCATAAATATATTCTAATTCTCAAATATTTAATTTCAAAAAGAAACCTCATACCCATGAGCAGTCATTCTTCCCTTTCCCCACAATCTCCACCAGCCCTAAGTACCTACTAATCTACTTCTTGTCTCTATAGATTTGCCTATTTTGGATGTTTCATGTAAAGGAAATCATGCAATATTTGGCCTTTTGTGACTGGCTTCTTTCACTTAGCATAATGTTTTCACAGTTCATCCAGGTTGTGACATGTATTGGTACTTCATTTCTTTTTATTGTCAAATAATATTCCATTGTACTTATCCATTCATCAGCTAATGGACATTAGGGTTGTTTCTACTTTTTGGCTATTATGAATAATGCTACTATAAATATTGGTGTACAAATTTTTATGTGGACATATGTTTATATTTATCTTGGGTATATACCTAGGAGTGGAATGGCTGAATCATATGGTAACTCTATGTTTAACCTTTTGAGTAACTGCTAGACTGTTCTCCAAAGCTGTTGCACAATATTACATTCCCACCAGCAGTGTAGGAGGGCTCCAGTTTTTCCACATCCTATCCAATATTTGTTCTTGTATATCTTTTTGATTATAGCCATCCTACTGGATGTGAAGTTGTATCTCAGGATTTTGACTTACATTTCCCTGATGACTAATGATATTGAGCATCTCTTTATGTGCTTATTGATCATTTGTGTATCTTCTTTGGAGAAATAGCTACTCAATTCCCTTTTTCTCATTTTAAAAATAGGTTGTCTTTTTATTGTTGAGTTGTAAGAGTTCTTTACAGATATTCTGGGTACAGGTCCCTTATCAGTTATATGACCTGCAAGTATTTTCTCCCAAATCTGTGTGTCCGTTCACATTCTTGATAATGTCATTTGATGCACAAAAGTTCTTAATTTTGATGAGGTCCAATAAATCAATATTTTTTTATCACTTATGCTTTCAGTATTGTATTTAAAACAATCATTGCCTAACCTTTCCTGGACTTAATTTCAGCAATTATATTATATTAGTTTCAAAAAATATCTTTTTGTTCTAATTGTACCTTTTTTCATAGAAATATGGTTTTACTCTAAAAGTGCAATATCTTACTATATTTTTATAAAGATACTTATTCCAGGTTTTTATTTTTAAAGTTCTGTTCTTGAGTTATCATTCTTCTTGGGTCAATTTTTAAATTTATTTATCTTGCTTTTCTTCTTTCATGCTGCTGGATTCCTTTTTATGCCTTGTGATCTTTGGTTATCAATTCATATTTAAAAATCGTAGTCTAAGTAGACTCTTCTGGGTAGCAGGCACAGATTCTTCTTAGCTGTCGAACATGTGGGCTTTTTAGATAAATGTCTCTATTCAGTGGGATGTCTATTTTGTGGCCAGAGCTTGTTGACCAACACATTTCACTTCAGAGAGGGAGGAAGAGGAGAGCACAGACAGCCTTTTGTATGCGTGTCCCACAATGCTTAGTTCAATGTTTTATTATGCAGGAGCAACGCCATCTTAGCAATACTAGCTCATCACCAGGCTATTACTTCAGTTTCTTTGGTGAAGGCTCCTAAGTTTTGGTTTGGCATTTGCTTGGAGATAACAGACTGATCTGTCTTTGCTCTGCATGGGCAGGGAAGGGGATTTAAGGTAATGGAGGGGGAGTTGAGCTGTGAGTATAGTCCCTCTGCAGATAGACTTTCATATAAGCCCCTTGGCTCCATCCCCCTTTCTCACCCTACCCTCCTGACTCTAAGTTTATCTGCTAGGTAGATTGGCTATCTTTTCCCAGAGCCAATGCTCTCTGGGTTGCCACTTCTTTACTCTGCTTAACTTGTCAACAGGCTTCCATCTGTTTAAATGTCTTATAGAAATCGGTCAAAAATCTCTCGTCTGCAGATGACCCTTCCTTTTGCTCACTGTACTGCCTGGCTTTCCATTCCTCAAATCCCCTAAACTTGTTTCTGATTCAGGACACTGACAAACACAACTTAGAACCTCTACCTGGGACTTTCTTCCCTCTACTCTTTTAACAGTTGCTACCTTCATTCTTTTGTTCTAGGCTGAAACGAATTGTTCCTCAGATAAGTCTTCTCTGATCACCTTGTCCAAATAGCTCCCCTAACCCCAGGCACCTTGATCATTTCCTTCATAGAATTACACACAATTTGCAATAATTTATTTGTTTTCTTATGTTCGGTGGCTCTCTCGGCTTTATTCATCAACATATACCCAGCACTTAAGCAATGATTACATAAAAAATAGGCATTCAATAAATATTATTGAGAGAGAATTTAGTGCTTATCTCATTATGATTTAAAGGCCTCAAATGGAGCCTTAGTAAACATGCTTTCAAAGAATATCTGCTTTTCTTGACACTACTGAATCACCGAAAAATAGACCAAGTCCTCACTCTAGAGCAGACATAGCAATAAACTCCAAATAAGTTAAAAAAGCCTAACATTGGAAATTAAAACATTAAAAAAGTCTAGGTGAAATGAAATAATAACTTTATCCTAACTGTAAGGGAAGAAACAGAAAAGATTATCAGCAAGAAAGTAGACAAGAACGATTATAATAAAAATAAACTTCTGAAACAATAAAAACTTGTTTCAGAGTAATAAAAAAAGCAACAGATTAAGATAAAATGTCATTACATAGATGATGCATAAAAGTTTACAAAAGGAAAACAGAGGAAACTGATATAACCCCAAAGAACAATTCTTCATCCTTTAGATAAAAATCAATGACTAGGAATAGCTCGTTCCTGAATGAGGAAATGAAAGTAATAAAACAAGCATTTTATTAAGTACGTTCCATATTCCAGGCAACATGCTAATCCCTGAAGATACAAACATGAAGATTCTATCTCTGTCCTAGTGGAGCTTGTATCCTAACTGGAAAGATAGTCCTGTTTAGTGCTGTAGCTACTTAAGTTAAAAAAAAGCTTAAAAATTAGTTTGGCCCTATAAAACTAAAGCTAAACATTATGATGTATATAAATCACCATAATTTATTTAAATCAGTATTTATACAATGATGTGAAATACTTCACAATTATATGCATGCATATTGTTTTGGGGTCAGATGAATTTAGAGCCAGTTGTTGAATAAGATAGTATTTATTCAATAAGCCCTTATAAGGCACCTACTGTATTCCTAGGTTTTGAGGCTACAGAATAAATAAAACACAGGCCCAGTCCTGATCCTAGTCCACAATCTATTAGGGGAGGCATATATGTAAATAAATAAGTTCTCGTCAATTTGATAAGTGTGATATCAGACAAAGAAACAAAGTGCCATATAAGGACAGAGGAGGTGATAACAAATCCTTTCTGAAAATGTCAGAAAAGATCTACTGGGAAGCAGAAAAATGAGGGGGAAAGTGGCATTCCAAAGAAAACAACACAAGATAAAAAGGTGCAAAGATAAAAAGTGTGTGTCATCTTCTCAAATTTACATATACTTTGATGTAGCTAATGGCAGGTTGTACAAGGGGCTGTAGCTGTTGACTAGCTGCACAATGAGGCAGGCAGCTGACCCTAAAGCTGAGGGGTGCATGTGAAAAAGGGAGGATTGTGAGCAAGAGTGATTTGACCACATGTTGCATTTAGAAACAAATCACTTAGAAATCTATATGGAGAAATTAATAAAGTCTGAGACTAGATATGGAGAAATCATTTAGGAGGAAAAATGATAAGGTTTAAAATAAAAATGAAAAGAAGATGGGATATGAGTGCTCCTGAGAGTCAGAAATAACAGAACTTAATAAGTAACTAATGGAGTATGTGAACAAAGGAGAGAAATAAATCTAAAATGGCCTCTTAATCTTCGCTTCGGGCAAAATGGTTATTGTGTCATTATCCAAACCTGGGATGGGGGAAAGGAGACCACATAAGGGTTTGGAAAATGTTCAGTTCTTTTCGTAGTTAACAGAATTCAAGTTTAAACAACCATGAGGCACAATCTTGCATTATTTAAAATAGAGCAAATTAATAAAAACAACAATACTCATTGCTGTGGAGTATTGGGGGAAAAGATTCACTAATATGTTGCTACCTCGCAACCTGGTGAAATCGTTCTGAAAAGAAATCTGGCAACAAATATAAGAGCCATAAAAATTATCATATACATACTTTGGCCCAGAAACCTAACTTTTTGGAATACAGCCCAAGGATGTAATTCAAAAGAAATAAAAAACCTATTTGTATAAAGATGTTTATAGCTGTGCGATATATTACAGACAAAAAAAACTGGAAACAGCTCAAATGCCCAATAATGAGGGAATGCTTAGGCAGACTTTGGTACATTAATGCAATGGAATATTTTATTGCTATTAAGAATGACAAATATGAGAACTATGTAAAAATTTTAAAAAGGGCAATATAAACCAATGGGTAAAAGACACATAACTCAAAATGATGCATATACAATGATCACAACTTTGTAAAAGTCTATCTGTATAACCAGGAGAACTGGAAAAGACTACAGATCTGGTAATTTAGAGTGCTGACATTTTTGTTATTGTTGGTTGAGTTGCTGGGAATGCTTATGTGTTTCAAGTTATATTTCACTGTATATTTAGTATATATACATTATGAAAGATAAATCTCCTTCTTTGTTTCTTTTTTTTTCCTAGCATATAAAAGAAAAAAGTGCTCACTGGCACCTTTCCTTGCCCTAAGCGATTTTCTCTAGTCTCTTGAATCCTCTTAGTTTTTGGGTGTTTTGAGAAGTGGACCCCAACACTTGCCACCACAACACCCAGTTACATGCTCATTTCTTTTATCTGTCACTGTTGTATCCAAGTGTCTTGACTCATTCAAAACAAAACAGCATCTATATGCGGCTCAGGTTTACAGAAGGCACACAAACTGGGATGCCCTAACTATGCCTTATGTGCTGGGTAGAAGTGTCTCCTCAGTATGACCCGTTCATCTCTGACGTGGAGAAATATTTGTTTCTTACTTTCTGTTACCCTGGTGGAATTACGCTTCCATTTAACGAAGGCCAATGCATCTGGATTCCATTTCTTCTAAATTTAAAGGACTTCTAACTTTGGTTATGTCCTCCATCTCTTGTATCATCTAGCTCTTCTTTCCTGGATAAGTATCATCAACATATAAACCTGTTCTGTCTCCCACCTTAAAGGGGGAAAATGCCATGACTTTCCTTGACTTCACATCTTCCTTAGTTTTTCTTCTCTTTCACAATAAAAATTATCTTAAGGGTTGTTGTCATTATTATTGTTTCGAGTTTCTCACCCCCCATTCACTCTTCAAACTATTGTGATCTGTTCCCACCACTCCACTGAACTGTGTTTCTCGAAGTCACCAACAATCTGCATGTGGCCAAATCTAATGTTACTTTTCTATCCTCTGGTTACTTGACCTCCTGGCCCCTAGCAGCACTCCCTCCTTATATAAGACTCTCTTTTCTTGGTTCCTGTGACAACTCAAACTCTCCCTTTCCTCTTACTTCTAAGGTCATTCCTCTTTTCTCACATCTCTAAATGTGAGAATTCCTCTGGGCTCTCTCCTAAGCCTCTGTGTCTTCTCTTTTCACATTTTCTCTAAGGATCTCCTCTATTCCCATAGCCTTAAATCCCATTTGCATGCTAATGACCTCCCAAATCAATATACCCGGAAGAGATCTTGATCCCTTGACTCATATTCAGTGATATACTTGATATCGCCATTTAGATTCAAGCATAATAAATACAACGTGAAAACTAAAGTCATGATTTTCTTCCCAGAACCAGTTATTTCTTCAGTCTTCCTGTTTCTGTAAATGATAATACCACCCACCCAGCTACTTACACATCCCTATGTCACATCACCATACACTTATGCAATACATCAGACTTTTGGATTCTGCCTCCAACAATATATTCCATTGCTGCAATCTTAGCCCAGGTTCCCGTCATTCGTTCTCTGTCTACTGCAGCAGCCTTCTCACTTTCTCTGTCTATGCAGCTGCCTCTCCAATAAATTTTCCATAGAGTAAATACGGCATACTTTTTGTATAATATAAAATTATTTCCCTCCCCAGCTTAAAAATGTTCAATATCTTTCCCACTGCAACTTGAAGTAATTCTAAGTCCTTCACCACGCCTATAAGTCTCCATATAATATGACTCCTAATTATTTCTCTACCTAGACCTTTCTTTAGCCAACCTGGCCCTTTTTAGGCCTGGTGGGGCCATCCATCCTCAGGGACTTGGCACATGCTTTTCTTTCTTCCAAGAACATTGATACTGTTCACTTCTCACTTTGTCTAGTTAATGTCTGCTCTTAATTTAGATTGTACTTTAAATATCTTTTTTTCTCTTATTTGTCACTTATTTAAGGGAACCCTTCCGTGACCTCCTAACTCAGTCAAATCCCAGCTTTTGGAGTCATTTGCAGTGCTATGTACCTTTCCTTGATATTGTCTTAGTTTTAAGGTTAGTTGATAAATGTCTATGTCTCTCCTACCATATTATTTACCCCATAAAGGCAGAGAAGTATCCGTTTTTGTTTATTTTTACATACCCAGTTCTTAACATGGTACTTAGCACCTATTAGGTACTTAGGAAACATTTGCAAAATGAATGAATGATTAAGACAAACAAATGAGAAACAGAAACTCATAGACACAGATAATAGTTTAGTGGTTGCCAGAGGGTAAGGGGGGTGGGGGGTGGGGGGTGGGGGGTGGGAGATGAGGGTAAGGGGGATCGAACATATGGTGATGGAAGGAGAACTGACTCTGGGTGATGAACACACAATGGGATTTACAGATGATGTAATACAGAATTGTACACCTGAAATCTATGTAATTTTACTAACAATTGTCACCCCAATAAATTTAATAAAATAAAATTTAAAAAAATGAATGAATGATTGATACAGGGTCATGCTACTAAGGGAACATTGTCATTCCTATGAGACTACATTAATTAAATCATTAAATAAAAAGGATGATCCAAAAAAATGAAATTCTACACATTTTTCCTATCCTTTAAATATAATATATAAAATGAAACCAGTCTCTCCATTTCCATCCCATACACTCACATACACAAGCACACACACACATAAACACACACACACACATAAACACACACACACACATACACACACACACAGAGTGTTTTCAAAGTTCAGTGAAAGTATGCAAAGAGAATTCCAGAGCTGCATTTGTGGTAGGGGCCAAGGTCATGAAGTTTTCTGCAAGAAAAGGGGACGTTTCTGAGAGAAAAGGGGAGAAAAACGAAGAACGGGAAAAGAACAACAGTTGAAGTCAGGACTTTGGGATTCTTTGTAAAGAGGAAAATGCCTAAAATTAAATCTCAGGTTGTTAATGTTGTTACAATGTAAATTCTTCTGCCTTTCCAAACCTTCAGTAATATCTGCTGTGTTCATTCGCTTACATCAAGACTGAGCCATCACAAAAGGGAGAAGAGAGAGTCACACGTGCATTCAAGCCACAAAGGCCATGTATCTGGGCGGTTGGCCAAAGGTTTCTCTCGCCTTGTATACTGTTTATGTTCACATGGCATGTATCTAACCTAACTAGGGTTGTGCACTTCACTTTACCCACCTTTGAATTTGCAGAAATAAGTATACCTAGCTGAGAGTTTTGCCTTGGCGCATACACTGTGTTCCAGACTAACTCGTAACTCTTCCAGCTTCATTGCTCATATTCCCACCCTTGCAGCTTCAGTTACATCTCCACTTTGGGTCTTGGATTCAACATGCCTCTTCAGCCGTCCTCATGCCATTCCCTCTGACATTTCCTCAGACCCAGCAATAACTGGACCTAACCTGCATGGATGGGTTATACCCACTATTCAATCTGGGCTGACCCACCAGCAGGACTGGGGTAGAGAACATTTAGCATAGTACTTCATCCATAACCAATGCTTTCAAAAATGATTATCAGATTCTGTCAAAATTAAATAAATCACACATGAAAACAATTCTCTAGAATTTGCTAGTAGCAAATCTATCGGTTAAGTTGTGCTTTAATCTACAAATATTTGTAGTGTTTCTCAACATTTTACTCCAGCTTCATTGGCCATGGTTTTGTCAAGCTTTATTTTCTGTAAAAAGACACACAAATAGAATAGATAATATTTTGCTTTTTTAAAAAATATAAAATGATGCCACGAAATGCTATAATATTAAATGTGTCTTTTGAAACAATGCATGCCCTCCAAGCTATCCTGGAGATTGCGATGTCCCTCCCCAATCCCACCACCTCTTGCTGACTGTGAAAGGCCTGGAGAGATGAAAGGTTATTCTACTGTTTGATGGAGAATCCCTGATTTAGAGTGGGGGAAATCACTGTGGAAAAAGTCTCTGTTCTTCTTAAGACCGAAATAACCAGGAAAAATGCAAATGTATTAATTCATTACATTTAATGAACAATGTTATAAGAACTGCTAAATAATCTGACCTACCCATCTAGGAGGGCGATGACGTTCTTCCTGGGCCGCCCAATATTAGGGCCATACAAGCTGGCTCTGGAGTAAATCCGGATGGGCTGCAACAGGCTCTTCAGCTGGATGTAATCCTTCCCCAACTGGCTGCCATTTACTGCCCGGCCATGCATGGTCCGATAGTTATTTGGCTCTGGATTAAAAGCAGACATGCAAGTCAGAGTTCAGAAGGGTGAGGCTCTGCCAACCCTTACTTGTCCACAGATCTCTCTGCCTTTTTCTTAACAATGTGAATAAAATAACCAAAAAGAGAGTGTAAGCTAGCTTAACTTGATGAACCACCCCAACAAAAAATTCAAGTGCCTTCTTACCATTCTATTCATTTTCAAACTAATCTTTATAAAAGACCACCTAACACACACAGAGAGACCATTCTGATTTTCAGATGATACTTTATAATGAACGGTGTACTGGGTTGAATACTGTACCCCAAAATTCATGTCTACACAGAACTTTAGAATGTGACCTTATTTGGAAATATGGTCTTCGAAGATGTAAATGGTTAAAATAAAGTAATACAGCATTAGGGTGTGCCCTAAATCCAATAACCAGTGTCTTTATAAGGGAAAGGAGAGGGAGATTCAGGTACACAGACATATAAGGAAGAAGACCACATATCAATGGAAGCAAAGATTGGAGGGATACTGCTATGTGAAGGATTGCTGGCAGCTACCAGAAGCTGGGAGAGAGGCATGGAATAGATTCTTCCTCAGAGCCTCCAGAAAGAATCAACCATGGCAATGCTTTGATTTCAGGCTTCTGGTCTCTTGAACTATGAGAAATTAAATTTCTGTTGTTTTACACCACTGAGATCATGATAATTTGTTATGACAGACCTAGGAAGCTAATACAAATGATAAGAAAGGAAAGAGTCATAAAGATGGTCATTGTACCATAAAGTTAGAAAAAACTTAATGTTTAGTAATAACAAAGTGTCTGAGTGAAATAATTCAGAGCAAACCTCCTCCCTCAGTTTTTCTTACATGGTAGTTCTAAAGGGGCAAGGAAAGTCCTAAATACCAGCAGCTCCACTGCTGGAGGCTAATTTGATTTGGAATGAAGCACATGTCCCAGAAAGACATCTAGGCTAGCTTGAGGTTCTGCTATTGGTAGGGGCAAGCAATGGACCAGCAGGTTTACAAGAAATTTAACAGGGAGACTTGGGAAATAAGACAGTCACAGTGGGCCTTGATAAGCTCTCATATACCCCTTGTAGTCTGGAAGGCTGTGCATGCTCAGGAAAGACTGGAGAGGGCACTAGCTATCCATGATTCCCAGATGAACGTAAAATCTGATACACTCATTAAGGAGATATAAGAAGGCTTGTCAGGAAGTAAAAGCTGGGCAGACTTGTAAACGGACTAAATTTTGAATGTGTTCCCCAACCCACATACAGATCCACTGGCAAAGGGTGGAAGCCTTCCTGGCTCAATGTAAGTACAACCTCTGATCAATCATTGTCTCACCATTAAGGTATGTTGATTCATGGGCCACCCTTAAGAAGCTGGCCTTAAAAATGAAAAATGATTAAAAAACTAAAATCTTAAGAGATATCAGCAGGTACATAATGCAAGGGAGACAGACTCTACAGAATTAGTCCAGGTAAGTCACTAAACAAACAGAAAGGAAACTACGAAAATAACCTCTGGGATGGAGGATTTGGAATTCAGACTTGCTCCAACATATTATCTAAAATGCATAGTTTTTAACAACAACAACAAATTATGACATGCAAATATAAATAAAGAGATAGAAATTATAAAATATGGTCAAATGGAAATCTTAAGACTGAAATGACTCTTCACACATATATGGGAACACAATGAAATTAACAGCTGAATGTATATCAGAAATAATGGAGGCCAGAAGACAGTGGGATGATATATTCAAAATGCTAAAAGAAAAAAAAAGTCAACCAAGAATTTTATATTCAGCACTTTATCCTTCAAACTGAAAACAGTATTTAGACCTTCCCAGAAAAACAAAGGACAGTTCATTATGAGAAAATCTACCTTATAAGAAATAAAAAAGGAAGTCTTTTAGGTCAAAAGGAAATGACACCAGATGGTGACTCAAAACCATACAAAGGAAGACAGAATACCAGTAAAGGTAATTATATAAGTAAATATAAAAGACAGTTAAAAATATTCATTACTCTTAACTAATTTAAGTAAGACTTGCATGAAACAAAAACTAGAAAAATGTATTATTGGGCTTATAACATATAAAGATGTGATATTTAGAACAATAATGACACAGAGGAAGGGAATATAGAATTCTATTGGAGTAAAGGTTTCTATACTTAACTGGAATTAAGTTATTACCACTCTAAAGTATACTGCAATGAGTTAAAATGTATTATAAGACACTACTATGAAAATAACTGAAACAAAACAAAAACAAAGAAATTAAAATGGTACCTGAGACAATATCTGTTTTGCATAAAAAGGCAGTAAAGGAGAAACAGAGGATCAGGAAGAAAAAAAGAAAGAAAGAAAGAAAGAAAGAAAGAAAGAAAGAAAGAAAGAAAGAAAGAAAGGAAGAAATGAAAAACAACAAGCTGATAAACATAAATTCAACTACATCAACAATTATATTAAATGTAAATAAGTTAAACACTCCAATTTTAAGCAGAAGTTGTCAGGCTGAGAAAAAGTAAGATCCAACTAAAGAGACACACTTTAAAGTCAAAGACACAAATAGGTTGAAACTAAAAGTATGAAAAAGACATATCACACAAACAGTAACTATAAGAGAGCTGGAATGACTATACTAATATCAGACAAAATAGACTTTAAGACAAAAGTGTTACTAGAGACAATGTAGAGCATTTTATAATGTTAAGCGTCAATTTATAGGGAAGATATAAGAATTATAAATATATATGTACCAACAACAGAACACTAAAATACATGAAGCAAAATTGATCAAATAGAAAAGTAGAAAATTCAACAATAGAAGGACACTTCCATACCACATTCTCAATAATGGATAGAACAATGAGACAGAAAATCAGCAAGGACATAGAAAACTTGACTAACACTATCAGCTAACTTGACCTGATTGATGGCTACGGAACACTCCACACAATGACAGCAGGATACACATTCTCTTCTAGTGCATATGTAACATCCTTCAGGGTAGACCATATGCTAGGACATAATACAAGTCTCATATATTTAAGGGGATAAAAATCATATAATGTACGTGCTGTGACTGCAACAGAATTAAACTAGAATTCAGTAGAAAGAAATTTGACAAATCTATAAATATTTGGAAATTAAAAAAATAATTCAGAGTCAAAGAAAAAAAAATCACAGGAAGAATTAAAAACTATTTTTAATGGAATGAACATGAAAAAATATAAAAGCATATGGGATGACACCAAAGGTACAATCCATGAAAGAAATAATTTATAATCTAGTCTTCATTAAAATTGAAAACTGCTGCTCTGCAAAAGACAATATTAAGAGAATAAGACAAGTCACAGACTGCGAGAAAATACTTACAAAAGACACATGTTAGAAAGAACTGATTTCCAAAACATACAAAGAACACTTAAAATGTAGCAATAAGGAACAAACAACTAGATTTTTAAAAAAATGGGCCAAAGACCTTAATAGCCACTAAAGAAGATATACAGGCGGCAAATAGGTACACGAAAAGATGCTCCACACCATATGTCATCAGGGAAACGCAAATTAAAACAGCAGTGAAGTAACAGTACATACCTATTAAAATAACCAACATCTGTAATAGTGACAACACCAAATGTTAGCTAGATGCGGAGCACCAGGCACTCTCACTCACTGCTGGTGGGAATACAGAATGATAGTCACTTTGGAAGAGTTTGGAGGTTTCTTACAAAACAAAACCAAATATACTCCTACCATAAGATCCAGCAATCATGCTCCTTGTTATTTACCTAATATAGTTGCAAACTTATGTCCACACTTTTGTCTGCACATAGATTGATAACTGCTGTATTTGTAATTGCCAAAACTTTGAGGCAATCAACATGTGCTTTTGTAGGTAAATGGATAAATAAACTGTGGTACTTCCAGACAACAGAATATTATTAAACACTAGAAAGAAATAAGCTATCAAGCCATGAAAAGACATGGAAGAATCTAAATGCATATTAATAAGTGAAAGAAGTCAATCTGAAAAGGTCACATACTGTATGATTCCAACTATACGACATTCTGGAAAAGGCAAAACTATGGAAATAGTAAAAAGATCAGTGGTTACCAGGGTTGGGGAGAGGAGAGAGGGTTGAATAGGTGGAACACATAGGATTTTTAGGGCAGTGAAAATACTCTGTATACCATAATGATGGGTACATGTCATTATACGTTTGCCCAAACCCATAGTATGTGCACATGAAAAGTGAACCGTAAGGTAAACTATGGATTTGAGTGATTATCATGTATTAATACAGGTTCATCAATTGTAACAAATGTCCCACTCTGATGAGGGACAGTGATAGCGGGGGAAATTATGCATGTAGAGGGGCAGGGAATACACGAGATATCTCTGTACCTTCTTTTCAATTTTGCTGTGAGCCTAAAACTCCTCTTTAAAAAGTCTTAAGAAAGGAAATTTGGACACATAAGGAGATGCTAGAAAAGCACACAAAGAGGGAAGGCCATGTGAGGACATAGCAAGAAGGTGGACATTTGTAAAAAAAAGGAGAGAGGCCTCAAGAGAAACCAGATCTGCTGATACCTTGATCCTGGGCTTCCAACTTCCAGAACAGTGAGAAAAGAATTTTTTGTTGTTTAGAGAAAACAAACAAACAAACAAAACACACACACACACACAAACCGTAGTACTTACAGGGACATTTATAACCTTAGACTTCTGTATTAGAAAAGAAGAAATATCTCAAATCAATACTCTAAGCTTCTAGCTTTAAAAAGGAGAAAAAGAAGAGAAAACTAAACAGAACAAGAAGACGGAATGAAATAATAAAAATTAGAGTGGAAATTGATGATATAAAAAAATAGAGAAAATCAATGAAAGCAAAAGTTGTTTCTTTGCAAATATCAACAACATTGAAATACCTGTAGCCAGACTGACCAAGAAAAAAAGAGAAGTCACAGATTACCAAAATTAGGGATGAAAAAGGGAACACCACTAAGGACCTCACAGTAATTAAAAGGATAAGGGATGACCATGAACAACTTTATGCAATAATTTAGACAACTTATATAGACTGAAAACCTTTCCAGAAAGACACGAATTACTAAAACTGACCCAAGAAATAGAAAATCTGAATAGGCCTATAACAATAAAAGATGTTGAAGTAGTCATTAAAAATATTTCCACAAAGAAAGCACAGACCCAGATGGATTCATTGGTGAGTTCTATCAAATATTTAAGGAAGAAATAATACCAATCCTTCACAAACTTTTCCAAAAAATGGAAGAAGAGGAAAGAGTTACCAGCTCATTTTATGAGGCTAATATTCCCGATGCCAAAGCCAGAAAAAGACATCACTACAGGTGAATATCCCTCATAAATATAGAATCAAAAAGCCCCAATAAAATATTTACAAACTGAATCTAGCTATATATATATACCAGAATTATAAACCACGACCAAGTGAGATTTATACAAGGTTGGTTTCATGTCAAAACCCAACTAATATAAATTACCATATTAATAGAATAAAAGACCCAAACCACATTAAATCTCAATAGATGCAAAAAAATTTTGACAGAATCCAACATCCCTTCCTGATAAACATTTCCAACAAACTATGAATAGAATGGAAACTCCTTAATCTGATAAACAATATCTAAGAATAATGTATATATTTAACAGTGAAATGTTAAATGCTCAATGGTAAAACGTCATATTTAATGGTGAAATATTGAATATTTTCCCTCTAAGATGGGGAACCAGGCAAGGATGTGTGCTCTTCTCACTTATATTCAACATTTGTAATAAAAAGCATCTGAATTGGAACGGAAGAAGTAAAGCTGCCTTCATTCTCAGACAACATATCCTGTATACAGAAAATCCTATAAAATTCACACATATGCGGGAAAACATACAAGATCTAAAAAACAAATTCAGCAAGGTGGAGGATAAAGATCAATATATAAAATCAATTATATTTCTAAATACTAGCAATATACAATACAAAAATGAAATTAAAAAATAATTCCATTCACAATTGCATCAAAAAGAATAAAATACTTAAGAATGAATTTAACAAAAGTACGAAACTTGTATGCTGAAAATTGAAAAAAAAACATTGTTGAGAGAAATTAAAAATTAAATAAATGGGGAAATAATCTATGCTCATGGATGGGAAGACTCACTATTGTTAGGATGGCAATTCACCCCAAACTGATCTATAGATTCAATGCTGGCTTTATTAAAATTCCAGCAGGCTTTATTGAGGAAGTTAACAAGCTGATCCTGAAATTTAGGTGAGAATACAAATACCTGGGCTAGCCAAAACAATTTTGAAAAAGATGAACAAAGGTGGAGGACTTACACGTCCCAATTTCAAAACTCATTATAAAGCTCTTGTAATCAAGACAATGTAGTACAAGGACAGACATACAGATGAATTGAACAGAATTAAGAGTCTAGAAATAAACCCACTTATGGTCAACTGATTTTTTACAAAAGTCAAGAGAATCTAATAGGGAAAGTGCTGGGACAAGTTGATATCCCCGTGTAAAAAGATGAAGTTAGACTCTTGCTTCACACCGTACTCAAAAGTAAACTCCTAATGGATCTTACACCCAGATGTAAGAGCAAAAACTCTAAAACCTTTAGAAGAAAATACAGAAGAAAACACTTAGTGACCTGGGATTAGGCAAAGCTCTGACACCAAAAGCATGATCCATAAAATAAAAATTTGATAAATTGAATTGTATCAAAATTCAAAACTTCTGCCCTTCAAGAGATGCCATAACAAAAATGAAATGATAAACTATACACTAGGAGAAAATACTTGCAAATCATATATTTGATAAAGAACTTGCATCCAGAATATATTTAAAACTCTTACAACTCAATGAAAAGATAACATAATTAAAAGGACAAAAGCTTTGAGAGGCCATTTCACCAAAGATGTAGGACTGGGTGATAAGCACATGAAAAGATGCTCAGCATCGTTTGTCACTAAAGAAGTGCTAATTACAGCCATACTAAGATATTACTTTAAACCCACTAGAATGGTTATGACCAAAAAGACAGACGCTATAAAGTGTTTTTCAAAGGTGTAGAAAAACTGGAACCCTCATACATCACTGGTGAACATGTAAAACAGTACAGCTACTTTGGAAAATAGTTTGTCAGTTTGTTAAGAAATAAACATAAATTTACCACACAAACTAGCAATACCCCTCCCCTCCCAGATATCTTCCTAAGAGAAATGAAAGCATGTATCTATACAAAGACTTGTATATGAATGTTTATAGCAGCACTATTTATCATAGACAAAAAGTAGAAACAATCTAAATGTCTGTCATCTGGTGAATGGAAAAGCAAAATGTGATATCCGTCTATACATTGGAACACTATTCAGCAGTAAAAAGGAATGAACTACTTTATATGCTACAATATGGATAAACCTCAAGACATGATAAGTGAAAGAAATCAGATGCAAGATTACATAGTGTATGTTTCCAGTTATATGAAGTGTCCATAAAAGACAAATCTATAACGACAAAAAGCAGATTAGTGTTTCTTGGGACTGGGAATGGTTACAGGGATTGACCGTGAACAGGCAGGAGGGAGCTTTCTGGAGTGATGGAAATGTTTTAAAATTGGACCATGGACTAACAATGGTCACCCCAATAAACTTTAATTTTAAAAAAAGTATTGTGGAGATGGTTGTACAAGTCTGTGAATTTACTAAGGATCACTGAATTGTAAAGTGAACAGAAAGAAAGGGAGGGAGAGAGGCAGGGACAAGGAAAGGGATGGAGGGAGGGCTACATTAATTCATTGGTAGAAAAACAACAGGGTCAACTTGAATATTCAGTTTGAATTACAAAAGGGCAAAAATGTGTGAGAAAGAATAATGATAAACTGTTTTTAAATCCTCTTTATTATCTGTCTCCTCTACCAGGATGTAGGCAGGGATATTTATTTATTATTTACCATTTCATCTCTCAAAACTAGTACAGTACCTTTGGCACATACTAGGTAGTCAAATATCTGTTGAATGAAAGTTAATGAAGTGAAGAAAGCTAAGAAGTTTTACTACCATTAAAAAAAAACAACGGTAATAGAAAAAGTACCCCCCCATTCTGTTAGAAGTCCCAAGTTCCTGACATAGACTTAGCACTTACTGCTGCCTTTAGCAATTCACCTCACATTTTTCAGTGTTTCCTCACCTGTATAATAGTTACATCATAAGGCACTTTATTTAGCATTTTGTCATCCAAATGAAAGAGTATTAGGAAGTGCTATGTAAACTAAATAATATGCAAATAAAGGATGACAATATTGTTGCTAATTGCAAATGTAAACCTCCTAAGGAAATAACTCTTAAGTCTTTTGTCACCAATCAGTGACAAAATATGCATTCCCTGTAAAATAAAAAAAATAAACACACAATTTTCTTTTTTCCTTTTTTTTTTGGGGGGGGGGCACAGCAGTATTGAGATATAATTTACATACTATACAATCCACTAAGTTAATGTATATAATTCATTGGTTCTAACTATATCCACACAGCTGTGCAACCATCACCACAACAGATTTTAGATTTTTATCAACCCAAAAATAAATCTCACGCTCTTCAGCAGTCACCCCTCATCCCAAGTCAACCCTTGGGATAGGCAACCATTAATCTACTTTCTGTCTCTTTAGACTTGCCTATTCTAAACATTTCATATAAACAGAATCATACAGTGTGGTCTTTTGTGACTGGGTTCTTTCATTTAGCATAAGCTTTTCAAAGCTCATCCACGTTGTAGCATGTATGAGTACCTCATTCCTTTTTATGGCCAAATAATATTCCATTGTATGGTTATACCCATTTTATTTATCCATTCATTAGTTGATGGACATTTGGGTTGTTTCCATTTTTTGGCCATTATGAATAATGCTACTATGTATTTGTGTACAAGTTAAGTGTGGACATATGTTTTCATTTCTCATAGATATATACCTAGGAGTGGAATTGCTGGGTCATATGTAACTCTATGTTTAACTTTTTGAGGAACTACCATACTGTTTTCCAAAGTGGCTGCACTATTTTACATTCCCACCAGCATGTGAGAGGTTCCAATTTCTCTACGACCTTGCCAACAGTTGTTACTTTCCTTTTTTTTATTATTATTATGGCCTTCCTAGTGGATGTGAAGTACAATCTTATTGTGGTTTTGATTGTTTTTCCTTGATGGCTAATGATGTTGAGCATCTTTTTGTGTTTATTGACCATTTCTATTTCTTCTTTGGAGAAACGTCTATTCAGATCTTCTGCCCAAGAATATTCTTTTGACTGATTCTTGTGTTGTCTTTAGTATGAAGTGAAACAATACAACAAATGATACTCATAGTTCTAAGTAGTAGGTCTACACCAGGGCTCATAGCCTATTTTTGTAATTAATAGACCTTGTTTTTATCTTTTAGAGCAATTTTCAGTTTACAGAAAATTCTATCGATAGTATAGATGTTTCCACCCCATCCTCCCCCTCCACATACACAATGTCTCCCGTTATTAACATCTACCATTGGTAGATGGTACCATTGGTGTGGTACATTTGTTTCAATCGATGAACCAATAGTGATACATTATTATAACTCAAGTCCCTGGTTCACATTAGGATTTACTCTTTGTGCTACAGGGCTGTATGGGTTTTGATAAATGCACAATATTATGTATCCATCATTACAGTATGAAAGAAAATAAGTTCACCCCACTCCCAAATCCCATGCTCCATCTAGTCATCCTTCCCTCCATCCCTCGGAAGTCCTGGCAACCACTCTCTATAGCTCTACCTTTGCCCAAATGGCATATAGTGGGAATCATGGCTCAGTCTTTTAATTGAGATATGAAGTTGGCCTTATATGCTGTGAACAGTCACTGTGGGTGCATGTCTAGTACCCAAAGCCAAAAAAATGACCATAGCAGGTTTTCTGTCCCTTGTCAACCTAATATGGACAGAGAATTCACTGGTGTGACAATGAGGTAAGTCAGAACAACAGATTCTGTTTTAGCTTTTACAAGTTACGGAAGGGTTTTAAAATATTTAAGGATAGCAGGCAGGAGAGCTATTGGACAATGTCAGTTAGATGTGTTCTCTTTCATAGTATCCTGTTCTAAGCAAATAAAAGGGAGTGTTTAAGAAATGAATAGAAGGTGGTAATTATTTATTGTGTTTCTTAAAGAGTCAGCTGCACCTGACTCATATCAGTGATAACAATAAAATAAATGATCTTGGTCATATCAACGATTCATCCAACGTCCACACACGTAGCAGCTATCCCACAAATGTGTTCTTCAACTATCTAATTGTAACACTAAACAGATAAACACTGTAAACTATAACACTAAACCATGTTCATGAGAGAACGTGGTTCTCCACTATGACAAATAATTCAAGTAAAGAATTGATGTAATTCAAGCCACTAAATTCCCTTAGTAATAAAAGAATAATTAACTTAAATGCTTATACATGTAAGCTATATATTTATCCACACTTTTATGCATTATTTACACTTTTATCCTATATTATTTGTTAGTTTAACAACTTCTCTGATTTATTCTATACTCCTTTCTAACTATAAAAGCTCCTCCGTTTCTTTTATAGGAGGGCTTAATTGTTCAGTGGTTTTGAGTTTGTCCTGTCTTTACCTGTAGATACTAACTTCCTAGAGACTAGGAGTTCTTTGTTGTGTGTACTCACTCTCCACCACAGTAGCTCTACCAAGCGCTGCAGCAGTGGGCAGAGAAGGACTTCAAAGACCTCCTCCAACTCCCACTCCAGCACTTGGCATATTTTTCACAGCAGGTGCTCAGTAGTACATACATATTAAATGAAGGAATAAGTAAATAGCATGAAAGTGCGTATGTGGAGGGGAGCATGTGGAGAAAGAAATGAGAAGATGAAGGTAATGAAGGTGAGAAGCAGACAGGGAGAGGCAAAGGAGAAAAGTAAGCCGGTAAAGAAACTGCTTATGGTTTTTCATCTCTTTGTGCTACAGGGCTGCTCTTCCTTTTTCTGCTCCTCCTTTTTCTCTCTCTTCTCTGTCCCTAACCATTAAAACTCTAGCCTATGAACATACAGTTCTCTAAAGCTCTGGGCTATGACCTAGCCACATAAACAATTGGCAATGTGTTTGAAGACAGAGTGGTTCAACCCTGTGCTTGGCCTTCCCAAGGCTGTAACTGTTATATATACACAAATGTATACAATCAAAATGTATAAATGGCTATACATAAATACACTGTACATTCATCCACACAAACACAGACTAAAAGCTTAATAAATATTAAGTGAATGAATGACTAAATAAAGCTGAGCTGCCAGAATCATCATCTGTAAGGAATTCAATTTTGTAAGGACAGAAATTTGATTTTATGAAATCGCTCAGTAGATATCCAGTTTCAGGGAACTGAGTCATATAAGTAAAACAGTTAAGAGAATAATTGGTGGATGTATAGGTAAGGTATAGGGAAGAATATATGACACTAATTAAGTACTTAATTACACTCGCTTTATTTGCTCACAGAAGTGGGCTAATCTATTTGGGGAACACACTTATTTTAGGGAGCAATTCATAATGTAAACTTCAGTTAAAGATGCTACATTATTTTCAGAGGATTTTTGTTAAGGATACCCCTCTAAACAAGAAATATCATGTCCCTGGAGCAGAACTGGACTAAAATTCTTATTTTACACTGCCAAGTTTTGAGTCCCAGCTTGAAAATACCCACAGGTCTTTCTTACTTTAGATTCACCAATGATTAATAGAAATGCAAATAACTATAACCGTCACCTAGCCTTCATCAAATACAGAGCTTACAATTTATAACATTTAAGGAAACATCTACAAATGTAGTTTAAAATCTTGCATCAAGAAAGTCATTCTTTCATAGATTTTGACATCCTAAACTTTTGCAACCTTCACCTTTGATATTGGGTATATCTGGCTATTCATTGATATCAAAGGAGATGAAAAGAGCTACTTGAAGTTTAGCTATTCTTGGAGAAACAACCAAAGAAATGTCTACTTTTGTTTGTCCAGTGCTGGATTTGCTCTAAAGATAAAATATTTGTTAACAGGATGTGGGTCTATGGGACGATGAGTGATAAAGGGACGACCAATTTCATTGTCCCTCCCTAAATCTGGATATAATGGTCCAATTATTACCTCTGTCCAACAAAATAAGGTTACAAAGAAGAAAACTGATAAAAGTTTGGAGAGACAAGTCTAAGCCAGGAGGATGAGCTACAGATAATTTTTGAGGGGGAAGAGCAGAATATACACTGTATCTTACGGGATATGATTCACTAGCAGAAGAAAAACTATCAGTAGGTGTGAAATGAATTAGAAGAAGCAGCAAAATAAATCTTCCTCAAACCCTACTAGGTATGTTGAGTTGGGTAGACTATTTATTAGTCATATAAAAAAAAATAGAAATACAGATTTTAAAATAAAAGGGACGGGGGTGTGGAAAAGGACCAAGTCTAGTCTTTTTGACTAGAAACTCAAACTCATCTTTATCTACCCGGACAGAAATGCTCATAAAAACATTACCAGCTATTTTCTACTGTATTACATTTTTAAATGCATAGATTTGGTTATTTTCCTATCTATTCCTATCTATATACTTATGTATTTTCTTATCACTGTGCCTTTTCTCCTTCTCACAAATGATTCTTTGTTTTTGTTAAACCCTGAAGAGACGTTTTAAAAGATGATGATGAGAATCAAGTGTTGTGTGTCTAAGGTACTAAATCACGTCTTTAAAATGTAATCAGCTCCATCTCCAACCTATGTCACATAATTTGGGGGCAAGAGGTGGATGGGAATGGGAGGCTCTTCATTGTCTAGAATAGGTGGGTATGTGCAGAAAGCTGCACATACTCTTTCTCCACCCACACCCACCCCCAAATCACTCCAGTTATACCAACTAAAGATTTATTTAGTTTAGCAAACTCCCACATTCAGAGATGCCAAAAACCCTGGAGGAATTATTCCCATCAATCACTTGTAGGTAAGTTTTCATTGCTCTGGGCTTATCTATAACTAGCTGAGATATTTTTACAAACCAATTTTATTTAGGTAGCACAATATTTTAAAAAGAAAACAAACAAAGCCTTTAGGAAGAGTCTGTGTTCTCCAGCTCCTCAGAGACGCTACCACTTCTGACTGTCTTATACGCACCCATTTTAAACATTATGTCTAATTGGTCCCTCATGACAGGTATAATGCCCTGTTTGGGGAATGTACTGTTTAAAGAATATTTTGTTCTGTTTGGAGAAGAGAGCGAAGCTGGGTGGAGTCTGATATTGCAGCAGGGTAAGAACGTTAGGTGGGTGAGGAGACAACATAAAATACAGAATTCCAAGGAGTGTAAAATAGAAAATCAGAAGTGGAGAGATCAGTAAAGGACTTGGCCTACTATGTAATAATTTTTCCTAGTCAAATCTGATCACATCACTCTTGCTTTTACAATAGAATGTATGGTACCCAGATAGTTTGGGAAGATGAAAAACCTCAGGCTACCTCAGTATCTTCCCCTACAGCCAAAGCATCTTCAGTTTAGCTCAGTGGATCTCCATCTGTTCCCTAAGTCTCCCCAAATTTCCACCACTCCAGGGGAGGTAGAGAGAAAGGAAGAATAAGAGGAAAAAAACAGAGCTGCATTCCAGTTAATGGCTACAGAGAGGAAAATAGAACACTATTCTTCCCTTCCTATCCCTTCCCTCATTCCTTCCTATCTTATTACGAGGACTTCAAATTGCAGGGTGTGGCAAATATACACACGTGCATGTGTACATGAGTGTGTGCACACACACACACACAGCACTGCAAACAAATACGGGTCAGCTACGGATATATGAGGCCATGCACAAAAATGTTGATCTCAACTTGTTACAGTGATTTTAAGAGAAGTCTTAGTTTGTTAGACTCAATTGTCTTATTCTAAGGTTTTCTAAAATGTCTTTTAATTAGAGAATCAGAATATTTTCAAATTTATACTATCCATAATTTTAACTAAAACCCATATTAATCAACTCACTAATATTAGTCATGTAATCTACAAAATATATATATATATATATATATATATATAGTATACATATACTATATATATACCGTACATATATGGTGTGTGTGTGTGTGTGTATATATACACACACACACACATATATATATATATATATACCCTATATGTATATACCATATATGTATGGTATATATATATAGTATATGTATTTTTATATATATATATATATATATATATATAATCATTATGAAAAGTAGTGTGATTTAGGCAATATTTCTCAATATTTCTCTAAAGTGTGTTCCTTGGAGTACTGTTTCATGGGATGATAAAAGGTCTCTCTCTCTCTCTCTCTCTCTCACACACACATACACACACACACACACACACACACACACACACACTGATTAAATAGGATTGGCTACATAATTTGTGCAGCCCTATGAAAAATGAAAATGTAGATCCCCTTGCTAAAAAAGTAAGAATTTCAAGATGGCAACAGCAGAGCATTAAACCAAACATGGGTCTCTTCTAAGTGTGGGGCCTAAGTGCTGCACAGGTTGTACATCCATGAAACCAATTCTGAGTAAATGGTTTAAGAAATGCTGCGTTAAAAATTGTTATACAGATATCACTGCAGCAGGACTTCTCCGAGCCTTTTGTATGCTAATGTGCATTGTGAAGCTTCAAGAGGTGCATGAACTGTAGAGAAATCCCCAGATATATCTGGCCAAGCTTTTTTGAATTATAAGGGTCAACTTGGAGAACCAGTGTTCCATAGAACACACGTTGTAAAATGCAGCCCAAGCTGTGCAGACAGGTTGTATCTGGCTTAACATTAATTTGTTAGTTATAAATCACATATGGCATTTCCCCCATATTTCGAATGAGGTCACTAGAGATAACTATAGAAGCAAATGGTATGGATTCTCTAAATCTACTGCCCTTCACTATTTTGTCTTTCACTATTTGGAAGGCCGACCCAGTGGCCTTACATCCTAAGTGTTTTCTGGGCCAGTGTACTGGAGATGGTCTGACTGAGACTATACCCCAGGCCACCTTATTTCTCACCCTTTATCTTGTCAATTCAGAAGAAATAACATCCTTACTTACCATTACCCAGCTCCCAAGAAATGTTGTACTTTTTGCTGGCGCTGTACTTCACCAGACTCAGGGCACTAGAACTGTTCCAGGAGTTATTGGGATTACGACGTAGTGCATTTAGAGCAAATATCAGGTGGAGTCCAGAGCAATCAGCAAAGTTATAAAGTTTGTCTAGAGACCTGGCTGGGAAGAAGCAGAGAAAGGCTTGTAACTTTCAAATCAACATTCTGACAAAAGGATAATATTCGCTACCACAAAAAGCCCTTCTAGGAGCTTCCTGCTAATAGGAATTACACAGAACAAGCCTCTAAAAGGGATTGTTACCTTTTGGTTCAGGGTACATTTCAAGATGACCTTAGAAAGCAGCACACACAATTCCAGACAGGGGTTGCAAATTGGCATCCAACTCTACTCCACAGTATATTTTACTTGTTAACAAAAAAATTGAAATGCTAACATTTTAAACGGGAAAGATATCACAAAGCAGCTAGATTTGTAGCTTTTCTTGAACAATCAGAAGCACTTCCAAAAAAATTTTACCCAATTCCACATTTTTAATATTTCTGAGAATGGAAATACCATAACCATTAGTATAAATATGTGCATTGTCAGGTTGATCCCAGATACCATTAACTCTAGTCACCACATGGCTCATACCCATTCCATGCCTTCATTTCTACTGCTGCCATTCTAGTTCTGGCTCCCATTTCCACTTACATGAATCATCGCAATATCTGTACTTTCATGTCTGCTTCTAAATTCTTCCCATCCTGCCAGATTTATGTTTCCCCCATCACTTTCATCAGCTTCACTCACCCCTCAAACCCTTAGTGGAGTTTCAACACCAGTTTCTTCCTAGTTCAAGGCCTGTAGAGGTCAACTCAACCATAATTTCCCCCACAACTTCAGGACTCTCTATTGTTGTCAATGTGTTCTTTGTTGATTTTAGCCAGTTCTATTTATTTTAGAAGTCCCTGCCCCACGGGCCTTTGCTCTGATTATTCTCCTCATTTGGCATGCCCTTTTTTTCCTTTTAAACATATCCAGACCTTACTTGTCCTTTTAGGCAGTGTTCCCCTAGGTATGGATGATGACTTTTAGTGGTATACAGACTGGGAAAAAAATTTAGCTTAATAATTATGTAAAGAAGTTCACATTATCCTAGCATTCATTATCTAAGTCCCTAAAGCAGAGTTTCTCAAATGGGGTTCTGTGGAACACTAGGGATAGTTCCATAAGATGTCACTAAGTGTTCTGCAAACGGTGATACAGAGTGACCAAGGTGCCACATGAGCAATTGTTATAGGCCTTTTGGACCTATAAAGTGGGACCATGATCATTTGGTTAAGTTCATTATCAGTTTTTGAGGTGGGATATAGGGGGGCTGCCATTTTCATCTTATATGTATGAGAAAGTCTTTTTAAAGAAGCATCAATAACAAGGACAGAAATTGTCTCATTTCAGTTTAAAATAAAATCCATGGGAACTTATCTCACATCAACCCATAATCAAGTAACTGGGCAACAACAAAAGGCATAGGTTTTGCATAAAATAATATATGCAATTATTTATTTTTAGTTCCAAAATAACAATTAAAATTAAAATGTATTTATAGGCCTATTAAAGTCATCATGAAACCAACATATACACATATATATCGTATATATATATATATAAATTTTATAATTATTCACGTGAGCCTGTTCACGACACTCAGTAAGAAAATATTTTCTTTCAAAGTTTTATACAAAATTTTGTCTTAGGCTATAATTTTATTCATATTGTTCTGACATATAGCTTTAATAACTTTACTATTCAACAATGTTAATTTATTTTCATGTTGAAAACAACACTAATTAAATTCAAAACCTTTATTTATATAAACCTAAAGAGCCTACCTTTAGAAAAATTATATTCTATTTTGACTTAAACCAGTTACTTAACACAAACATATTATGTATGCATTATAAGTCTTCAAATTCGTAAAAAGAAAAGAAAGGGATTAATTTTTAAAAATAAAGCTAACTACTTGTTTTTCTTTTCAAGAAACGTTGTCTAAAAAGTCATTTTTAATTTTAATTGAAAGGAAAGGGAAGTAAGAGAAAAAATAAATGTATGGGATTACGTCAAACTAAAAAGTTTTTTCATCGCAAAGGAAACAATCAATAAAATAAAAAGGGATCCTACTGAATGGGAGAAAATATTTGTCAATGATATATCTGATAAGGGGTTAATATCCAAAATTTATAAAAAACTCATTCAACTCAACACCAAAAAAACAAACAACCCAATTAAAAAATGGGCAGAGGACATGAAGAGACATTTTTGTAAAGAGGACATACAGATGGCAAACAGACATATGAAAAAATGCTCAACCTCACTAATCATTAGAGCAATGCAAAAATAAACCACAATGAGATACCACCTCACCCCAGTCTGTAGACTGTCATCAATAAATCAGCAAACAACAAGTGCTGGCGAGGATGTGGACAAAAGGGATCCCTTGTGCACTGTTGGTGGGATTGCAGATTGGTGCAGCCACCATAGAAATCAGTATGGAGGTATCTCAGAAAACTGGAAATGGAATTACCTTATGACCCAGCAATTCCACTCCTAAGTATCCAGAGAAATCCAAAATGCTAATTTGAAAAAAAATGTATGCACCCCTATGTTTATTGTAGTACTATTCACAATAGCCAAGACATGGAAACAACTGAAATGCCCATCGGTAGATAACTGGCTCAAGAAACTGGTACATTTATACAAGGGAGTATTACACAGCCATAAAGAAGAATGAAATCTTACCATTTGCAACGATATGGATGGACCTAGAGAACCTTATGTTAAGTGAAATAAGTCAGACAGAGAAAGACAAATACCCTCTGATCTCACTTATATGTGGAATCTAAAGAATAGAATAAATGAACAAACTAATCAGAAACAGTCTCAGAGACATAGAGGAAAAACTGAGGGTTGCTAGATGGGAAGGAGGGTGGGTATGAGGGAGAAGGTGAGGGTATTAGAAAGCACGATTGGTAACTACAAGACTGCCACGGGGATACGAAAGTCAAGTTGGAGAATGTAATCAATAATGTTGTAAAGATTTTGTAGGGTATCCGATGGACACTTGTCTTATTATGGAGACCACTTCATGGACTGTGTAGATGCCTGACCACTGCACTGTACACCTGAAGCTGAAGCTGAATAATAATGAATGTCAACTATAAGTTTATATATACACATATAGTTACAAGAAGCGGAGTACAGCATTAGGAATAGAGACAGTGGAAATGTAATGACTGTATGTGATGTCAGAGGGGTAGTAGATGGGGGGAGAGGGGTTATCACTGTGTGAGGGATATAAATGATGAACGTCTAACTATTACATTGTTTTGTGCACCTGAAACAAATAAAAAAACATTTTTTTTAATTGGAGGGAGAAACCTATCCGTGTACTTCCCATATAGCACATAACATACCTCAATAGCATTTACATGATAGAAATTGTGGTAAGACTTTTAGCCCTACTTGAGTAAAGTACACAAAAAATCAAGTAATACATTTTAAAATAAAAAACTGAAGTTTCTTCTAATTATCCCACTGATCTACATTAGAGTTAGTATCCTTTGTGGAGAGGGGGCAGCCTACAAAAGGCTAGGCTAAGAAACTGGCCAAACTAAACAGATCCTCAATAGATCAATCAATCAATCAATCAATCAATCAATCAATCACTGTCTATTTAAAAGATCATTGGCAATTATTACTGGATTATAATATCTATAACTAAATGATCACACTGACATGTATAAGCTTTAGATAGAATTTTTATCAAGAGGTTTCCAGAGACTTGGGAATTATTTGAAGCATACAAAAAGTCTGAGAAGGCTGTCCTAGAGTTAAAGGATGCAAAGGAAAGTAAAAGTCACCCTAAAAGTGTGTAAAAGTAAAAGTCAATTCAAAATATTCACTGTTGAATTGAGAACTGACTTAAATATTCCTTCCGCTTGGCAATAACCTCACTAATCAAATCAATGATGTTTTCAATTTCTCCAATATAATGCAAAGCCAGTATAAATCTTTTGGAAAGCCAAGTTGCAAATCTGAGCAAAAGTAGCAGAATTTCATGAGATCAAAAACAAAACAGAACAAAACAAAACAAAAAACACTTTGATAGGTAACTGCTCAGATCACATTAAATTACGCCAACAAATAAGGATTTAGAAGAATTAGATCAATTATCTGAAGAAGAGAAAACTCACAATGATGATAACTAAATAGATTGCTCATATAATAATTTGAATATTAAAAGATGAAGAGAGGTCTATTTTGAAGTCTTTTAATATTTATGATTGTGCCACAAAAGTTAAATTATTTTATCAGAAAAATACTCATTTCAATTAATTCGAATTGTTCAAATTGTTCATGGTTGCAATAACAGCTTATAATTTAAGTATACAATAAAATACATTTATTTTCAAAATTTCCAGTTTCATTTATAAACTAAAAGGTTAATCAAACTTTTGCATCAGAATTTAATATCAATGACTGATTTTTTTTTTTTAGATTCCTTTTAACTGGCCTTTTTCCAGAACTATAGCAAGTCGTTGAATAACATTGTTTTGTTCACTGTTATTTCGTTATAACATTTGATGAGATGCCATAGCAATTTAACTCTTGTTTACATCAATTAGCCTGTGGTAAAACTGGTTTTGTTATACATCATTTTGCTTAAAGTCACGGAACCTATCAACAATCTAAGAGAGGACCTAACTGAAATTATCTCCATCTAACAAGAATTTCCTGTGTTTGTTTCATGTATATTAGAAAAACAAATACATATCAAAACAAAAGCACATCGAAGCTGTGATTTTGTGTATTTGATGGTTCAAGACAAGGCGAAGGTATTTAACAACAACAACAAAAAGTTTCAATGTAAAGAAAAGTGTGGAGAAACAACAATATAGAGGCTTTGTAAAAATTGAAACTTAGAGTTCTAGCAGTTTGGGAAACACTTCGTTAAGTGTAAGTCCTGCCTCCTTCATGAAGTCATTCTGGAGCACACCAACTTCCCCAGTGACCTCAATCTTCTCTAAACTCAGGGTCTATACCACTGACTGGCATCTGAGTGCTTAGTGACAGCTCCTGTGATATTGTCTTACGTTAGGATTTACCTCTTGCCTGAGTCACTTCTCCAGAGTGAATGGCTTCTTTTCCACTGAAACTGTTAAGTTCCTTAAGGTTAGTTCTGTATCTCATTATATCCTTCACAGCACCTATTAGAGAGCAATTTCCTGCCTTAGAATCATGCCAAGGATTTCTCACAACCCACATCTTTTTTGTTGCAGATAAATGGTGTAGTAAGAAATGGAAAGATCCCAAAGAGAGATCTAGCGATGTACTCTAAAGTGTATTAGAAAATTACATATGTTGGAATAGAGAGTGTTTAGTAGATGCTCAACAAATGTAATCTTCCTTGCAACATCTGCTGTCAGGTTCCATTCAAGCAAGCAGATACTTAAAAGATGACTTTCTACTCTCTCCACCAGAGGGTGCCAATGCCTGTATGTCCTCTAGTCAGGTTCCCTTGCACCCCTTTCTTATAATTCTAAGGAGCCTTGTCTAGAGGGCAGATGAAGATGAGGAGCTGGGGCTTGAGATGTAGGAAAGAACAGGCTTGGGGGTCATGCATATTGTGCAGACTGCTGATTCCGTGAAAGTTCTTGAGGCTTCTGAAGGGCAGAACCTTAAGAAATGTCTACATGCGAAGGTTAGGAAAAAGGGGGAAATAGCGACAGAAAAGGAGGAGGAAAACACAGAAATGTAGTCGTGAGGCACCAAGAACAAGACAGTTTCAAGGAGGTGCTGGTCCGTGACAGTAGGTGTTGGAGAGAGACTGAAGAGAAAAAGAACTGAGGGGAAAAAACACATTATGGTTAATCAAAAGTAAGGCTAGAAACTAGACTTAGGGTGGGAGTGTGAATGAGTGGTAGAGAAAAAGGAATAGACTCCGGTACATTCAACTTACTTGTTGAAGTTCTGTGACAATAATAGGAAGAATTATTATTACAAGAAAGAAACAAAATAGTTACTAGACAAGCACCAGAAATAAGTTTTTAAAATATCAAGGCCGAGGACCTCATTTTGTCAAAATAAACCCCATTTCTTAAATGAAGCTAATCTCAGCTTTATATTACAAACAGGTAAGATCATTGAATTCACGCTAAGGGGGAAATGATGGTCACTTTCCTTAGTTTCCTAAAGACTTGGCACTTTCAAAACAAAGTAAACAAACAACAATCCAACCGACAAAGAAATAGGACTCTTATTCATCTAAGCAATTGGTGGCTAGAGTTTCTAGTAGGTTCATTCATTTATTCAACAAATATTTACTGAGTACCTAGTATATGCCAGGCAATATTACACAATCTAGGGTTATAGCAGTGAACAAAACAGAAAACAGGTTGTAGCCCCATGGAGTTTATGTTTCATGTAATTGCGGTGTGGTTGGATGGGAGAGTAAAGCAGGGTAGAGGATAATAGAACCAATGGGGGTGATATGCTATTTTAAATAAGTCTCACTGATAATGTAACATTTGAGCAGAGACACGACAGAGGTAAGGGAGTAAGTCAAGTGGATAACTATGGGAAGGATTCCAGGGAGAGAGCACAGTGAAGGCAAAGGCCCATGACAGGTATGAGACTGGTGATGTGAAGAATTACCAGAGGGTCTGTATGGCGGCCTCGGAATGAGCCAGAGAGAGGGCCGTAGGAGGCGAGGTCAGGCTGGTAGCAGGCCCAGACGGTGTAGGACCCTAGTGGCCATTGTAAGGACTTTGGCTTTTATCCTGAATTTCACAGGAAACCACTGAATGGTTTTGAATATGATCTGAATCACATTATAAAAGCACTGCACTGGCTGCTGAGATAAAAAGAGACTGGAGAGGGAACAGAGGGCAAAAGTGAAAGCAAAGAAAGTAATTGCGTCTATAGTAATTCAGGCAAGGGTTCATAACACCTGGACCAGGGTGGCAACCGCAGAGTGGTGGAAGTGGTTGGGTTCCTGGGGTGTTTTACAGGTAGAGCTGATAAGATTTGCTGAAGGGTTGGATGTGGGGTGTGAGAAAGACAAAAAAAGGATTCAAGGAAAATTCCAACAGAAAGCAACAGAAAGATGAACTTGACATTGAAGAAGGAAGTGTGGAAGAATGGGAGAAGGGAAGAAGGGAAGGCAAAGGTCAGAATTTGTTTGGAGACATGTTAAGTTTCAGATGCCATATAAGACATATAGGTAAAGTATTTGAGTGGGTAGAATATATAAACCCAGAGTTAAGAGAGAACTATCAATTGAGTATATAATTCCAAGTAAAACATTTTGAAAGGTTGGGAGAGGTACAGAGAAGTAAAGGCAGGGAGTGGAGCTGTCACAGGGATCTTCTGGTTTACAGATAAGAATGTCCTCAAAGCAGCCTCTCCCAGCTGTTCTCCTGCTCCCTTTTACGCTGAGTGCTTACAGGTTTTTGATTCTCACCTTCACTGATTCTCTCTCCAGGATTAGCTTCTCCCTCTCTCATCCTGATTTCATTTATTTATTTTCCCCAAAGTAACGATTACCTCCCCATTCTTTAACAGGGACATTTGACACTTAATCTTATATCAAGTGCTAAACAAACAAAGCTTATACATGGCTCCATCCCTCATTTTCCAAAATAGCAGTCACCTCTAAGTTCCTCTTCTATAGAAATTATGGAGCCTTAAGTGTCACCGAGGCATTAAACTGTGGCTTCCACTTGTGCTCCCCCAAAGTTCTATCAAGATGAGGCATTAAATCTTCTACATAATCCAATATCTAAGAAGTCATCCCAGTACTAACCCTATCCCAAGCAGGCCCCTTTCCATTATACTTCCCCCCCCCCCCCTTGGGCTAGGGAAGCTGCCTCAGAGGACCGATAACAAAATACCCTGTTTCCCCGAAAATAAGACCTAGCTGGACCATCAGCTCTAATGCGTCTTTTGGAACAAAATTTAATATAAGACCCAGTCTTATTTTAATATAATATAAGACAGGGTATTATATAATATAAATATAATATAACATAACATAATACCGGGTCTTATATAATATAATATACCCGGACTTATATTGATTTTTGCTCCAAAAGACACATTAGAGCTGCTGGTCCGGCTAGGTCTTATTTTCCGGGAAACACGGTACTAATTGAGTTTTGCTCAAGTATGACTGATCTCTACATTTTGTTGTTCATGTGATTTAATAATCTGTTCATAGTCTCAGGTACTCACAATTAGAAGAAGCTGACTTTATTGTACTCAGCACCAATTTCCCCATTTTGGAGTCACCAGTACTGTCCTCCGAAAGCTAAGGGTAAGGATCAGGTGTCTAAGTCCTTAGCCACTCTCCCCTCACAGGAAGGTTTCGAAAGAACACAACAATCACACATTTTAGCCTTTTTTTTTTGCCAGTTTAGAAATGAATAAGACTGGACTGAATCCTTAAAACAAATATGCCATGTTATCGGTGTGGTAGTTGCTTACACTGGTCAAGTTTCTCAAATACTAGTCTGATGAACTATGGGCCACATTAGAACTCCCTGTCATTCCTCAACAACCACATTATTCAGTGGCTCCCTGTTGTTCTAAGCTTTTAATCTTTTCCTGGAATATCCTTCCTCCTCTTTTCTTCATTCTTCATAGCCTAGGTCAATGATCTTCTCTGTGAGCTATTTCCTGACTCCCTAAGGTACAGATAATGGGGCTCCCCCTCCTCTGGTCTCCCCCAGCTATTTATCAGTTCCTGTTACAGCAACAGCCAACCACGCTATCTATCATTGTTCAGCTCTGCCTCCTGCTCTAATGGCAGACTGGAGCGATTGCTAAAGAGAAGATATTATGTCTACTTTTTTAGCATCCATTTCAGTGACTGATACACAGTAAGCTTTAATAAACGTCTAACTCACACAGGTGTTATTTAGGCCCATTCAATGCCACTTATAATCTGTCTGCACCCAAAACACCCATCCTCAATTATCGTTATTTATTGTAGCAAATTCCCTCTAGATTATGTCTATTACACCATGCTGTTAAATATATTCAAATAATATCCTCATTGTTTTATGTGTTCAGTTTGGAGTGAAGCACACAGGGGAAGCATAGGTGATAATCCAATAGACAGGATTAACAGGA
Source organism: Rhinolophus sinicus (assembly GCF_036562045.2). Taxonomy (NCBI): domain Eukaryota; kingdom Metazoa; phylum Chordata; class Mammalia; order Chiroptera; family Rhinolophidae; genus Rhinolophus; species Rhinolophus sinicus. Next base: position 24,961,413 of record NC_133757.1, on the reverse strand, counting down.
ATTTCTAGTGGAAGTCAGAAAAGGAACATAAAAGTGAAACAGTGAAGAGAACTGTGAACCAACTCTGCCTCTTGCGATTCAAGAAAAACCATCAGTAAATGGGGAACTATTTAAATTAGTGAGTACAACCAACAAGAAGGGAGGGAATTTTAATTGTAGCTATTAAGAGAGAACAGTTTAAACATTGCCTAGGGGAAAACTCAGACATTTTGCACAGAGTTAAGATATCGCAAAGATAAAAGCAAATTTTAATATAAAGAGAAATATCTCCCATTTAGTCAGGGCAATGAAACCTTAACGAGATTATAAAGAAATCAGCGTAAATGTCTATAATTTGACTGAAACTGTTGAAGGAGAATGAGACTTGGGAAATGTCTGTGAATACAAATTACAACACTATCCGAAGACTCTGGGCTAGAGACTAATGACTGCATTAATCAATTTAACTAGATTAAAGGGAAAACTAAATAGTTTTCCAGTTTGTATAGTGGTACCTCTGGATTCCATCCATCAGAAGTCCATCTAAATGGTGATAGGAAAAGAGTAAAAGAGGCATTGACAATAGTAAATAGGCTAGGACTGCTTTTAAAAAATGTGCCCTTAAGAAAATGATTTTAAAATATGCAAACAGTATTTCTAGAGGATAGTTTGTAAATATCTGTCAAAATTTTAAATGTACATTCCCTTTGACCATGTGATTCTATTGCTAGATATTTTTCATATATATGCATATATGAGTATATATAAGTACATGAGTATATATACCCTGTTTCCCTGAAAATAAGACCTAGCTAGACAATCAGCTCTAATGAGTCTTTTGGAGCAAAAATTGATTTTCTTATTTTCGAGGAAACATGGTATATATGAGTGTATATGTATATACATATACATACATACATATATATATATATATATATATATATATGTGTGTGTGTGTGTGTATATGTGTGTATATATATATATATATGTGTGTGCAAAATCTCTCCAAGATATATGCACAAAGATGATCATTGCAGCACTCTTTTAATTAGCTAATAACTAAAAACATTCCAAATGGTTATCAAATTGTGACTGGTTAAACAAATTACAAAGAAAGAGATTCCAATAAGGAAAGGTAGAAATCTAGAATAAACCCTGTGGAGTTGGAGTGGATTGGAGGTATCAATATAACTCATGGTTTTTTAATATATGTACAGATGGATAGACAGAGAAATATAGATGTGTACATAGGTGTGATATATATCTGAGCAGGCCTGAAAGTAATGACATTCTAGTATCAATGAGCACATGGAGCATTCAGATCTTGGTTTCTAAGTACCATTTGCTAATAAAGGAATCAGTCTTTGGAGAAATGGCTGATGACAGAGCTAGGTCAGAGAAAATGCAGGATGAGCATAGAACATCTTGTGGTACCAGAAAGTAAGGAAGTGATCAAAAATGATGGCTGCATGTCCAAAGAACATAGGAGCCAAACTGAAGGAGCCCCAATGACCAAAGTTGGGACAACTTGACCAACAAAATAAATAATGATAGCATTGGATTATAACTCACAGAATAAAATAAACACCCAAAAGTCACCTGTATAAATAAATCATTGACTAAGTAAATAAAAGGGAGTGAAGGAACAGCTGTTCCTCACAGAATACCGAATAAAAAAGGAGAAGAATGGAGATAGAAAATTGTTACTAGGCAGCACTTCATAATAATTGTTGCAGTGAAGACCATTGATGGATCCTAAATGTCTGTGACAACGTGACGACAAAAGATACCTGGATTGCCTAACTTATCTCCCCACAAGATAGTCATTACAAAGATAAAAACAGTAATTTTACAGAAGAGAAAGTTGGCAGACACCATCTTACCCTTGTGATCAAAATTAACCTTAGTAGACATAGTAACATAAGGTACCTCATATGAAGTCCTGAGAAAAGCACGACATCATTTTAATGGTATTTTGACCAAATATGGAAAACCTCAGTTCAATTATTAGAAAACATCTGACAACCCCAATTTAAGGGACATTCTACAAAATAACTGGTCTGGACTCTTGAAAGCGTCCAGGTCATGAGAAAGAATAAAAGACTGAGGACGATCATAGATTGAAGGAGACATGACAACTAAATGCAGTGTAGTCTCCTACATGGGATCCTAGAACAACAGCAACAAAAGGACAATGGTGGGGAAATTCGTCAAATTTGAAAAAGGCCTATAGGTTAGTAAATAGTATTATTAATTTTCTTGTCTCTATAATTGTACTATAGTTATGTCAAATATTAACCTAGGGGAAACTGAATAAAGAGTATATGAAAACTCTATGAAATATGTATAATTATGAGTTCATAAAATTTGATGAACTTTTCCATAAGCCTAAAATTCAATATAAAATATTTTTAAAAGGAGCAAAGTAGATCTGTATACATTTATAAGAAAAGAATATCAAGCTATATTATTGCTTTTAAAAAGTTAAAAAAAAAAAATAAGAAAGCAATTACCGGAATGGTATAATATGATCCCTTCTGAATGACATATTCATGTATACATATACGACGTCTGACAATTAAGTTGGTGAACTCATCCTAGAAAAAGTGCTACATCCCTCATAGCTGAATATCACTACAGTCACCTTCGAAGTACTCCCCTTGGGAAGCTGTGCACCCATACCAGTGCCTAGTCCACCCTTCAAAGCAATTTTGGAACTCTTTTTCTGGAATGGCCATCACAGCTGTCGTCATATTACCATTGATGCCCTGAATGTCATTCAAATGTCTTCCTTTCAATAGTTCCTTTCTCTTTGGGTAAAGAAAGAAGTCATTGGGGGCCAGATCAGGTGAGGAGGGAGGGTGTTCCAATACAGTTAATTGTTTACTGGCTAAAAACTCCCTCACAGACTGTGCCGTGTGAGCTGGTGCATTGTCGTGATGCAAGAGCCATGAATTGTTGGTGAAAAGTTCAGGTTGTCTAACTTTTTCATGCAGACTTTTCAGAACTTCCAAATAGTAAATTTGGTCAACTGTTTGTTGTTTGTCAAGTTGGTACAACTTTATAATGAATAATCCCTCTTTTTTTTTATTTTTATTTTTTTTAAATTTATTGGGGTGACAATTGTTAGTAAAATTACATAGATTTCAGGTGTACAATTCTGTATTACATCATCTATAAATCCCATTGTGATGAATAATCCCTCTGATATCAAAAATGGTTAGCAACATTGTTGCAACAAGTTCGTGAACTTCATTGTCAGACCTCGTATGTAAAGACATCAATCTTAACAAAGTTAATTATTGATGGGTAAACAGGTACTTATTTTATTACCTTCTCTACTTTTTCTATAGATTTTTTTCCCTAATAAAAATTCTAAAAACAAAAAAGGTTTAACATACTTGTTTTAAGGAAAAAGTTGCCTCTGGAGAGAGGGGCTGAGATAGGTGGTGATGGGAGGAGAAAAAGCAAGAGACTATTCTTTTCATCAAAAGCTCCTCTGTACCCTTTGGTTTGTTACCTTGTGTATTTATACCTATAATGAAAATATTTTGATTTCTTTTAATAGAAATGACCTTAGACTGAAGTTGAAGAGCACTTCACAGATTCTAAATTCTTTGTTGCCTTGACCTTATCTGTCCTTGTTGTTCTCCTTGTCGTGCCCACCACAGTGGGGGTAGTAAGTATACATTTATTGTTTGTTGTATTTTATTTCCTAAGGATTATCGTACACCCTGATCTCTCTTATTTCTAATCAATTGGCAAGTTTATTCCTTAGATACATCATTTAACTCTACGGTACTTCAGATGCCTTATTTTTCAGATGTCAATAATATCTGTCTTGACTACTTTCCAAGACTATTTTAAATTTCAAACAAGAAAATAAATATCAATTTTCTTGTAAAGCATAAAACATATTCAAATTGGATAATGTAGGAGATCGCTGATAAACTGGGAAGAATTCTCAAGAGACAATATCATTACTTTGACATCCACAGGCCATCCTTTCCCAGAACTTGTCAATAACATGAAAAAAATTCTCACTTCCATAAATGGGTCTCGAAGCCTCTGGATACGGCTTGTGGTTCTGGTTGGGTGGAGGTGGTGGTTATGATATTTGGGATAGGGACATTATGGAACTTGGCTTCTTTAGTCATAAAGACATTTTCTTAGGAAGAAATTTCTCAAGATGCCATGATGACACACTAACCGGTTTTTTGGCAAAGGTCCCACTGAGCCAGTCGTAAATCTTACTGTGTGGCAGCGAGAAGTATAACACTTCTTACTTGACTTCCAACCATTTTGGCTCTAGGACAGATCCAGCTCTCCCATGAATGGGGGGTGAGGGGGACGGTTTGCTAAATGATGCAGGGAAGAGAAACTGGAGTCTATAGAGATATGGGGCATCTCTCCAAAGGCTGTGATTCTAACGGGGAACAATAAAGAGCTGGTCCAGGGTAGGAGGGAGAGAGTTAAGAAAAGAGGTCACCAAATACTTGTTGGCATTGAATGAATCACTTGGGGATTGAATGTAATCAAAGATGAGACATGGTCCTTGCTTTCTCGGAATTTATAGGCTGAGATATAGTAACTTGGATACACTTAGCAGATGATCAACACAGGATAGAATGATGACACCGAAACATGTGCACTAGTCATGTTGGTCACATATAAAAGCCATACTTTATATAATTTTTCTCCTTTTGGATGTGAAGGCAGAATGTTGTTGCTGAGCTTAGAGTCTATGTCCAGACAGGAGACTCTAGGGTTAGGGTTAGGATTAGGGTGACTAGAGAGAAGGCCCTTTGTTGAAACCACTGAAACAGTGATAGAGCACGTACTTGGTGACTTGTATCTCAGAGGGCCCAGAAAGAGTCTGAGTCCTCTCATGGCTACACGGAGCTCTCAGTTTATAATTTTGTTATGTTCCAAAGACTTGTCAGTCAGCTGTGGGAAACTCGGTACACATTTTCACATGGAAACAAAGCCACAAATGGGGGTCATTTTTTTAGTTTGGCCAAGAAACTTGGTATAAACCCATTCTGAATAAGAAATTATAATACTAATGGTATGGTAGCATCTGATGCCTCGGTGTACTGTCTGTGTGTGTGTACTTGAATTAGAGATGCCAGAGTCCCCTTTTTCTGGATATAGCCCCTCAGACCCTCTAATCTACTAGCATTGAACATGATGATTCACTGATCTTCAGCAATGACTCTGTGTGTGTGTGTGTGTGTGTGTGTGTGTGTGTGTGTGGGTGTGTGCGTGCGCGTACATGCACGTGCAGGCATGCTGTGAAACATGCCACTCAGAAATTCTGCTACAGGAAGCATAACTGATTATTGGCTTCAGCTGCTGTCCTTCTGCATTCACCATGACGTCCATGCTGAGGCCACACTTCCCGTGAGCTGTTCCCAGTCAGTGAGTGAACACGGTGTCCACAGGTACTAAAGCTAGTCCATTCCAGCAAGTTGCAGAACATATTCAGACAGATTTGGCTTAAGGACTTCCTATCGGCCTAAAGGAACCGTTGTTGGAATGTGCTGCAGTCTAAGACTCCTCCCACCCTATCCTTCCTCTCCTCTCTCCACAGACATTAGACGATAGTGGTGCCTCGGTTTTCAAACGTCTCTGTTGATGAACATTTCGGTTTATGAACGCCGTAAATGTTATGGCTCTATGGTATCATTAGAGAGTAATATTCATGCTAAATTTGCAATTTTAGGGATTGGTTTTAAAGGTCTGGAATGGATTAATCCATTTTGCATTACTGTCTATGGGGAAACCACGCCTCGGTTTTCAAACGTTTCAGAACTCGAACAGTCTTCTGGAACGGATTACGTTCAAAAACCGAGGTACCACTGTAGTCTGAAGGCTTTCTTCACTGTCGCCAACTTCTCCCCACTCCCCCATCAATCTCTGGCACATCTAATCCTACCTTTGTGTCTGCTTCTTGGCATACTCAAACTACGGCAAATGACAGAGACTTGTCCAAGGAAACAGGCAGTGAAATGCGGGTCTGGGACTGGCTCACTCACTACCCAGTGGGCAAAAAGGATACCATCCTGAGTGGGGTAGGTGGGTGCTAAAGATTTCACTGGTGGTGACTTGAGAAAACAGCCAGGTAGAGGGATGCAGCTGCAATAATTTACATAATATGGGGGTGGAGGGATGTCTACAAAGACAGCAGAGTTGCAGATTATTGAAAAATTGTATTGAGGATCAGAAGAAAAATAATTAGAATTGAGGCCTGTCAACAAGTAACTAGTGGCTAAGTGTGAGAGCCAGAGGACTTCTCTGGTCATTTATAAAGGTGTTCTTATATCCTGTAGCGGAAGAGCACACACAACTAAGTAGAAGACTGAAAATCTGATAGAGTTACAGGGCTTCAGGGACATTTAAATGCTCACTCAAGGAAGGTCTGTTATGGTAATAGCAAGGCTACGGTTGGAAAAACACAGTAACCTGAAAATTGGGATAGGGACATCTGGATGGATGCCCCAGAAGCTGGAGCTGATGACTCTCCTGAACTCCCAGAGTTTAGAATGTGGCCCTTTCTACCCTAGTAAGAGGTAGCATTTGCCCTATGTTAAAAGACACTGCAGAAGCCTCTTCTTGCAAGTGCCCCCCTCAGGAGATTCCCTTCTCCTCTCCTGGCTGCCCAGGTGATGGCTAGGACTAAAGCCCAGCATTACCCAGTTAAGGAAATGAAGAGACTGTGTAGTCAAGGAGTTGTGAGAATTAGCGAGCATGTTTCCAAGAGCCAAGGAAGTACTCCTGGAATGGGATTTTGAAAATGCCCGATCAAGGGGACCAGGGTATGAGACTAGATAATCAAGAATTCATTGACTTGGGGTTGCTTTCTTGGGACATGGGATTTAACACCCCTACAAGGATCCCAGGGGCTGGCGCTGACTCACTGCTAGGATGACATTTAGAATCCTAGAAAAAGTAATGGCCATGTTGAGGAAAGTAGAACTGCCTGAGTTGCCCTGGCAGATAGTAGAGGGAGGAATAAAAGAGACTGAGGGAAGTGGCCATGTTAGAATGGATATATTAGTAAGGCCAGAAGACTCACCAGAGGGTTATGGGTCCAAGGTAGAACTCAGAGGACATCATTCCACCAAGGCCATTAGGAAAGTCCTGGAGAGAGGGGCACAGCATCATTAAGACGTTCAGTGGTGGCTCTTATCTGCAGGCCAGGTTTGCAGGTTTCCATACCCATTCTTGTAGTAAATCAAATCAGTCAATAAATACTAGGCATTTAATTTGCATTTGGCCCATCCTCAACAACCATGAGGATGGGATGATGGGCCAAAACAATAGAACCCAGGTGTCAGTGCTTAAATATAAGAAGCCAAAAGGTTGCAATTACCATAATGGCCAGGGCATCATGGAGGTGGTTAATAGAGCATGATATCCCTAGGGATAAATAGATGGACAAACACAGGAGTGTTACTTACTATCTACAACCACAAAAAGACAAAGATGGATGAGCAGGAGGCTGAGGATGTTTGTCCCAATGAAAAGTCCTGATCCCTTGCTAGTTCTTAGTACCAAGTTAATTAGTACAAAGTTCCAGAACCCAATGGACTGAAGCCATAGCCAGGTCTTTAGGAGAAACATGGTAGCATCATATAATGATTCTCATTTACCAAAGGGACCTGTAGTCATTTACTCAGGCTGTGCACTGAGAAAAAGGGAGCACCCACATATTTTGAGGAATATTTAGCACTGGGACCGAGGGAACAATGACACCTGGAGACCCAAAGTGTCAATATGACCCTCATATTACACTGGAGATTATGAAGGTCAGATAATAAATGGGGTCCTAAGATTGTGCCTAATGCAAATTAAATGCCTAGTATTTATTGACTGATTTGATTTACTACAAGAATGGGTATGGAAAATAAGGAGAAAGTTTCTATCCCTTGTACATAGGCACAGAAACTAATCTTTGTGCATAAATTCTAGAGACAAAAATAGTATTAGCATATTGAGTATGGGAATTACTGCTGGGAGGTTGGAACTCTGAATAGAAATCTATTAGACAACAGAAGTTTCTGGAAAGATGAGAATTGCAAGAACAGTTGTTCCATTAGGCTGCAGTAAGCTAATGAGGCCAGCAAAGAATAAGGATTGATTAGGGAAGATCTATTTCCTCTTCTTGTGGAGGCCCTTAACTTCTACTTTGCCTGTTCTCCATTTAAAAACTTACTTATGGTGGACTGATTCCAAGATCCTAACCAGAGGTTCATGAACCTCCACCTAGCAGTTGAGGATAGTCTATCTATCAGAATTATTTAATTCAGTGAACACAGCAAGCATGTATTTTTTTACAGTTTAATTATTTCTCTATTATAATATTATCTCCTTATATTTTCTTTTAAATGAGACTGTAGGCTTTTAACATTCTGAATCTCAGACACCATCAATTCATTTAGATATGAGCACTACACATGTATCAAGAGTATCAGTAGAGAATCAGAGGCCCGATTCTCAGATTAGCCATCTTTCTCTGAGCTAGTCCAGAGGGGTAGAGGGAATTACTCTGGCATAGTCTTCAATGACAACTACCCCAATTATTCTGGTCCAGATACTTTTAGGATATACAGTAATGACCTCCCTTGTAATCTGTAATCCCCTGCTCTAAGCACCAATCTGTTTGTGGAAATTTCAGATTAGATAATCCTCATAAAACTTTAAAACCTCCTCTGGAAAGAAACATTTTGGAAAAATGTATCAACAACTTTAATAATGCATATACCCTTGGACTCAAAAACCCCACTTCTAAATTTTTCTCTGAGGGAATATACAGAACTGGATGCAAAAATACATAAGAATGTTCATCACAGCTTTGTTTAATGTAAGAGAGAGACAGAGAGACAGAGAGAGAGAGAGAGACTGGCTAGATTTCCAACAATAGGGGAGTGAGTAACTAAATCCACAGGACAGATTCAATAAATGCACTCCAGAAAAATATTTTTTGACATAGAAAAATATTAATATATTGCTAAGTGAAAAACAGCAGGCTGCAAAAACAATAAATACAATACTTTGGTTGTTAAAAAATCACTAAGCAAATATTTCTGTGCTTTTAAAGTTTTCTGCATTAGTTGCAATTTTGACCTTTTTGGTTCATTCCAGCCTTAATGGAGATTGTTTAGATTAAAATTAACATCAGGACATTTGAATCGTATTTTGGAGATATATATATATATATATATATAAATAATATTTTTACATCTGTATATACATACATAAACATAGTCTATTCTGGTCCTTCCTGCCTTCTATGCCTTCACTGTATGTATTTGTCTACACACATATGTATGTGTGTGTGTGTGTACACAAAAATATACTGTGAAGACCAAGAAGACATTAAGGGCCAGAATAGAATAAAACAAAATAACTGAACACAAGTATACCAATGAACTTCTAAAGGTCTATTGGCAGGGCTAATGTAGTGTTTAAGAGAAAAATTCCTATCTGCTCCACATATCAATGTTGGTGATTCAAGAAAGCAGAAGCTAGAGAATAACAACTATTAAACCGAAAACACCCACAGCCACCAAAACAAAAATAGTACTATGTTTCAACGATGGTGTCAGCTCTCTCTCTTGCATCTTGGTACTTGGCTATGTTATTAGTGTGTGTGAGTGTGTGGGAAAAAAACCTCCCAAGTCAGCTGCACAATCAGATCAGAACTCTCAAGAGGTTCCCACTCATCCCAGCCCCCATTCACCAGCTAATTGCATCCTCCTTTCTTTTAGCCCTCATGGCTCTGGCTGGTGAGGCGTGGGCCTGGTCAGGGAAAAGCAGCAGGGCAGATGCTGCAGTTTTAAGTGAAATCAGGTGCTGCCTTTTCTGAAGTGAGATCTGGAAAACATCAGTCCTTAAGTAACAGGTATTGGCAACTGAATACTCAGCCATCACCACTGGGCTCAGCCTTCCCTTTCCCTGCAAGAAGTACTGTTTAGGCTTTCTCTTTTCCTCTTACACTGCCAAGCTCCTTCATCTCCTCTTTAGAGGACATTGAATAAGGATTTCCATTTTGTGGATATTCACCTGACATGAGTCTAAACATGTTGGGAATGGAAGGTTCTGCTAATAGAACACCACAGTGTCAATAAAACACTCTTCAGTGTTGGGGGTGACTCAGGCCTCTACCTGTGGGATAAGCAGGAAAGATTTCTTAGAGGAGTGGGGAGGGATGACTGGGTCCTGACTCTCTTTCTCCGTGTACTGAAAGCTACCGGCAGAAACATAACACACACGCTCGATAAAGTCAAAGCATTACTTGGGGCTGAGACAAACGTTCTTTGGGTTTCCTTTCTTTTTCTTCTGCTAGGTCAGACCTATCCCATCGCCAGCTTGCAATCCAGATTGCAGAAACACACATGTGCACGTGCACAGCTGATGTACGAGCGTCTTTACTGTGTTTGGTTGATTTGCATAATGTGCCTCAGCACATGCTGGGATTGAACCAAGTAGCAGTGGAGGAGCCTCCCCATTCAGCAACCTTCAATCCCATCTCCATACTCCAGCACCACGTCAAATCGGGGGTGGCTCCTTTGGGGGCGACAGCCCCACACCTACCCAGGGTACCTAGATGAAGCATGGATCACTATGAGTATGGGGTCAGCGCCAGTGATTCTCTAGTCTAGTTCGGGCAAATGCATCCGTGAAGGGGCTCACCAATTTTGAGTTTAGTTGGTGACTAAAGACCAAATCAGTGGAACAACCTCAACACTTAAAATCCTGAGAAACTAAACAAGAACTTTAGGAAAAAGGGCACTGGACTAGTTGTTATGGCTAAATCTTAACTAAGAATGTCCTGTCACCCATCACTACTCACCTAATACTCTCTGTAGGCAATCTGATTCATCCCTATGGCTTTACCCCTACCTCTCTGCAAATATTTTAGTCCAAATTTCAATCTCCTGTCCAGGGTTTGTCTCCTGAATTCCAGACTGAGAATATCAATCATGTCTGCCTAAATGAGCCATGGGCATTTCAAATGGTACATGTGAAAAATAAACTCATCAGCCACCCCAATAAACATTTCCTATATTCCCTGAATTGATGAATAGTCATATTAGTAATCCTGAGAATTATCCTACATTCTTCCCTCTCTATCACCTAACACAACCAAAGCTACTCGAGTCCATCTTCTAAACCTTTCCCAGATTTTCCCTTCCTCTGTTCCTACCACCTGTCCCCCAATTCAGGCCACCATATCATTCACCCAAATAACTGCCACAGCTTCCCCATTTAGCGCGCTTCAATTCCATATGCAGTCTCCAGACTACAGTCCAGAGAGCTTTCAAAAAAGGAGATCCTCACCTCGTTTATGTAGTATTCTTGCCAAACATATTTAAACAGGACCTAACCATAAGGAAACAATCAAACAAATCCATATTGAGGTTCATTC